>NW_026728494.1:0-313001 GCF_030684315.1 Stegostoma tigrinum | reverse complement strand
TTTCTCGCCCTCTGTTTATCGCCCTCTGTTTCTCGCCCTCTGTTTCAGCCGCTCTGTTTCACCCCCTCTGTTTCAGCCCCTCTGTTTCTTGCCCTCTGTTTCAGACCATCTGTTTCAGCCCCTCTGTTTCAGCCCCTCTGTTTCAGCCCCTCTGTATCTCGCCCTCTGTTTCAGCCCCTCTGTATCTCGCCCTCTGTTTCAGCCCCTCTGTTTCAGCTCCTCTGTTTCTCACACTCTGTTTCTGCTCCTATGTTTCTCGCTCTCTGTTTCAGCCACTCTGTTTCATCCCCTCTGTTACAGCCCCTCTGTTTCAGCCCCTCTGTTTCAGCCCCTCTGTTTCTCGCCCTCTGTTTCATCCCCTCTGTTACAGCCCCTCTGTTTCAGGCCCTCTGTTTCAGCACCTCTGTATCTCGCCCTCTGTTTCAGCCCCTCTGTTTCTCGCCCTCTGTTTCAGCCCCTCTGTTCCTCGCCCTCTGTTTCTCGCCGTCTGTTTCAGCCCCTCTGTTTCTCGCCCTCTGTTTCAGCCCCTCTGTTTCAGCCCCTCTGTTTCAGCCCCTCTGTTTCTCGCCCTCTGTTTCTCGCCCTCTGTTTCTCGCCCTCTGTTTCTCGCCCTCTGTTTCAGCCCCTCTGTTTCTCGCCCTCTGTTTCTCGCCCTCTGTTTCAGCCCCTCTGTTTCTCGCCCTCTGTTTCAGCCCCTCTGTTTCAGCCCCTCTGTTTCATCCCCTCTGTTTCAGCCCCTTGGTTTCAGCACCTCTGTTTCAGCCCCTCTGTTTCAGCCCCTCTGTTTCAGCCCCTCTGTTTCTTGCGCTCTGTTTCAGCCCCTCTGTTTCTCGCTCTCTGTTTCAGCCCCTCTGTTTCTCGCCCTCTGTTTCAGCCCCACTGTTTCAGGCCATCTGTTTCAGCCCCTCAGTTTCAGCCCCTCTGTTTCAGCCCCTCTGTTTCTGCCCCTCTGTCTCTCGCCCTCTGTTTCAGCCCCTCTGTTTCTCGCTCTCTGTTTAAGCCCCTCTGTATCTCGCCCTCCGTTTCAGCCCCTCTGTTTCAGCCCCTCTGTTTCAGCCCCTCTGTTTCAGCCCCTCTGTTTCAGCCCCTCTGTTTCTCGCCCTCTGCTTCAGCCCCTCTGTTTCTCGCTCTCTGTTTCAGCCCCTCTGTTTCTCGCCCTCTGTTTCAGACCCTCTGTTTCATCCCCTCTGTTACAGCCCCTCTGTTTCAGCCCCTCTGTTTCAGCCCCTCTGTTTCTCGCCCTCTGTTTCTCGCCCTCTGTTTCTCGCCCTCTGTTTCTCGCCCTCTGTTTCTCGCCCTCTGTTTCAGCCCCTCTGTTTCAGCCCCTCTGTTTCTCGCCCTCTGTTTCAGCCCCTCTGTTACAGCCCCTCCGTTTCTGCACCTCTGTATCTCGCCCTCTCTTTCAGCCCCTCTGTTTCTCGCCCTCTGTTTCAGCCCCTCTGTTTCAGCCCCTCTGTTTCTCGCCCTCTGTTTCAGCCCCACTGTTTCGCGCCCTCTGTTTCTCGACCTCTGTTTCTCGCCCTCTGTTTCTGCCCCTCTGTTTGAGACCCGCTGTTTCTCGCCCTCTGTTTCTCGCCCTCTGTTTCTCGCCCTCTGTTTCAGCCCCTCTGTTTCAGCCCCTCTGTTTCAGCCCCTCTGTTTCAGCCCCTCTGTTTCTCGCCCTCTGTTTCTCGCCCTCTGTTTCAGCCACTCTGTTTCTCGCCCTCTGTTTCAGCCCCTCTGTTTCAGCCCCGCTGTTTCAGCCCCTCTGTTTCAGCCCCTCTGTTTCAGGCCCTCTGTTTCAGCCCCTCTGTTTCAGCCCCTCTGTTTCTCGCCCTCTGTTTCAGCCCCTCTGTTTCAGCCCCTCTGTTTCATCCCCTCTGTTTCAGCCCCTTGGTTTCAGCACCTCTGTTTCAGCACCTCTGTTTCAGCCCCTCTGTTTCTCGCCCTCTGTTTCAGCCCCTCTGTTTCTCGCTCACTGTTTCAGCGCCTCTGTTTCTTGCCCTCTGTTTCAGCCCCACTGTTTCAGGCCCTCTGTTTCAGCCCCTCTGTTTCAGCCCCTCTGTTTCCGCCCCTCTGTTTCTCGCCCTCTGATTCAGCCCCTCTGTTTCTCGCTCTATGTTTCAGCCCCTCTGTATCTCGCTCTCTGTTTCTGCCCCTCTGTTTCAGCCCCTCTGTTTCAGCCCCTCTGTTTCAGCCCCTCTGTTTCTCACCCTCTGCATCAGCCCCTCTGTTTCTCGCTCTCTGTTTCAGCCCCTCTGTTTCTCGCCCTCTGTTTCAGCCCCTCTGTTTCAGCCCCTCTGTTACAGCCCCTCAGTTTCAGCCACTCTGTTTCAGCCCCTCTGTTTCTCGCCCTCTGTTTCTCGCCCTCTGTTTCTCGCCCTCTGTTTATCGCCCTCTGTTTCTCGCCCTCTGTTTCAGCCCCTCTGTTTCTTGCCCTCTGTTTCAGACCATCTGTTTCAGCCCCTCTGTTACAGCCCCTCTGTTTCAGCCCCTCTGTATCTCGCCCTCTGTTTCAGCCCCTCTGTTTCTCGCCCTCTGTTTCAGCCCCTCTGTTTCAGCCCCTCTGTTTCAGCCCCTCTGTTTCTCGCCCTCTGTTTCAGCCCCTCTGTTTCTCGCCCTCTCTTTCAGCCCCTCTGTTTCAGCCCCTCTGTTTCAGCCCCTCTGTTTCAGCCCCTCTGTTTCTAGCCCTTCTGTTTCAGCCCTTCTGTTTCAGCCCCTCTGTTTCAGTCACTCTGTTTCAGCCCCTCTGTTTCAGCCCCAATGTTTCTCGCCCTCTGTTTCTCGCCCTCTGTTTCTCGCCCTCTGTTTCAGCCCCTCTGTTTCAGCCCCTCTGATTCAGCTCCTCTGTTTCAGCCCCTCTGTTTCTCGCCCTCTGTTTCTCGCCGTTGTTTCAGCCCCTCTGTTTCTCGCCCTCTGTTTCAGCCCCTCTGTTTCAGCCCCTCTGTTTCAGCCCCTCTGTTTCTCGCCCTCTGTTTCTCGCCCTCTGTTTCTCGCCCTCTGTTTCTCGCCCTCAGTTTCTCGCCCTCTGTTTCTCGCCCTCTGTTTCTCGCCCTCTGTTTCAGCCCCTCTGTTTCAGCTCCTCTGTTTCTCGCACTCTGTTTCTGCTCCTCTGTTTCTCGCTCTCTGTTTCAGCCCCTCTGTTTCATCCCCTCTGTTACAGCCCCTCTGTTTCAGCCCCTCTGTTTCAGCCCCTCTGTTTCTCGCCCTCTGTTTCATCCCCTCTGTTACAGCCCCTCTGCTTCAGCCCCTCTGTATCTCGCCCTCTGCATCAGCCCCTCGGTTTCTCGCCCTCTGTTTCAGCCCCTCTGTTTCAGGCCCTCTGTTTCAGCACCTCTGTATCTCGCCCTCTGTTTCAGCCCCTCTGTTTCTCGCCCTCTGTTTCAGCCCCTCTGTATCAGCCCCTCTGTTTCTCGCCCTCTGTTTCAGCCCCTCTGTTTTGCGCCCTCTGTTTCTCGCCCTCTGTTTCAGACCCTCTGTTTCAGCCCCGCTGTTTCTCGCCCTCTGTTTCAGCCCCTCTGTTTCAGCCCCTCTGTTTCTCGCCCTCTGTTTCAGCCCCTCTGTTTCACGCCCTCTGTTTCTCGCCCTCTGTTTCAGCCACTCTGTTTCAGCCCCGCTGTTTCTCGCCCTCTGTTTCACCCCCTCTTTTTCAGCCCCTCTGTTTCAGCCCCTGTGTTTCAGCCCCTCTGTTTCAGCCCCTCTGTTTCTCGCACTCTGTTTCAGCCCCTCTGTTTCTCGCTCTCTGTTTCAGCCCCTCTGTTTCTGGCCCTCTTTTTCAGCCCCTCTGTTTCTCACCCTCTGTTTGAGCCCCTCTGTTTCAGCCCCTCTGTTTCAGCCCGTCTGTTTCAGCCCCTCTGTTTCAGCCAGTCTGTTTCTCGCCCTCTGTTTCCCGCCGTCTGTTTCTCGCCCTCTGTTTCAGCCCCTCTGTTTCAGCCCCTCTGTTTCAGCCCCTCTGTTTCAGCCTCTCTGTTTCAGCCCCTCTGTTTCAGCCCCTCTGTTTCAGCCAGTCTATTTCTCGCCCTCTGTTTCTCGTCGTCTGTTTCTCGCCCTCTGTTTCAGCCCCTCTGTTTCAGCCCCTCTGTTTCTCGCCCTCTCTTTCAGCCCCTCTGTTTCAGCCCCTCTGTTTCTCGCCCTCTGTTTCTCGCCCTCTGTTTCTCGCCCTCTGTTTCAGCCCCTCTGTTTCAGCCCCTCTATTTCAGCCCCTCTGTCTCAGCCCGTCTGTTTCAGCCCCTCTGCTTCAGCCGCTCTGTTTCTCGCCCTCTGTTTCTCGCCCTCTGTTTCAGCCCCTCTGTTTCAGCCCCTCTGTTTCAGCCCCTCTGTCTCAGCCCCTCTGTTTCAGCCCCTCTGTTTCAGCCGCTCTGTTTCTCGCCCTCTGTTTCTCGCCCTCTGTTTCTCGCCCTCTGTTTCTCGCCCTCTGTTTCAGCCCCTCTGTTTCAGCCCCTCTGTTTCAGCCCCTCTGTCTCAGCCCCTCTGTTTCAGGCCCTCTGTTTCAGCCCCTCTGTTTCAGCCCCTCTTTTTCAGCCCCTCTGTTTCTCGCCCTCTGTTTCAGCCCCTCTGTTTCAGCCCCTCTGTTTCAGGCCCTCTGTTTCTCGCCCTCTGTTTCTCGCCCTCTGTTTCTCGCCCTCTGTTTCTCGCCCTCTGTTTCAGCCCCTCTGTTTCAGCCCCTCTGTTTCAGCCCCTCTTTTTCAGCCCCTCTGTTTCTCGCCCTCTGTTTCTCGCCCTCTGTTTCAGCCCCTCTGTTTCTCGCCCTCTGTTTCAGCCCCTCTGTTTCAGCCCCTCTGTTTCAGCCCCTCTGTTTCAGCCCCTCTGTTTCAGGCCCTCTGTTTCAGCCCCTCTGTTTCAGCCCCTCTGTTTCTCGCCCTCTGTTTCAGCCCCTCTGTTTCAGCCCCTCTGTTTCATCCCCTCTGTTTCAGCCCCTTGGTTTCAGCACCTCTGTTTCAGCCCCTCTGTTTCAGCCCCTCTGTTTCAGCCCCTCTGTTTCTCGCCCTCTGTTTCAGCCCCTCTGTTTCTCGCTCTCTGTTTCAGCCCCTCTATTTCTCGCCCTCTGTTTCAGCCCCACTGTTTCAGGCCCTCTGTTTCAGGCCCTCTGTTTCAGCCCCTCTGTTTCCGCCCCTCTGTTTCTCGCCCTCTGATTCAGCCCCTCTGTTTCTCGCTCTCTGTTTCAGCCCCTCTGTATCTCGCTCTCTGTTTCAGCCCCTCTGTTTCAGCCCCTCTGTTTCAGCCCCTCTGTTTCAGCCCCTCTGTTTCTCGCCCTCTGCATCAGCCCCTCTGTTTCTCGCTCTCTGTTTCAGCCCCACTGTTTCTCGCCCTCTGTTTCAGCCCCTCTCTTTCAGCCCCTCTGTTACAGCCCCTCTGTTTCAGCCCCTCTGTTTCAGCCCCTCTGTTTCTCGCCCTCTGTTTCTCGCCCTCTGTTTCTCGCCCTCTGTTTATCGCCCTCTGTTTCTCGCCCTCTGTTTCAGCCGCTCTGTTTCACCCCCTCTGTTTCAGCCCCTCTGTTTCTTGCCCTCTGTTTCAGACCATCTGTTTCAGCCCCTCTGTTTCAGCCCCTCTGTTTCAGCCCCTCTGTATCTCGCCCTCTGTTTCAGCCCCTCTGTATCTCGCCCTCTGTTTCAGCCCCTCTGTTTCAGCTCCTCTGTTTCTCACACTCTGTTTCTGCTCCTATGTTTCTCGCTCTCTGTTTCAGCCACTCTGTTTCATCCCCTCTGTTACAGCCCCTCTGTTTCAGCCCCTCTGTTTCAGCCCCTCTGTTTCTCGCCCTCTGTTTCATCCCCTCTGTTACAGCCCCTCTGTTTCAGGCCCTCTGTTTCAGCACCTCTGTATCTCGCCCTCTGTTTCAGCCCCTCTGTTTCTCGCCCTCTGTTTCAGCCCCTCTGTTCCTCGCCCTCTGTTTCTCGCCCTCTGTTTCAGCCCCTCTGTTTTGCGCCCTCTGTTTCTCGCCCTCTGTTTCAGCCCCTCTGTTTCAGCCCCGCTGCTTCTCGCCCTCTGTTTCAGCCCCTCTGTTTCAGCCCCTCTGTTTCTCGCCCTCTGTTTCAGCCCCTCTGTTTCGCTCCCTCTGTTTCTCGCCCTCTGTTTCAGCCCCTCTGTTTCAGCCCCGCTGTTTCTCGCCCTCTGTTTCACCCCCTCTTTTTCAGCCCCTCTGTTTCAGCCCCTGTGTTTCAGCCCCTCTGTTTCAGCCCCTCTGTTTCTCGCACTCTGTTTCAGCCCCTCTGTTTCTCGCTCTCTGTTTCAGCCCCTCTGTTTCTCGCCCTCTTTTTCAGCATCTCTGTTTCAACCCCTCTGTTTCAGCCCCTCTGTTTCAGCCCCTCTGATTCAGCCCCTCTGTTTCCGACCCTCTTTTTCTCGCCCTCTGTTTCAGCCCCTCTGTTTCTCGCTATCTGTTTCAGCCCCTCTGTTTCTCACCCTCTGTTTGAGCCCCTCTGTTTCAGCCCCTCTGTTTCAGCCCCTCTGTTTCAGCCCCTCTGTTTCAGCCAGTCTGTTTCTCGCCCTCTGTTTCTCGCCGTCTGTTTCTCGCCCTCTGTTTCAGCCCCTCTGTTTCAGCCCCTCTGTTTCAGCCCCTCTGTTTCAGCCTCTCTGTTTCAGCCCCTCTGTTTCAGCCCCTCTGTTTCAGCCAGTCTATTTCTCGCCCTCTGTTTCTCGTCGTCTGTTTCTCGCCCTCTGTTTCAGCCCCTCAGTTTCAGCCCCTCTGTTTCTCGCCCTCTCTTTCAGCCCCTCTGTTTCAGCCCCTCTGTTTCTCGCCCTCTGTTTCAGCCCCTCTGTTCCTCGCCCTCTGTTTCAGCCCCTCTGTTTCAGCCCCTCTGTTTCAGCCCCTCTGTTTCAACCCCTCTGTTTCAGCCCCTCTGTTTCTCACACTCTGTTTCTCGCCCTCTGTTTCAGCCCCTCTGTTTCAGCCCCGCTGTTTCTCGCCCTCTGTTTCAGCCCCTCTGTTTCAGCCCCTCTGTTTCAGCCCCTCTGTTTCAGCCCCTCTGTTTCTCGCCCTCTGTTTCTCGCCCTCTGTTTCTCGCCCTCTGTTTCAGCCCCTCTGTTACAGCCCCTCTGTCTCAGCCCCTCTGTTTCAGCCCCTCTGTTTCAGCCGCTCTGTTTCTCGCCCTCTGTTTCTCGCCCTCTGTTTCAGCCCCTCTGTTTCAGCCCCTCTGTTTCAGCCCCTCTGTCTCAGCCCCTCTGTTTCAGCCCCTCTGTTTCAGCCGCTCTGTTTCTCGCCCTCTGTTTCTCGCCCTCTGTTTCTCGCCCTCTGTTTCTCGCCCTCTGTTTCAGCCCCTCTGTTTCAGCCCCTCTGTTTCAGCCCCTCTGTCTCAGCCCCTCTGTTTCAGCCCCTCTGTTTCAGCCGCTCTGTTTCAGACCCTCTGTTTAAGCCCCTCTGTTTCTCGCCCTCTGTTTCTCGCCCTCCGTTTCTGCCCCTCTGTTTGAGCCCCGCTGTTTCTCGCCCTCTGTTTCTCGCCCTCTGTTTCTCGCCCTCTGTTTCAGCCCCTCTGTTTCAGCCCCTCTGTTTCAGCCCCTCTGTTTCAGGCCCTCTGTTTCTTGCCCTCTGTTTCTCGCCTTCTGTTTCAGCCCCTCTGTTTCTCGCCCTCTGTTTCAGCCCCTCTGTTTCAGCCCCTCTGTTTCAGCCCCTCTGTTTCAGCCCCTCTGTTTCAGGCCCTCTGTTTCAGCCCCTCTGTTTCAGCCCCTCTGTTTCTCGCCCTCTGTTTCAGCCCCTCTGTTTCAGCCCCTCTGTTTCATCCCCTCTGTTTCAGCCCCTTGGTTTCAGCACCTCTGTTTCAGCCCCTCTGTTTCAGCCCCTCTGTTTCAGCCCCTCTGTTTCTCGCCCTCTGTTTCAGCCCCTCTGTTTCTCGCTCTCTGTTTCAGCCCCTCTATTTCTCGCCCTCTGTTTCAGCCCCACTGTTTCAGGCCCTCTGTTTCAGCCCCTCTGTTTCAGCCCCTCTGTTTCCGCCCCTCTGTTTCTCGCCCTCTGATTCAGCCCCTCTGTTTCTCGCTCTCTGTTTCAGCCCCTCTGTATCTCGCTCTCTGTTTCAGACCCTCTGTTTCAGCCCCTCTGTTTCAGCCCCTCTGTTTCAGCCCCTCTGTTTCTCGCCCTCTGCATCAGCCCCTCTGTTTCTCGCTCTCTGTTTCAGCCCCACTGTTTCTCGCCCTCTGTTTCAGCCCCTCTGTTTCAGCCCCTCTGTTACAGCCCCTCTGTTTCAGCCCCTCTGTTTCAGCCCCTCTGTTTCTCGCCCTCTGTTTCTCGCCCTCTGTTTCTCGCCCTCTGTTTATCGCCCTCTGTTTCAGCCCCTCTGTTTCAGCCGCTCTGTTTCAGCCCCTCTGTTTCAGCCCCTCTGTTTCTTGCCCTCTGTTTCAGACCATCTGTTTCAGCCCCTCTGTTTCAGCCCCTCTGTTTCAGCCCCTCTGTATCTCGCCCTCTGTTTCAGCCCCTCTGTTTCTCGCCCTCTGTTTCAGCCCCTCTGAATCAGCCCCTCTGTTTCAGCCACTCTGTTTCAGCCCCTCTGTTTCAGCCCCTCTGTTTCAGCCCCTCTGTTTCAGCCCCTCTGTTTCTAGCCCTTCTGTTTCAGCCCCTCTGTTTCAGCCCCTCTGTTTCAGTCACTCTGTTTCAGCCCCTCTGCTTCACCCACAATGTTTCTCGCCCTCTGTTTCTCGCCATCTGTTTCTCGCCCTCTGTTTCAGCCCCTCTGTTTCAGCCCCTCTGTTTCAGCTCCTCTGTTTCAGCCCCTCTGTTTCTCGCCCTCTGTTTCTCGCCGTCTGTTTCAGCCCCTCTGTTTCTCGCCCTCTGTTTCAGCCCCTCTGTTTCAGCCCCTCTGTTTCAGCCCCTCTGTTTCTCGCCCTCTGTTTCTCGCCCTCTGTTTCTCGCCCTCTGTTTCTCGCCCTCTGTTTCAGCCCCTCTGTTTCTCGCCCTCTGTTTCTCGCCCTCTGTTTCAGCCCCTCTGTTTCTCGCCCTCTGTTTCAGCCCCTCTGTTTCAGCCCCTCTGTTTCATCCCCTCTGTTTCAGCCCCTTGGTTTCAGCACCTCTGTTTCAGCCCCTCTGTTTCAGCCCCTCTGTTTCAGCCCCTCTGTTTCTTGCGCTCTGTTTCAGCCCCACTGTTTCTCGCTCTCTGTTTCAGCCCCTCTGTTTCTCGCCCTCTGTTTCAGCCCCACTGTTTCAGGCCATCTGTTTCAGCCCCTCAGTTTCAGCCCCTCTGTTTCAGCCCCTCTGTTTCCGCCCCTCTGTCTCTCGCCCTCTGTTTCAGCCCCTCTGTTTCTCGCTCTCTGTTTAAGCCCCTCTGTATCTCGCCCTCCGTTTCAGCCCCTCTGTTTCAGCCCCTCTGTTTCTCGCCCTCTGTTTCAGCCCCTCTGTTTCTCGCTCTCTGTTTCAGCCCCTCTATTTCTCGCCCTCTGTTTCAGCCCCACTGTTTCAGGCCCTCTGTTTCAGGCCCTCTGTTTCAGCCCCTCTGTTTCCGCCCCTCTGTTTCTCGCCCTCTGATTCAGCCCCTCTGTTTCTCGCTCTCTGTTTCAGCCCCTCTGTATCTCGCTCTCTGTTTCAGCCCCTCTGTTTCAGCCCCTCTGTTTCAGCCCCTCTGTTTCAGCCCCTCTGTTTCTCGCCCTCTGCATCAGCCCCTCTGTTTCTCGCTCTCTGTTTCAGCCCCACTGTTTCTCGCCCTCTGTTTCAGCCCCTCTCTTTCAGCCCCTCTGTTACAGCCCCTCTGTTTCAGCCCCTCTGTTTCAGCCCCTCTGTTTCTCGCCCTCTGTTTCTCGCCCTCTGTTTCTCGCCCTCTGTTTATCGCCCTCTGTTTCTCGCCCTCTGTTTCAGCCGCTCTGTTTCACCCCCTCTGTTTCAGCCCCTCTGTTTCTTGCCCTCTGTTTCAGACCATCTGTTTCAGCCCCTCTGTTTCAGCCCCTCTGTTTCAGCCCCTCTGTATCTCGCCCTCTGTTTCAGCCCCTCTGTATCTCGCCCTCTGTTTCAGCCCCTCTGTTTCAGCTCCTCTGTTTCTCACACTCTGTTTCTGCTCCTATGTTTCTCGCTCTCTGTTTCAGCCACTCTGTTTCATCCCCTCTGTTACAGCCCCTCTGTTTCAGCCCCTCTGTTTCAGCCCCTCTGTTTCTCGCCCTCTGTTTCATCCCCTCTGTTACAGCCCCTCTGTTTCAGGCCCTCTGTTTCAGCACCTCTGTATCTCGCCCTCTGTTTCAGCCCCTCTGTTTCTCGCCCTCTGTTTCAGCCCCTCTGTTCCTCGCCCTCTGTTTCTCGCCCTCTGTTTCAGCCCCTCTGTTTTGCGCCCTCTGTTTCTCGCCCTCTGTTTCAGCCCCTCTGTTTCAGCCCCGCTGCTTCTCGCCCTCTGTTTCAGCCCCTCTGTTTCAGCCCCTCTGTTTCTCGCCCTCTGTTTCAGCCCCTCTGTTTCGCTCCCTCTGTTTCTCGCCCTCTGTTTCAGCCCCTCTGTTTCAGCCCCGCTGTTTCTCGCCCTCTGTTTCACCCCCTCTTTTTCAGCCCCTCTGTTTCAGCCCCTGTGTTTCAGCCCCTCTGTTTCAGCCCCTCTGTTTCTCGCACTCTGTTTCAGCCCCTCTGTTTCTCGCTCTCTGTTTCAGCCCCTCTGTTTCTCGCCCTCTTTTTCAGCATCTCTGTTTCAACCCCTCTGTTTCAGCCCCTCTGTTTCAGCCCCTCTGATTCAGCCCCTCTGTTTCCGACCCTCTTTTTCTCGCCCTCTGTTTCAGCCCCTCTGTTTCTCGCTATCTGTTTCAGCCCCTCTGTTTCTCACCCTCTGTTTGAGCCCCTCTGTTTCAGCCCCTCTGTTTCAGCCCCTCTGTTTCAGCCCCTCTGTTTCAGCCAGTCTGTTTCTCGCCCTCTGTTTCTCGCCGTCTGTTTCTCGCCCTCTGTTTCAGCCCCTCTGTTTCAGCCCCTCTGTTTCAGCCCCTCTGTTTCAGCCTCTCTGTTTCAGCCCCTCTGTTTCAGCCCCTCTGTTTCAGCCAGTCTATTTCTCGCCCTCTGTTTCTCGTCGTCTGTTTCTCGCCCTCTGTTTCAGCCCCTCAGTTTCAGCCCCTCTGTTTCTCGCCCTCTCTTTCAGCCCCTCTGTTTCAGCCCCTCTGTTTCTCGCCCTCTGTTTCAGCCCCTCTGTTCCTCGCCCTCTGTTTCAGCCCCTCTGTTTCAGCCCCTCTGTTTCAGCCCCTCTGTTTCAACCCCTCTGTTTCAGCCCCTCTGTTTCTCACACTCTGTTTCTCGCCCTCTGTTTCAGCCCCTCTGTTTCAGCCCCGCTGTTTCTCGCCCTCTGTTTCAGCCCCTCTGTTTCAGCCCCTCTGTTTCAGCCCCTCTGTTTCAGCCCCTCTGTTTCTCGCCCTCTGTTTCTCGCCCTCTGTTTCTCGCCCTCTGTTTCAGCCCCTCTGTTACAGCCCCTCTGTCTCAGCCCCTCTGTTTCAGCCCCTCTGTTTCAGCCGCTCTGTTTCTCGCCCTCTGTTTCTCGCCCTCTGTTTCAGCCCCTCTGTTTCAGCCCCTCTGTTTCAGCCCCTCTGTCTCAGCCCCTCTGTTTCAGCCCCTCTGTTTCAGCCGCTCTGTTTCTCGCCCTCTGTTTCTCGCCCTCTGTTTCTCGCCCTCTGTTTCTCGCCCTCTGTTTCAGCCCCTCTGTTTCAGCCCCTCTGTTTCAGCCCCTCTGTCTCAGCCCCTCTGTTTCAGCCCCTCTGTTTCAGCCGCTCTGTTTCAGACCCTCTGTTTAAGCCCCTCTGTTTCTCGCCCTCTGTTTCTCGCCCTCCGTTTCTGCCCCTCTGTTTGAGCCCCGCTGTTTCTCGCCCTCTGTTTCTCGCCCTCTGTTTCTCGCCCTCTGTTTCAGCCCCTCTGTTTCAGCCCCTCTGTTTCAGCCCCTCTGTTTCAGGCCCTCTGTTTCTTGCCCTCTGTTTCTCGCCTTCTGTTTCAGCCCCTCTGTTTCTCGCCCTCTGTTTCAGCCCCTCTGTTTCAGCCCCTCTGTTTCAGCCCCTCTGTTTCAGCCCCTCTGTTTCAGGCCCTCTGTTTCAGCCCCTCTGTTTCAGCCCCTCTGTTTCTCGCCCTCTGTTTCAGCCCCTCTGTTTCAGCCCCTCTGTTTCATCCCCTCTGTTTCAGCCCCTTGGTTTCAGCACCTCTGTTTCAGCCCCTCTGTTTCAGCCCCTCTGTTTCAGCCCCTCTGTTTCTCGCCCTCTGTTTCAGCCCCTCTGTTTCTCGCTCTCTGTTTCAGCCCCTCTATTTCTCGCCCTCTGTTTCAGCCCCACTGTTTCAGGCCCTCTGTTTCAGCCCCTCTGTTTCAGCCCCTCTGTTTCCGCCCCTCTGTTTCTCGCCCTCTGATTCAGCCCCTCTGTTTCTCGCTCTCTGTTTCAGCCCCTCTGTATCTCGCTCTCTGTTTCAGACCCTCTGTTTCAGCCCCTCTGTTTCAGCCCCTCTGTTTCAGCCCCTCTGTTTCTCGCCCTCTGCATCAGCCCCTCTGTTTCTCGCTCTCTGTTTCAGCCCCACTGTTTCTCGCCCTCTGTTTCAGCCCCTCTGTTTCAGCCCCTCTGTTACAGCCCCTCTGTTTCAGCCCCTCTGTTTCAGCCCCTCTGTTTCTCGCCCTCTGTTTCTCGCCCTCTGTTTCTCGCCCTCTGTTTATCGCCCTCTGTTTCAGCCCCTCTGTTTCAGCCGCTCTGTTTCAGCCCCTCTGTTTCAGCCCCTCTGTTTCTTGCCCTCTGTTTCAGACCATCTGTTTCAGCCCCTCTGTTTCAGCCCCTCTGTTTCAGCCCCTCTGTATCTCGCCCTCTGTTTCAGCCCCTCTGTTTCTCGCCCTCTGTTTCAGCCCCTCTGAATCAGCCCCTCTGTTTCAGCCACTCTGTTTCAGCCCCTCTGTTTCAGCCCCTCTGTTTCAGCCCCTCTGTTTCAGCCCCTCTGTTTCTAGCCCTTCTGTTTCAGCCCCTCTGTTTCAGCCCCTCTGTTTCAGTCACTCTGTTTCAGCCCCTCTGCTTCACCCACAATGTTTCTCGCCCTCTGTTTCTCGCCATCTGTTTCTCGCCCTCTGTTTCAGCCCCTCTGTTTCAGCCCCTCTGTTTCAGCTCCTCTGTTTCAGCCCCTCTGTTTCTCGCCCTCTGTTTCTCGCCGTCTGTTTCAGCCCCTCTGTTTCTCGCCCTCTGTTTCAGCCCCTCTGTTTCAGCCCCTCTGTTTCAGCCCCTCTGTTTCTCGCCCTCTGTTTCTCGCCCTCTGTTTCTCGCCCTCTGTTTCTCGCCCTCTGTTTCAGCCCCTCTGTTTCTCGCCCTCTGTTTCTCGCCCTCTGTTTCAGCCCCTCTGTTTCTCGCCCTCTGTTTCAGCCCCTCTGTTTCAGCCCCTCTGTTTCATCCCCTCTGTTTCAGCCCCTTGGTTTCAGCACCTCTGTTTCAGCCCCTCTGTTTCAGCCCCTCTGTTTCAGCCCCTCTGTTTCTTGCGCTCTGTTTCAGCCCCACTGTTTCTCGCTCTCTGTTTCAGCCCCTCTGTTTCTCGCCCTCTGTTTCAGCCCCACTGTTTCAGGCCATCTGTTTCAGCCCCTCAGTTTCAGCCCCTCTGTTTCAGCCCCTCTGTTTCCGCCCCTCTGTCTCTCGCCCTCTGTTTCAGCCCCTCTGTTTCTCGCTCTCTGTTTAAGCCCCTCTGTATCTCGCCCTCCGTTTCAGCCCCTCTGTTTCAGCCCCTCTGTTTCAGCCCCTCTGTTTCAGCCCCTCTGTTTCAGCCCCTCTGTTTCTCGCCCTCTGCTTCAGCCCCTCTGTTTCTCGCTCTCTGTTTCAGCCCCTCTGTTTCTCGCCCTCTGTTTCAGCCCCTCTGTTTCATCCCCTCTGTTACAGCCCCTCTGTTTCAGCCCCTCTGTTTCAGCCCCTCTGTTTCTCGCCCTCTGTTTCTCGCCCTCTGTTTCTCGCCCTCTGTTTCAGCCCCTCTGTTTCAGCCCCTCTGTTTCAGCCCCTCTGTTTCAGCCCCTCTGTTTCAGGCCCTCTGTTTCAGCCCCTCTGTTTCAGCCCCTCTGTTTCTCGCCCTCTGTTTCAGCCCCTCTGTTTCAGCCCCTCTGTTTCATCCCCTCTGTTTCAGCCCCTTGGTTTCAGCACCTCTGTTTCAGCCCCTCTGTTTCAGCCCCTCTGTTTCAGCCCCTCTGTTTCTCGCCCTCTGTTTCAGCCCCTCTGTTTCTCGCTCTCTGTTTCAGCCCCTCTATTTCTCGCCCTCTGTTTCAGCCCCACTGTTTCAGGCCCTCTGTTTCAGCCCCTCTGTTTCAGCCCCTCTGTTTCCGCCCCTCTGTTTCTCGCCCTCTGATTCAGCCCCTCTGTTTCTCGCTCTCTGTTTCAGCCCCTCTGTATCTCGCTCTCTGTTTCAGACCCTCTGTTTCAGCCCCTCTGTTTCAGCCCCTCTGTTTCAGCCCCTCTGTTTCTCGCCCTCTGCATCAGCCCCTCTGTTTCTCGCTCTCTGTTTCAGCCCCACTGTTTCTCGCCCTCTGTTTCAGCCCCTCTGTTTCAGCCCCTCTGTTACAGCCCCTCTGTTTCAGCCCCTCTGTTTCAGCCCCTCTGTTTCTCGCCCTCTGTTTCTCGCCCTCTGTTTCTCGCCCTCTGTTTATCGCCCTCTGTTTCAGCCCCTCTGTTTCAGCCGCTCTGTTTCAGCCCCTCTGTTTCAGCCCCTCTGTTTCTTGCCCTCTGTTTCAGACCATCTGTTTCAGCCCCTCTGTTTCAGCCCCTCTGTTTCAGCCCCTCTGTATCTCGCCCTCTGTTTCAGCCCCTCTGTTTCTCGCCCTCTGTTTCAGCCCCTCTGAATCAGCCCCTCTGTTTCAGCCACTCTGTTTCAGCCCCTCTGTTTCAGCCCCTCTGTTTCAGCCCCTCTGTTTCAGCCCCTCTGTTTCTAGCCCTTCTGTTTCAGCCCCTCTGTTTCAGCCCCTCTGTTTCAGTCACTCTGTTTCAGCCCCTCTGCTTCACCCACAATGTTTCTCGCCCTCTGTTTCTCGCCATCTGTTTCTCGCCCTCTGTTTCAGCCCCTCTGTTTCAGCCCCTCTGTTTCAGCTCCTCTGTTTCAGCCCCTCTGTTTCTCGCCCTCTGTTTCTCGCCGTCTGTTTCAGCCCCTCTGTTTCTCGCCCTCTGTTTCAGCCCCTCTGTTTCAGCCCCTCTGTTTCAGCCCCTCTGTTTCTCGCCCTCTGTTTCTCGCCCTCTGTTTCTCGCCCTCTGTTTCTCGCCCTCTGTTTCAGCCCCTCTGTTTCTCGCCCTCTGTTTCTCGCCCTCTGTTTCAGCCCCTCTGTTTCTCGCCCTCTGTTTCAGCCCCTCTGTTTCAGCCCCTCTGTTTCATCCCCTCTGTTTCAGCCCCTTGGTTTCAGCACCTCTGTTTCAGCCCCTCTGTTTCAGCCCCTCTGTTTCAGCCCCTCTGTTTCTTGCGCTCTGTTTCAGCCCCACTGTTTCTCGCTCTCTGTTTCAGCCCCTCTGTTTCTCGCCCTCTGTTTCAGCCCCACTGTTTCAGGCCATCTGTTTCAGCCCCTCAGTTTCAGCCCCTCTGTTTCAGCCCCTCTGTTTCCGCCCCTCTGTCTCTCGCCCTCTGTTTCAGCCCCTCTGTTTCTCGCTCTCTGTTTAAGCCCCTCTGTATCTCGCCCTCCGTTTCAGCCCCTCTGTTTCAGCCCCTCTGTTTCTCGCCCTCTGTTTCAGCCCCTCTGTTTCTCGCTCTCTGTTTCAGCCCCTCTATTTCTCGCCCTCTGTTTCAGCCCCACTGTTTCAGGCCCTCTGTTTCAGGCCCTCTGTTTCAGCCCCTCTGTTTCCGCCCCTCTGTTTCTCGCCCTCTGATTCAGCCCCTCTGTTTCTCGCTCTCTGTTTCAGCCCCTCTGTATCTCGCTCTCTGTTTCAGCCCCTCTGTTTCAGCCCCTCTGTTTCAGCCCCTCTGTTTCAGCCCCTCTGTTTCTCGCCCTCTGCATCAGCCCCTCTGTTTCTCGCTCTCTGTTTCAGCCCCACTGTTTCTCGCCCTCTGTTTCAGCCCCTCTCTTTCAGCCCCTCTGTTACAGCCCCTCTGTTTCAGCCCCTCTGTTTCAGCCCCTCTGTTTCTCGCCCTCTGTTTCTCGCCCTCTGTTTCTCGCCCTCTGTTTATCGCCCTCTGTTTCTCGCCCTCTGTTTCAGCCGCTCTGTTTCACCCCCTCTGTTTCAGCCCCTCTGTTTCTTGCCCTCTGTTTCAGACCATCTGTTTCAGCCCCTCTGTTTCAGCCCCTCTGTTTCAGCCCCTCTGTATCTCGCCCTCTGTTTCAGCCCCTCTGTATCTCGCCCTCTGTTTCAGCCCCTCTGTTTCAGCTCCTCTGTTTCTCACACTCTGTTTCTGCTCCTATGTTTCTCGCTCTCTGTTTCAGCCACTCTGTTTCATCCCCTCTGTTACAGCCCCTCTGTTTCAGCCCCTCTGTTTCAGCCCCTCTGTTTCTCGCCCTCTGTTTCATCCCCTCTGTTACAGCCCCTCTGTTTCAGGCCCTCTGTTTCAGCACCTCTGTATCTCGCCCTCTGTTTCAGCCCCTCTGTTTCTCGCCCTCTGTTTCAGCCCCTCTGTTCCTCGCCCTCTGTTTCTCGCCCTCTGTTTCAGCCCCTCTGTTTTGCGCCCTCTGTTTCTCGCCCTCTGTTTCAGCCCCTCTGTTTCAGCCCCGCTGCTTCTCGCCCTCTGTTTCAGCCCCTCTGTTTCAGCCCCTCTGTTTCTCGCCCTCTGTTTCAGCCCCTCTGTTTCGCTCCCTCTGTTTCTCGCCCTCTGTTTCAGCCCCTCTGTTTCAGCCCCGCTGTTTCTCGCCCTCTGTTTCACCCCCTCTTTTTCAGCCCCTCTGTTTCAGCCCCTGTGTTTCAGCCCCTCTGTTTCAGCCCCTCTGTTTCTCGCACTCTGTTTCAGCCCCTCTGTTTCTCGCTCTCTGTTTCAGCCCCTCTGTTTCTCGCCCTCTTTTTCAGCATCTCTGTTTCAACCCCTCTGTTTCAGCCCCTCTGTTTCAGCCCCTCTGATTCAGCCCCTCTGTTTCCGACCCTCTTTTTCTCGCCCTCTGTTTCAGCCCCTCTGTTTCTCGCTATCTGTTTCAGCCCCTCTGTTTCTCACCCTCTGTTTGAGCCCCTCTGTTTCAGCCCCTCTGTTTCAGCCCCTCTGTTTCAGCCCCTCTGTTTCAGCCAGTCTGTTTCTCGCCCTCTGTTTCTCGCCGTCTGTTTCTCGCCCTCTGTTTCAGCCCCTCTGTTTCAGCCCCTCTGTTTCAGCCCCTCTGTTTCAGCCTCTCTGTTTCAGCCCCTCTGTTTCAGCCCCTCTGTTTCAGCCAGTCTATTTCTCGCCCTCTGTTTCTCGTCGTCTGTTTCTCGCCCTCTGTTTCAGCCCCTCAGTTTCAGCCCCTCTGTTTCTCGCCCTCTCTTTCAGCCCCTCTGTTTCAGCCCCTCTGTTTCTCGCCCTCTGTTTCAGCCCCTCTGTTCCTCGCCCTCTGTTTCAGCCCCTCTGTTTCAGCCCCTCTGTTTCAGCCCCTCTGTTTCAACCCCTCTGTTTCAGCCCCTCTGTTTCTCACACTCTGTTTCTCGCCCTCTGTTTCAGCCCCTCTGTTTCAGCCCCGCTGTTTCTCGCCCTCTGTTTCAGCCCCTCTGTTTCAGCCCCTCTGTTTCAGCCCCTCTGTTTCAGCCCCTCTGTTTCTCGCCCTCTGTTTCTCGCCCTCTGTTTCTCGCCCTCTGTTTCAGCCCCTCTGTTACAGCCCCTCTGTCTCAGCCCCTCTGTTTCAGCCCCTCTGTTTCAGCCGCTCTGTTTCTCGCCCTCTGTTTCTCGCCCTCTGTTTCAGCCCCTCTGTTTCAGCCCCTCTGTTTCAGCCCCTCTGTCTCAGCCCCTCTGTTTCAGCCCCTCTGTTTCAGCCGCTCTGTTTCTCGCCCTCTGTTTCTCGCCCTCTGTTTCTCGCCCTCTGTTTCTCGCCCTCTGTTTCAGCCCCTCTGTTTCAGCCCCTCTGTTTCAGCCCCTCTGTCTCAGCCCCTCTGTTTCAGCCCCTCTGTTTCAGCCGCTCTGTTTCAGACCCTCTGTTTAAGCCCCTCTGTTTCTCGCCCTCTGTTTCTCGCCCTCCGTTTCTGCCCCTCTGTTTGAGCCCCGCTGTTTCTCGCCCTCTGTTTCTCGCCCTCTGTTTCTCGCCCTCTGTTTCAGCCCCTCTGTTTCAGCCCCTCTGTTTCAGCCCCTCTGTTTCAGGCCCTCTGTTTCTTGCCCTCTGTTTCTCGCCTTCTGTTTCAGCCCCTCTGTTTCTCGCCCTCTGTTTCAGCCCCTCTGTTTCAGCCCCTCTGTTTCAGCCCCTCTGTTTCAGCCCCTCTGTTTCAGGCCCTCTGTTTCAGCCCCTCTGTTTCAGCCCCTCTGTTTCTCGCCCTCTGTTTCAGCCCCTCTGTTTCAGCCCCTCTGTTTCATCCCCTCTGTTTCAGCCCCTTGGTTTCAGCACCTCTGTTTCAGCCCCTCTGTTTCAGCCCCTCTGTTTCAGCCCCTCTGTTTCTCGCCCTCTGTTTCAGCCCCTCTGTTTCTCGCTCTCTGTTTCAGCCCCTCTATTTCTCGCCCTCTGTTTCAGCCCCACTGTTTCAGGCCCTCTGTTTCAGCCCCTCTGTTTCAGCCCCTCTGTTTCCGCCCCTCTGTTTCTCGCCCTCTGATTCAGCCCCTCTGTTTCTCGCTCTCTGTTTCAGCCCCTCTGTATCTCGCTCTCTGTTTCAGACCCTCTGTTTCAGCCCCTCTGTTTCAGCCCCTCTGTTTCAGCCCCTCTGTTTCTCGCCCTCTGCATCAGCCCCTCTGTTTCTCGCTCTCTGTTTCAGCCCCACTGTTTCTCGCCCTCTGTTTCAGCCCCTCTGTTTCAGCCCCTCTGTTACAGCCCCTCTGTTTCAGCCCCTCTGTTTCAGCCCCTCTGTTTCTCGCCCTCTGTTTCTCGCCCTCTGTTTCTCGCCCTCTGTTTATCGCCCTCTGTTTCAGCCCCTCTGTTTCAGCCGCTCTGTTTCAGCCCCTCTGTTTCAGCCCCTCTGTTTCTTGCCCTCTGTTTCAGACCATCTGTTTCAGCCCCTCTGTTTCAGCCCCTCTGTTTCAGCCCCTCTGTATCTCGCCCTCTGTTTCAGCCCCTCTGTTTCTCGCCCTCTGTTTCAGCCCCTCTGAATCAGCCCCTCTGTTTCAGCCACTCTGTTTCAGCCCCTCTGTTTCAGCCCCTCTGTTTCAGCCCCTCTGTTTCAGCCCCTCTGTTTCTAGCCCTTCTGTTTCAGCCCCTCTGTTTCAGCCCCTCTGTTTCAGTCACTCTGTTTCAGCCCCTCTGCTTCACCCACAATGTTTCTCGCCCTCTGTTTCTCGCCATCTGTTTCTCGCCCTCTGTTTCAGCCCCTCTGTTTCAGCCCCTCTGTTTCAGCTCCTCTGTTTCAGCCCCTCTGTTTCTCGCCCTCTGTTTCTCGCCGTCTGTTTCAGCCCCTCTGTTTCTCGCCCTCTGTTTCAGCCCCTCTGTTTCAGCCCCTCTGTTTCAGCCCCTCTGTTTCTCGCCCTCTGTTTCTCGCCCTCTGTTTCTCGCCCTCTGTTTCTCGCCCTCTGTTTCAGCCCCTCTGTTTCTCGCCCTCTGTTTCTCGCCCTCTGTTTCAGCCCCTCTGTTTCTCGCCCTCTGTTTCAGCCCCTCTGTTTCAGCCCCTCTGTTTCATCCCCTCTGTTTCAGCCCCTTGGTTTCAGCACCTCTGTTTCAGCCCCTCTGTTTCAGCCCCTCTGTTTCAGCCCCTCTGTTTCTTGCGCTCTGTTTCAGCCCCACTGTTTCTCGCTCTCTGTTTCAGCCCCTCTGTTTCTCGCCCTCTGTTTCAGCCCCACTGTTTCAGGCCATCTGTTTCAGCCCCTCAGTTTCAGCCCCTCTGTTTCAGCCCCTCTGTTTCCGCCCCTCTGTCTCTCGCCCTCTGTTTCAGCCCCTCTGTTTCTCGCTCTCTGTTTAAGCCCCTCTGTATCTCGCCCTCCGTTTCAGCCCCTCTGTTTCAGCCCCTCTGTTTCAGCCCCTCTGTTTCAGCCCCTCTGTTTCAGCCCCTCTGTTTCTCGCCCTCTGCTTCAGCCCCTCTGTTTCTCGCTCTCTGTTTCAGCCCCTCTGTTTCTCGCCCTCTGTTTCAGCCCCTCTGTTTCATCCCCTCTGTTACAGCCCCTCTGTTTCAGCCCCTCTGTTTCAGCCCCTCTGTTTCTCGCCCTCTGTTTCTCGCCCTCTGTTTCTCGCCCTCTGTTTCAGCCCCTCTGTTTCAGCCCCTCTGTTTCTCGCCCTCTGTTTCAGCCCCTCTGTTACAGCCCCTCTGTTTCTGCACCTCTGTATCTCGCCCTCTGTTTCAGCACCTCTGTTTCTCGCCCTCTGTTTCAGCCCCTCTGTTTCAGCCCCTCTGTTTCTCGCCCTCTGTTTCAGCCCCTCTGTTTCGCGCCCTCTGTTTCTCGCCCTCTGTTTCTCGCCCTCTGTTTCTGCCCCTCTGTTTGAGACCCGCTGTTTCTCGCCCTCTGTTTCTCGCCCTCTGTTTCTCGCCCTCTGTTTCAGCCCCTCTGTTTCAGCCCCTCTGTTTCAGCCCCTCTGTTTAGCCCCTCTGTTTCTCGCCCTCTGTTTCTCGCCCTCTGTTTCAGCCCCTCTGTTTCTCGCCCTCTGTTTCAGCCCCACTGTTTCAGGCCCTCTGTTTCAGCCCCTCTGTTTCAGCCCCTCTGTTTCAGCCCCTCTGTTTCCGCCCCTCTGTCTCTCGCCCTCTGTTTCAGCCCCTCTGTTTCTCGCTCTCAGTTTAAGCCCCTCTGTTTCTCGCCCTCCGTTTCAGCCCCTCTGTTTCAGCCCCTCTGTTTCAGCCCCTCTGTTTCAGCCCCTCTGTTTCAGCCCCTCTGTTTCTCGCCCTCTGCTTCAGCCCCTCTGTTTCTCGCTCTCTGTTTCAGCCCCTCTGTTTCTCGCCCTCTGTTTCAGCCCCTCTATTTCATCCCCTCTGTTACAGCCCCTCTGTTTCAGCCCCTCTGTTTCAGCCCCTCTGTTTCTCGCCCTCTGTTTCTCGCCCTCAGTTTCTCGCCCTCTGTTTCTCGCCCTCTGTTTCTCGCCCTCTGTTTCAGCCCCTCTGTTTCAGCTCCTCTGTTTCTCGCACTCTGTTTCTGCTCCTCTGTTTCTCGCTCTCTGTTTCAGCCCCTCTGTTTCATCCCCTCTGTTACAGCCCCTCTGTTTCAGCCCCTCTGTTTCAGCCCCTCTGTTTCTCGCCCTCTGTTTCTCGCCCTCAGTTTCTCGCCCTCTGTTTCTCGCCCTCTGTTTCTCGCCCTCTGTTTCAGCCCCTCTGTTTCAGCTCCTCTGTTTCTCGCACTCTGTTTCAGCTCCTCTGTTTCTCGCTCTCTGTTTCAGCCCCTCTGTTTCTCGCCCTCTGTTTCAGCCCCTCTGTTTCAGCCCCTCTGTTTCAGCCCCTCTGTTTCAGCCTCTCTGTTTCAGCCCCTCTGTTTCAGCCCCTCTGTTTCAGCCAGTCTATTTCTCGCCCTCTGTTTCTCGTCGTCTATTTCTCGCCCTCTGTTTCAGCCCCTCTGTTTCAGCCCCTCAGTTTCTCGTCCTCTCTTTCAGCCCTTCTGTTTCAGCCCCCCTGTTTCTCGCCCTCTGTTTCAGCCCCTCTGTTCCTCGTCCTCTGTTTCAGCCCCTCTGTTTCAGCCCCTCTGTTTCAGCCCTTCTGTTTCAGCCCCTCTGTTTCAACCCTTCTGTTTCAGCCCCTCTGTTTCTCACACTCTGTTTCTCGCCCTCTCTTTCAGCCCCTCTGTTTCATCCCCGCTGTTTCTCGCCCTCTGTTTCAGCCCCTCTGTTTCAGCCCCTCTGTTTCAGCCCCTCTGTTTCAGCCCCTCTGTTTCTCGCCCTCTGTTTCTCGCCCTCTGTTTCTCGCCCTCTGTTTCAGCCCCTCTGTTTCAGCCCCTCTGTTTCAGCCCCTCTGTCTCAGCCCCTCTGTTTCAGCCCCTCTGTTTCAGCCACTCTGTTTCTCGCCCTCTGTTTCTCGCCCTCTGTTTCAGCCCCTCTGTTTCATCCCCTCTGTTTCAGCCCCTCAGTCTCAGCCCCTCTGTTTCAGCCCCTCTGTTTCAGCCGCTCTGTTTCCCGCCCTCTGTTTCTCGCCCTCTGTTTCTCGCCCTCTGTTTCTCGCCCTCTGTTTCAGCCCCTCTGTTTCAGCCCCTCTGTTTCAGCCCCTCTGTCTCAGCCCCTCTGTTTCAGCCCCTCTGTTTCAGCCGCTCTGTTTCAGACCCTCTGTTTAAGCCCCTCTGTTTCTCGCCCTCTGTTTCTCGCCCACCGTTTCTGCCCCTCTTTTTGAGCCCCGCTGTTTCTCGCCCTCTGTTTCTCGCCCTCTGTTTCTCGCCCTCTGTTTCAGCCCCTCTGTTTCAGCCCCTCTGTTTCAGCCCCTCTGTTTCAGCCCCTCTGTTTCTCGCCCTCTGTTTCTCGCCCTCTGTTTCAGCCCCTCTGTTTCTCGCCCTCTGTTTCAAACCCTCTGTTTCAGCCCCTCTGTTTCAGCCCCTCTGTTTCAGCCCCTCTGTTTCAGCCACTCTGATTCAGCCCCTCTGTTTCAGCCCGTCTGTTTCAGCCCCTCTGTTTCTGCCCCTCTGTTTCAGCCCCTCTGTTTCTCGCCCTCTGTTTCAGCCCCTCTGTTTCAGCCCCTCTGTTTCAGCCCCTCTGTTTCAGCCCCTCTGTTTCTCGCCCTCTGTTTCTCGCCCTCTGTTTCTCGCCCTCTGTTTCAGCCCCTCTGTTTCAGCCCCTCTGTTTCAGCCCCTCTGTCTCAGCTCCTCTGTTTCAGCCCCTCTGTTTCAGCCGCTCTGTTTCTCGCCCTCTGTTTCTCGCCCTCTGTTTCAGCCCCTCTGTTTCAGCCCCTCTGTTTCAGCCCCTCTGTCTCAGCCCCTCTGTTTCAGCCCCTCTGTTTAAGCCGCTCTGTTTCCCGCCCTCTGTTTCTCGCCCTCTTTTTCTCGCCCTCTGTTTCTCGCCCTCTGTTTCAGCCCCTCTATTTCAGCCCCTCTGTTTCAGCCCCTCTGTCTCAGCCCCTCTGTTTCAGCCCCTCTGTTTCAGCCGCTCTGTTTCAGACCCTCTGTTTAAGCCCCTCTGTTTCTCGCCCTCTGTTTCTCGCCCTCTGTTTCTGCCCCTCTGTTTGAGCCCCGCTGTTTCTCGCCCTCTGTTTCTCGCCCTCTGTTTCTCGCCCTCTGTTTCAGCCCCTCTGTTTCAGCCCCTCTGTTTCAGCCCCTCTGTTTCAGCCCCTCTGTTTCTCGCCCTCTGTTTCTCGCCCTCTGTTTCAGCCCCTCTGTTTCTCGCCCTCTGTTTCAAACCCTCTGTTTCAGCCCCTCTGTTTCAGCCCCTCTGTTTCAGCCCCTCTGTTTCAGGCCCTCTGTTTCAGCCCCTCTGTTTCAGCCCCTCTGTTTCTCGCCCTCTGTTTCAGCCCCTCTGTTTCAGCCCCTCTGTTTCATCCCCTCTGTTTCAGCCCCTTGGTTTCAGCACCTCTGTTTCAGCCCCTCTGTTTCAGCCCCTCTGTTTCAGCCCCTCTGTTTCTCGCTCTCTGTTTCAGCCCCTCTGTTTCTCGCCCTCTGTTTCAGCCCCACTGTTTCAGGCTCTCTGTTTCAGCCCCTCTGTTTCAGCCCCTCTGTTTCCGCCCCTCTGTTTCTCGCCCTCTGATTCAGCCCCTCTGTTTCTCGCTCTATGTTTCAGCCCCTCTGTATCTCGCTCTCTGTT
The DNA here is from genome assembly GCF_030684315.1 of Stegostoma tigrinum. Classification (NCBI taxonomy): domain Eukaryota; kingdom Metazoa; phylum Chordata; class Chondrichthyes; order Orectolobiformes; family Stegostomatidae; genus Stegostoma; species Stegostoma tigrinum. Next base: position 289,476 of record NW_026728494.1, on the reverse strand, counting down.
TCAGCCCCTCTGTTTCAGCCCCTCTGTTTCAGACCCTCTGTTTCAGCCCCTCTGTTTCAGCCCCTCTGTTTCTCGCCCTCTGCATCAGCCCCTCTGTTTCTCGCTCTCTGTTTCAGCCCCTCTGTTTCTCGCCCTCTGTTTCAGCCCCTGTGTTTCAGCCCCTCTGTTACAGCCCCTCTGTTTCAGCCCCTCTGTTTAAGCCGCTCTGTTTCCCGCCCTCTGTTTCTCGCCATCTGTTTCTCGCCCTCTGTTTCTCGCCCTCTGTTTCAGCCCCTCTGTTTCAGCCCCTCTGTTTCAGCCCCTCTGTCTCAGCCCCTCTGTTTCAGCCCCTCTGTTTCAGCCGCTCTGTTTCAGACCCTCTGTTTAAGCCCCTCTGTTTCTCGCCCTCTGTTTCTCGCCCTCTGTTTCTGCCCCTCTGTTTGAGCCCCGCTGTTTCTCGCCCTCTGTTTCTCGCCCTCTGTTTCTCGCCCTCTGTTTCAGCCCCTCTGTTTCAGCCCCTCTGTTTCAGCCCCTCTGTTTCAGCCCCTCTGTTTCTCGCCCTCTGTTTCTCGCCATCTGTTTCAGCCCCTCTGTTTCTCGCCCTCTGTTTCAAACCCTCTGTTTCAGCCCCTCTGTTTCAGCCCCTCTGTTTCAGCCCCTCTGTTTCAGGCCCTCTGTTTCAGCCCCTCTGTTTCAGCCCCTCTGTTTCTCGCCCTCTGTTTCAGCCCCTCTGTTTCAGCCCCTCTGTTTCATCCCCTCTGTTTCAGCCCCTTGGTTTCAGCACCTCTGTTTCAGCCCCTCTGTTTCAGCCCCTCTGTTTCAGCCCCTCTGTTTCTCGCTCTCTGTTTCAGCCCCTCTGTTTCTCGCCCTCTGTTTCAGCCCCACTGTTTCAGGCCCAATGTTTCAGCCCCTCTGTTTCAGCCCCTCTGTTTCCGCCCCTCTGTTTCTCGCCCTCTGATTCAGCCCCTCTGTTTCTCGCTCTATGTTTCAGCCCCTCTGTATCTCGCTCTCTGTTTCAGCCCCTCTGTTTCAGCCCCTCTGTTTCAGACCATCTGTTTCAGCCCCTCTGTTTCAGCCCCTCTGTTTCTCGCCCTCTGCATCAGCCCCTCTGTTTCTCGCTCTCTGTTTCAGCCCCTCTGTTTCTCGCCCTCTGTTTCAGCCCCTGTGTTTCAGCCCCTCTGTTACAGCCCCTCTGTTTCAGCCCCTCTGTTTCAGCCCCTCTGTTTCTCGCACTCTGTTTCTCGCCCTCTGTTTCTCGCCCTCTGTTTATCGCCCTCTGTGTCGCGCCCTCTGTTTCAGCCCCTCTGTTTCAGCCCCTCTGTTTCAGCCCCTCTGTTTCTTGCCCTCTGTTTCAGACCATCTGTTTCAGCCCCTCTGTTTCAGCCCCTCTGTTTCAGCCCCTCTGTATCTCGCCCTCTGTTTCAGCCCCTCTGTTTCTCGCCCTCTGTTTCAGCCCCTCAGTTTCAGCCCCTCTGTTTCAGCCACTCTGTTTCAGCCCCTCTGTTTCAGCCCCTCTGTTTCTCGCCCTCTCTTTCAGCCCCTCTGTTTCAGCCCCTCTGTTTCAGCCCCTCTGTTTCAGCCCCTCTGTTTCAGCCCCTCTGTTTCTCGCCCTCTGTTTCAGCCCCTCTGTTTCAGCCCCTCTGTTTCATCCCCTCTGTTTCAGCCCCTTGGTTTCAGCACCTCTGTTTCAGCCCCTCTGTTTCAGCCCCTCTGTTTCAGCCCCTCTGTTTCTCGCTCTCTGTTACAGCCCCTCTGTTTCTCGCCCTCTGTTTCAGCCCCACTGTTTCAGGCCCTCTGTTTCAGCCCCTCTGTTTCAGCCCCTCTGTTTCCGCCCCTCTGTTTCTCGCCCTCTCATTCAGCCCCTCTGTTTCTCGCTCTATGTTTCAGCCCCTCTGTATCTCGCTCTCTGTTTCAGCCCCTCTGTTTCAGCCCCTCTGTTTCAGACCCTCTGTTTCAGCCCCTCTGTTTCAGCCCCTCTGTTTCTCGCCCTCTGCATCAGCCCCTCTGTTTCTCGCTCTCTGTTTCTGCCCCTCTGTTTCTCGCCCTCTGTTTCAGCCCCTCTGTTTCAGCCCCTCTGTTACAGCCCCTCTGTTTCAGCCCCTCTGTTTCAGCCCCTCTGTTTCTCGCACTCTGTTTCTCGCCCTCTGTTTCTCGCCCTCTGTTTATCGCCCTCTGTTTCTCGCCCTCTGTTTCAGCCCCTCTGTTTCAGCCCCTCTGTTTCAGCCCCTCTGTTTCTTGCCCTCTGTTTCAGACCATCTGTTTCAGCCCCTCTGTTTCAGCCCCTCTGTTTCAGCCCCTCTGTATCTCGCCCTCTGTTTCAGCCCCTCTGTTTCTCGCCCTCTGTTTCAGCCCCTCAGTTTCAGCCCCTCTGTTTCAGCCACTCTGTTTCAGCCCCTCTGTTTCATCCCCTCTGTTTCTCGCCCTCTCTTTCAGCCCCTCTGTTTCAGCCCCTCTGTTTCAGCCCCTCTGTTTCAGCCCCTCTGTTTCTAGCCCTTCAGTTTCAGCTCCTCTGTTTCAGCCCCTCTGTTTCAGTCACTCTGTTTCAGCCCCTCTGTTTCAGCCCCAATGTTTCTCTCCCTCTGTTTCTCGCCCTCTGTTTCTCGCCCTCTGTTTCAGCCCATCTGTTTCAGCCCCTCTGTTTCAGCTCCTCTATTTCAGCCCCTCTGTTTCTCGCCCTCTGTTTCTCACCGTCTGTTTCAGCCCCTCTGTTTCTCGCCCTCTGTTTCAGCCCCTCTGTTTCAGCCCCTCTGTTTCAGCCCCTCTGTTTCTCGCCCTCTGTTTCTCGCCCTCTGTTTCTCGCCCTCTGTTTCTCGCCCTCTGTTTCAGCCCCTCTGTATCTCGCCCTCTGTTTCTCGCCCTCTGTTTCAGCCCCTCTGTTTCTCGCCCTCTGTTTCATCCCCTCTGTTACAGCCCCTCTGTTTCATCCCCTCTGTTTCAGCCCCTTGGTTTCAGCACCTCTGTTTCAGCCACTCTGTTTCAGCCCCTCTGTTTCAGCCCCTCTGTTTCTCGCGCTCTGTTTCAGCCCCTCTGTTTCTCGCTCTCTGTTTCAGCCCCTCTGTTTCTCGCCCTCTGTTTCAGCCCCACTGTTTCAGGCCCTCAGTTTCAGCCCCTCTGTTTCAGCCCCTCTGTTTCAGCCCCTCTGTTTCCGCCCCTCTGTCTCTCGCCCTCTGATTCAGCCCCTCTGTTTCTCGCTCTCTGTTTATGCCCCTCTGTTTCTCGCCCTCCGTTTCAGCCCCTCTGTTTCAGCCCCTCTGTTTCAGCCCCTCTGTTTCAGCCCCTCTGTTTCTCGCCCTCTGCTTCAGCCCCTCTGTTTCTCGCTCTCTGTTTCAGCCCCTCTGTTTCTCGCCCTCTGTTTCAGCCCCTCTGTTTCATCCCCTCTGTTACAGCCCCACTGTTTCAGCCCCTCTGTTTCAGCCCCTCTGTTTCTCGCCCTCTGTTTCTCGCCCGCTGTTTCTCGCCCTCTATTTCTCGCCCTCTGTTTCAGCCCCTCTGTTTCAGCCCCTCTGTTTCTCGCCCTCTGTTTCAGCCCCTCTGTTTCAGGCCCTCTGTTTCAGCACCTCTGTTCCTCGCCCTCTGTTTCAGCCCCTCTGTTTCTCGCCCTCTGTTTCAGCCCCTCTGTTTCAGCCCCTCTGTTTCTCGCCCTCTGTTTCAGCCCCTCTGTTTTGCGCCCTCTGTTTCAGCCCCTCTGTTTCAGCCCCGCTGCTTCTCGCCCTCTGTTTCAGCCCCTCTGTTTCAGCCCCTCTGTTTCTCGCCCTCTGTTTCAGCCCCTCTGTTTCGCGCCCTCTGTTTCTCGCCCTTTGTTTCAGCCCCTCTGTTTCAGCCCCGCTGTTTCTCGCCCTCTGTTTCACCCCCTCTTTTTCAGCCCCTCTGTTTCAGCCCCTGTGTTTCAGCCCCTCTGTTTCAGCCCCTCTGTTTCTCGCACTCTGTTTCAGCCCCTCTGTTTCTCGCTCTCTGTTTCAGCCCCTCTGTTTCTCGCCCTCTTTTTCAGCATCTCTGTTTCAACCCCTCTGTTTCAGCCCCTCTGTTTCAGCCCCTCTGTTTCAGCCCCTCTGATTCAGCCCCTCTGTTTCTCGCACTCTGTTTCAGCCCCTCTGTTTCTCGCTCTCTGTTTCAGCCCCTCTGTTTCTCACCCTCTGTTTGAGCCCCTCTATTTCAGCCCCTCTGTTTCAGCCCCTCTGTTTCAGCCCCTCTGTTTCAGCCAGTCTGTTTCTCGCCCTCTGTTTCTCGCCGTCTGTTTCTCGCCCTCTGTTTCAGCCCCTCTGTTTCAGCCCCTCTGATTCAGCCCCTCTGTTTCAGCCTCTCTGTTTCAGCCCCTCTGTTTCAGCCCCTCTGTTTCAGCCAGTCTATTTCTCGCCCTCTGTTTCTCGTCGTCTGTTTCTCGCCCTCTGTTTCAGCCGCTCTGTTTCAGCCCCTCTGTTTCTCGCCCTCTCTTTCAGCCCCTCTGTTTCAGCCCCTCTGTTTCTCGCCCTCTGTTTCAGCCCCTCTGTTTCAGCCCCTCTGTTTCAGCCCCTCTGTTTCAGCTCCTCTGTTTCAGCCCCTCTGTTTCAACCCCTCTGTTTCAGCCCCTCTGTTTCAGCCCCTCTGTTTCAGACCCTCTGTTTCAGCCCCTCTGTTTCAGCCCCGCTGTTTCTCGCCCTCTGTTTCAGCCCCTCTGTTTCAGCCCCTCTGTTTCAGCCCCTCTGTTTCAGCCCCTCTGTTTCTCGCCCTCTGTTTCTCGCCCTCTGTTTCTCGCCCTCTGTTTCAGCCCCTCTGTTTCAGCCCCTCTGTTTCAGCCCCTCTGTCTCAGCCCCTCTGTTTCAGCCCCTCTGTTTCAGCACCTCTGTTTCTCGCCCTCTGTTTCTCGCCCTCTGTTTCAGCCCCTCTGTTTCAGCCCCTCTGTTTCAGCCCCTCTGTCTCAGCCCCTCTGTTTCAGCCCCTCTGTTTCAGCCGCTCTGTTTCTCGCCCTCTGTTTCTCGCCCTCTGTTTCTCGCACTCTGTTTCTCGCCCTCTGTTTCAGCCCCTCTGTTTCAGCCCCTCTGTTTCAGCCCCTCTGTCTCAGCCCCTCTGTTTCAGCCCCTCTGTTTCAGCCGCTCTGTTTCAGACCCTCTGTTTAAGCCCCTCTGTTTCTCGCCCTCTGTTTCTCGCCCTCCGTTTCTGCCCCTCTGTTTGAGCCCCGCTGTTTCTCGCCCTCTGTTTCTCGCCCTCTGTTTCAGCCCCTCTGTTTCAGCCCCTCTGTTTCAGCCCCTCTGTTTCAGCCCCTCTTTTTCAGCCCCTCTGTTTCTCGCCCTCTGTTTCTCGCCCTCTGTTTCAGCCCCTCTGTTTCTCGCCCTCTGTTTCAGCCCCTCTGTTTCAGCCCCTCTGTTTCAGCCCCTCTGTTTCAGGCCCTCTGTTTCAGCCCCTCTGTTTCAGCCCCTCTGTTTCTCGCCCTCTGTTTCAGCCCCTCTGTTTCAGCCCCTCTGTTTCATCCCCTCTGTTTCAGCCCCTTGGTTTCAGCACCTCTGTTTCAGCACCTCTGTTTCAGCCCCTCTGTTTCAGCCCCTCTGTTTCTCGCCCTCTGTTTCAGCCCCTCTGTTTCTCGCTCTCTGTTTCAGCCCCTCTATTTCTCGCTTCTCTGTTTCAGCCCCACTGTTTCAGGCCCTCTGTTTCAGCCCCTCTGTTTCAGCCCCTCTGTTTCCGCCCCTCTGTTTCTCGCCCTCTGATTCAGCCCCTCTGTTTCTCGCTCTCTGTTTCAGCCCCTCTGTATCTCGCTCTCTGTTTCAGCCCCTCTGTTTCATCCCCTCTGTTTCAGCCCCTCTGTTTCAGCCCCTCTGTTTCTCGCCCTCTGCATCAGCCCCTCTGTTTCTCGCTCTCTGTTTCAGCCCCTCTGTTTCTCGCCCTCTGTTTCAGCCCCTCTGTTTCAGCCCCTCTGTTACAGCCCCTCTGTTTCAGCCCCTCTGTTTCAGCCCCTCTGTTTCTCGCCCTCTGTTTCTCGCCCTCTGTTTCTCGCCCTCTGTTTATCGCCCTCTGTTTCTCGCCCTCTGTTTCAGCCCCTCTGTTTCAGCCCCTCTGTTTCAGCCCCTCTGTTTCTTGCCCTCTGTTTCAGACCATCTGTTTCAGCCCCTCTGTTTCAGCCCCTCTGTTTCAGCCCCTCTGTATCTCGCACTCTGTTTCAGCCCCTCTGTTTCTCGCCCTCTGTTTCAGCCCCTCTGTATCAGCCCCTCTGTTTCAGCCACTCTGTTTCAGCCCCTCTGTTTCAGCCCCTCTGTTTCAGCCCCTCTGTTTCTAGCCCTTCTGTTTCAGCCCCTCTGTTTCAGCCCCTCTGTTTCAGTCACTCTGTTTCAGCCCCTCTGTTTCACCCACAATGTTTCTCGCCCTCTGTTTCTCGCCCTCTGTTTCTCGCCCTCTGTTTCAGCCCCTCTGTTTCAGCCCCTCTGTTTCAGCTCCTCTGTTTCAGCCCCTCTGTTTCTCGCCCTCTGTTTCTCGCCGTCTGTTTCAGCCCCTCTGTTTCTCACCCTCTGTTTCAGCCCCTCTGTTTCAGCCCCTCTGTTTCAGCCCCTCTGTTTCTCGCCCTCTGTTTCTCGCCCTCTGTTTCTCGCCCTCTGTTTCTCGCGCTCTGTTTCAGCCCCTCTGTTTCTCGCCCTCTGTTTCTCGCCCTCTGTTTCAGCCCCTCTGTTTCTCGCCCTCTGTTTCAGCCCCTCTGTTTCAGCCCCTCTGTTTCATCCCCTCTGTTTCAGCCCCTTGGTTTCAGCACCTCTGTTTCAGCCCCTCTGTTTCAGCCCCTCTGTTTCAGTCCCTCTGTTTCTTGCGCTCTGTTTCAGCCCCTCTGTTTCTCGCTCTCTGTTTCAGCCCCTCTGTTTCTCGCTCTCTGTTTCAGCCCCACTGTTTCAGGCCCTCTGTTTCAGCCCCTCAGTTTCAGCCCCTCTGTTTCAGCCCCTCTGTTTCCGCCCCTCTGTCTCTCGCCCTCTGTGTCAGCCCCTCTGTTTCTCGCTCTCTGTTTAAGCCCCTCTGTATCTCGCCCTCTGTTTCAGCCCCTCTGTTTCAGCCCCTCTGTTTCACCCCCTCTGTTTCAGCCCCTCTGTTTCAGCCCCTCTGTTTCTCGCCCTCTGCTTCAGCCCCTCTGTTTCTCGCTCTCTGTTTCTCGCCCTCTGTTTATCGCCCTCTGTTTCTCGCCCTCTGTTTCAGCCCCTCTGTTTCAGCCCCTCTGTTTCAGCCCCTCTGTTTCAGCCCCTCTGTTTCTCGCCCTCTGTTTCTCGCCCTCTGTTTCTCGCCCTCTGTTTATCGCCCTCTGTTTCTCGCCCTCTGTTTCAGCCCCTCTGTTTCAGCCCATCTGTTTCAGCCCCTCTGTTTCTTGCCCTCTGTTTCAGACCATCTGTTTCAGCCCCTCTGTTTCAGCCCCTCTGTTTCAGCCCCTCTGTATCTCGCCCTCTGTTTCAGCCCCTCTGTTTCTCGCCCTCTGTTTCAGCCCCTCTGTATCAGCCCCTCTGTTTCAGCCACTCTGTTTCCGCCCCTCTGTTTCTCGGCCTCTGATTCAGCCCCTCTGTTTCTCGCTCTATGTTTCAGCCCCTCTGTATCTCGCTCTCTGTTTCAGCCCCTCTGTTTCAGCCCCTCTGTTTCAGACCCTCTGTTTCAGCCCCTCTGTTTCAGCCCCTCTGTTTCTCGCCCTCTGCATCAGCCCCTCTGTTTCTCGCTCTCTGTTTCAGCCCCTCTGTTTCTCGCCCTCTGTTTCAGCCCCTCTGTTTCAGCCCCGCTGTTACAGCCCCTCTGTTTCAGCCCCTCTGTTTCAGCCCCTCTGTTTCTCGCACTCTGTTTCTCGCCCTCTGTTTCTCGCCCTCTGTTTATCGCCCTCTGTTTCTCGCCCTCTGTTTCAGCCCCTCTGTTTCAGCCCCTCTGTTTCAGCCCCTCTGTTTCTTGCCCTCTGTTTCAGACCATCTGTTTCAGCCCCTCTGTTTCAGCCCCTCTGTTTCAGCCCCTCTGTATCTCGCCCTCTGTTTCAGCCCCTCTGTTTCTCGCCCTCTGTTTCAGCCCCTCTGTTTCAGCCCCTCTGTTTCAGCCACTCTGTTTCAGCCCCTCTGTTTCAGCCCCTCTGTTTCTCGCCCTCTGTTTCAGCCCCTCTGTTTCAGCCCCTCTGTTTCAGCCCCTCTGTTTCAGCCCCTCTGTTTCTAGCCCTTCAGTTTCAGCCCCTCTGTTTCAGCCCCTCTGTTTCAGTCACTCTGTTTCAGCCCCTCTGTTTCAGCCCCAATGTTTCTCGCCCTCTGTTTCTCGCCCTCTGTTTCTCGCCCTCTGTTTCAGCCCCTCTGTTTCAGCCCCTCTGTTTCAGCTCCTCTGTTTCAGCCCCTCTGTTTCTCGCCCTCTGTTTCTCACCGTCTGTTTCAGCCCCTCTGTTTCTGGCCCTCTGTTTCAGCCCCTCTGTTTCAGCCCCTCTGTTTCAGCCCCTCTGTTTCTCGCCCTCTGTTTCTCGCCCTCTGTTTCTCGCCCTCTGTTTCTCGCCCTCTGTTTCAGCCCCTCTGTTTCTCGCCCTCTGTTTCTCGCCCTCTGTTTCAGCCCCTCTGTTTCTCGCCCTCCGTTTCATCCCCTCTGTTACAGCCCCTCTGTTTCATCCCCTCTGTTTCAGCCCCTTGGTTTCAGCACCTCTGTTTCAGCCACTCTGTTTCAGCCCCTCTGTTTCAGCCCCTCTGTTTCTCGCACTCTGTTTCAGCCCCTCTGTTTCTCGCTCTCTGTTTCAGCCCCTCTGTTTCTCGCCCTCTGTTTCAGCCCCACTGTTTCAGGCCCTCAGTTTCAGCCCCTCTGTTTCAGCCCCTCTGTTTCAGCCCCTCTGTTTCCGCCCCTCTGTCTCTCGCCCTCTGTTTCAGCCCCTCTGTTTCTCGCTCTCTGTTTAAGCCCCTCTGTTTCTCGCCCTCCGTTTCAGCCCCTCTGTTTCAGCCCCTCTGTTTCAGCCCCTCTGTTTCAGCCCCTCTGTTTCAGCCCCTCTGTTTCTTGCCCTCTGTTTCAGACCATCTGTTACAGCCCCTCTGTTACAGCCCCTCTGTTTCAGCCCCTCTGTATCTCGCCCTCTGTTTCAGCCCCTCTGTTTCTCGCCCTCTGTTTCAGCCCCTCTGTTTCAGCCCCTCTGTTTCAGCCCCTCTGTTTCTCGCCCTCTGTTTCAGCCCCTCTGTTTCTCGCCCTCTCTTTCAGCCCCTCTGTTTCAGCCCCTCTGTTTCAGCCCCTCTGTTTCAGCCCCTCTGGTTCTAGCCCTTCTGTTTCAGCCCTTCTGTTTCAGCCCCTCTGTTTCAGTCACTCTGTTTCAGCCCCTCTGTTTCAGCCCCAATGTTTCTCGCCCTCTGTTTCTCGCCCTCTGTTTCTCGCCCTCTGTTTCAGCCCCTCTGTTTCAGCCCCTCTGATTCAGCTCCTCTGTTTCAGCCCCTCTGTTTCTCGCCCTCTGTTTCTCGCCGTCTGTTTCAGCCCCTCTGTTTCTCGCCCTCTGTTTCAGCCCCTCTGTTTCAGCCCCTCTGTTTGAGCCCCTCTGTTTCTCGCCCTCTGTTTCTCGCCCTCTGTTTCTCGCCCTCTGTTTCTCGCCCTCTGTTTCAGCCCCTCTGTTTCTCGCCCTCTGTTTCTCGCCCTCTGTTTCAGCCCCTCTGTTTCTCGCCCTCTGTTTCAGCCCCTCTGTTTCAGCCCCTCTGTTTCATCCCCTCTGTTTCAGCCCCTTGGTTTCAGCACCTCTGTTTCAGCCCCTCTGTTTCAGCCCCTCTGTTTCACCCCCTCTGTTTCTCGCGCTCTGTTTCAGCCCCTCTGTTTCTCGCTCTCTGTTTCAGCCCCTCTGTTTCTCGCCCTCTGTTTCAGCCCCACTGTTTCAGGCCCTCTGTTTCCGCCCCTCTGTCTCTCGCCCTCTGTTTCAGCCCCTCTGTTTCTCGCTCTCTGTTTTAGCCCCTCTGTTTCTCGCCCTCCGTTTCAGCCCATCTGTTTCAGCCCCTCTGTTTCAGCCCCTCTGTTTCAGCCCCTCTGTTTCAGCCCCTCTGTTTCTCGCCCTCTGCTTCAGCCCCTCTGTTTCTCGCTCTCTGTTTAAGCCCCTCTGTTTCTCGCCCACTGTTTCAGCCCCTCTGTTTCATCCCCTCTGTTACAGCCCCTCTGTTTCAGCCCCTCTGTTTCAGCCCCTCTGTTTCTCGCCCTCTGTTTCTCACCCTCTGTTTCTCGCCCTCTGTTTCTCGCCCTCTGTTTCAGCCCCTCTGTTTCAGCCCCTCTGTTTCTCGCCCTCTGTTTCTCGCCCTCTGTTTCAGGCCCTCTGTTTCAGCCCCTCTGTTTCATCCCCTTTGTTTCAGCCGCTTGGTTTCAGCACCTCTGTTTCAGCCCCTCTGTTTCAGCCCCTCTGTTTCAGCCCCTCTGTTTCTCGCCCTCTGTTTCAGTCCCTCTGTTTCTCGCTCTCTGTTTCAGCCCCTCTGTTTCTCGCCCTCTGTTTCTGCCCCACTGTTTCAGGCCCTCTGTTTCAGCCCCACTGTTTCAGCCCCTCTGTTTCCGCCCCTCTGTTTCTCGCCCTCTGATTCAGCCCCTCTGTTTCAGCCCCAATGTTTCTCGCCCTCTGTTTCTCGCCCTCTGTTTCTCGCCCTCTGTTTCTCGCCGTCTGTTTCAGCCCCTCTGTTTCTCGCCCTCTGTTTCAGCCCCTCTGTTTCAGCCCCTCTGTTTCAGCCCCTCTGTTTCTCGCCCTCTGTTTCTCGCCCTCTGTTTCTCGCCCTCTGTTTCTCGCCCTCTGTTTCAGCCCCTCTGTTTCTCGCCCTCTGTTTCTCGCCCTCTGTTTCAGCACCTCTGTTTCTCGCCCTCTGTTTCAGCCCCTCTGATACAGCCCCTCTGTTTCATCCCCGCTGTTTCAGCCCCTTGGTTTCAGCACCTCTGTTTCAGCCCCTCTGTTTCAGCCCCTCTGTTTCAGCCCCTCTGTTTCTCGCGCTCTGTTTCAGCCCCTCTGTTTCTCGCTCTCTGTTTCAGCCCCTCTGTTTCTCGCCCTCTGTTTCAGCCCCACTGTTTCAGGCCCTCTGTTTCAGCCCCTCTGTTTCAGCCCCTCTGTTTCAGCCCCTCTGTTTCCGCCCCTCTGTCTCTCGCCCTCTGTTTCAGCCCCTCTGTTTCTCGCTCTCAGTTTAAGCCCCTCTGTTTCTCGCCCTCAGTTTCAGCCCCTCTGTTTCAGCCCCTCTGTTTCAGCCCCTCTGTTTCAGCCCCTCTGTTTCAGCCCCTCTGTTTCTCGCCCTCTGCTTCAGCCCCTCTGTTTCTCGCTCTCTGTTTCAGCCCCTCTGTTTCTCGCCCTCTGTTTCAGCCCCTCTGTTTCATCCCCTCTGTTACAGCCCCTCTGTTTCAGCCCCTCTGTTTCAGCCCCTCTGTTTCTCGCCCTCTGTTTCTCGCCCTCAGTTTCTCGCCCTCTGTTTCTCGCCCTCTGTTTCTCGCCCTCTGTTTCAGCCCCTCTGTTTCAGCTCCTCTGTTTCTCGCACTCTGTTTCAGCTCCTCTGTTTCTCGCTCTCTGTTTCAGCCCCTCTGTTTCTCGCCCTCTGTTTCAGCCCCTCTGTTTCAGCCCCTCTGTTTCAGCCCCTCTGTTTCAGCCTCTCTGTTTCAGCCCCTCTGTTTCAGCCCCTCTGTTTCAGCCAGTCTATTTCTCGCCCTCTGTTTCTCGTCGTCTATTTCTCGCCCTCTGTTTCAGCCCCTCTGTTTCAGCCCCTCAGTTTCTCGTCCTCTCTTTCAGCCCTTCTGTTTCAGCCCCCCTGTTTCTCGCCCTCTGTTTCAGCCCCTCTGTTCCTCGTCCTCTGTTTCAGCCCCTCTGTTTCAGCCCCTCTGTTTCAGCCCTTCTGTTTCAGCCCCTCTGTTTCAACCCTTCTGTTTCAGCCCCTCTGTTTCTCACACTCTGTTTCTCGCCCTCTCTTTCAGCCCCTCTGTTTCATCCCCGCTGTTTCTCGCCCTCTGTTTCAGCCCCTCTGTTTCAGCCCCTCTGTTTCAGCCCCTCTGTTTCAGCCCCTCTGTTTCTCGCCCTCTGTTTCTCGCCCTCTGTTTCTCGCCCTCTGTTTCAGCCCCTCTGTTTCAGCCCCTCTGTTTCAGCCCCTCTGTCTCAGCCCCTCTGTTTCAGCCCCTCTGTTTCAGCCACTCTGTTTCTCGCCCTCTGTTTCTCGCCCTCTGTTTCAGCCCCTCTGTTTCATCCCCTCTGTTTCAGCCCCTCAGTCTCAGCCCCTCTGTTTCAGCCCCTCTGTTTCAGCCGCTCTGGTTCCCGCCCTCTGTTTCTCGCCCTCTGTTTCTCGCCCTCTGTTTCAGCCCCTCTGTTACAGCCCCTCTGTTTCATCCCCTCTGTTTCAGCCCCTTGGTTTCAGCACCTCTGTTTCAGCCCCTCTGTTTCAGCCCCTCTGTTTCAGCCCCTCTGTTTCTCGCGCTCTGTTTCATCCCCTCTGTTTCTCGCTCTGTGTTTCAGCCCCTCTGTTTCTCGCCCTCTGTTTCAGCCCCACTGTTTCAGGCCCTCTGTTTCAGCCCCTCTGTTTCAGCCCCTCTGTTTCAGCCCCTCTGTTTCCGCCCCTCTGTCTCTCGCCCTCTGTTTCAGCCCCTCTGTTTCTCGCTCTCAGTTTAAGCCCCTCTGTTTCTCGCCCTCAGTTTCAGCCCCTCTGTTTCAGCCCCTCTGTTTCAGCCCCTCTGTTTCAGCCCCTCTGTTTCAGCCCCTCTGTTTCTCGCCCTCTGCTTCAGCCCCTCTGTTTCTCGCTCTCTGTTTCAGCCCCTCTGTTTCTCGCCCTCTGTTTCAGCCCCTCTATTTCATCCCCTCTGTTACAGCCCCTCTGTTTCAGCCCCTCTGTTTCAGCCCCTCTGTTTCTCGCCCTCTGTTTCTCGCCCTCAGTTTCTCGCCCTCTGTTTCTCGCCCTCTGTTTCTCGCCCTCTGTTTCAGCCCCTCTGTTTCAGCTCCTCTGTTTCTCGCACTCTGTTTCTGCTCCTCTGTTTCTCGCTCTCTGTTTCAGCCCCTCTGTTTCATCCCCTCTGTTACAGCCCCTCTGTTTCAGCCCCTCTGTTTCAGCCCCTCTGTTTGTCGCCCTCTGTTTCTCGCCCTCAGTTTCTCGCCCTCTGTTTCTCGCCCTCTGTTTCTCGCCCTCTGTTTCAGCCCCTCAGTTTCAGCTCCTCTGTTTCTCGCACTCTGTTTCAGCTCCTCTGTTTCTCGCTCTCTGTTTCAGCCCCTCTGTTTCTCGCCCTCTGTTTCAGCCCCTCTGTTTCAGCCCCTCTGTTTCAGCCCCTCTGTTTCAGCATCTCTGTTTCAGACCCTCTGTTTCAGCCCCTCTGTTTCAGCCAGTCTATTTCTCGCCCTCTGTTTCTCGTCGTCTATTTCTCGCCCTCTGTTTCAGCCCCTCTGTTTCAGCCCCTCAGTTTCTCGTCCTCTCTTTCAGCCCTTCTGTTTCAGCCCCCCTGTTTCTCGCCCTCTGTTTCAGCCCCTCTGTTCCTCGTCCTCTGTTTCAGCCCCTCTGTTTCAGCCCCTCTGTTTCAGCCCTTCTGTTTCAGCCCCTCTGTTTCAACCCTTCTGTTTCAGCCCCTCTGTTTCTCACACTCTGTTTCTCGCCCTCTCTTTCAGCCCCTCTGTTTCATCCCCGCTGTTTCTCGCCCTCTGTTTCAGCCCCTCTGTTTCAGCCCCTCTGTTTCAGCCCCTCTGTTTCAGCCCCTCTGTTTCTCGCCCTCTGTTTCTCGCCCTCTGTTTCTCGCCCTCTGTTTCAGCCCCTCTGTTTCAGCCCCTCTGTTTCAGCCCCTCTGTCTCAGCCCCTCTGTTTCAGACCCTCTGTTTCAGCCACTCTGTTTCTCGCCCTCTGTTTCTCGCCCTCTGTTTCAGCCCCTCTGTTTCATCCCCTCTGTTTCAGCCCCTCAGTCTCAGCCCCTCTGTTTCAGCCCCTCTGTTTCAGCCGCTCTGTTTCCCGCCCTCTGTTTCTCGCCCTCTGTTTCTCGCCCTCTGTTTCTCGCCCTCTGTTTCAGCCCCTCTGTTTCAGCCCCTCTGTTTCAGCCCCTCTGTCTCAGCCCCTCTGTTTCATCCCCTCTGTTTCAGCCGCTCTGTTTCAGACCCTCTGTTTAAGCCCCTCTGTTTCTCGCCCTCTGTTTCTCGCCCTCTGTTTCTGCCCCTCTGTTTGAGCCCCGCTGTTTCTCGCCCTCTGTTTCTCGCCCTCTGTTTCTCGCCCTCTGTTTCAGCCCCTCTGTTTCAGCCCCTCTGTTTCAGCCCCTCTGTTTCAGCCCCTCTGTTTCTCGCCCTCTGTTTCTCGCCCTCTGTTTCAGCCCCTCTGTTTCTCGCCCTCTGTTTCAAACCCTCTGTTTCAGCCCCTCTGTTTCAGCCCCTCTGTTTCAGCCCCTCTGTTTCAGGAACTCTGTTTCAGCCCCTCTGTTTCAGCCCCTCTGTTTCTCGCCCTCTGTTTCAGCCCCTCTGTTTCAGCCCCTCTGCTTCATCCCCTCTGTTTCAGCCCCTTGGTTTCAGCACCTCTGTTTCAGCCCCTCTGTTTCAGCCCCTCTGTTTCAGCCCCTCTGTTTCTCGCCCTCTGTTTCAGTCCCTCTGTTTCTCGCTCTCTGTTTCAGCCCCTCTGTTTCTCGCCCTCTGTTTCAGCCCCTCTGTTCCTCGTCCTCTGTTTCAGCCCCTCTGTTTCAGCCCCTCTGTTTCAGCCCCTCTGTTTCAGCCCCTCTGTTTCAACCCTTCTGTTTCAGCCCCTCTGTTTCTCACACTCTGTTTCTCGCCCTCTCTTTCAGCCCCTCTGTTTCATCCCCGCTGTTTCTCGCCCTCTGTTTCAGCCCCTCTGTTTCAGCCCCTCTGTTTCAGCCCCTCTGTTTCCGCCCCTCTGTTTCTCGCCCTCTGTTTCTCGCCCTCTGTTTCTCGCCCTCTGTTTCAGCCCCTCTGTTTCAGCCCCTCTGTTTCAGCCCCTCTGTCTCAGCTCCTCTGTTTCAGCCCCTCTGTTTCAGCCGCTCTGTTTCTCGCCCTCTGTTTCTCGCCCTCTGTTTCAGCCCCTCTGTTTCAGCCCCTCTGTTTCAGCCCCTCTGTCTCAGCCCCTCTGTTTCAGCCCCTCTGTTTAAGCCGCTCTGTTTCCCGCCCTCTGTTTCTCGCCCTCTGTTTCTCGCCCTCTGTTTCTCGCCCTCTGTTTCAGCCCCTCTGTTTCAGCCCCTCTGTTTCAGCCCCTCTGTCTCAGCCCCTCTGTTTCAGCCCCTCTGTTTCAGCCGCTCTGTTTCAGACCCTCTGTTTAAGCCCCTCTGTTTCTCGCCCTCTGTTTCTCGCCCTCTGTTTCTGCCCCTCTGTTTGAGCCCCGCTGTTTCTCGCCCTCTGTTTCTCGCCCTCTCTTTCAGCCCCTCTGTTTCAGCCCCTCTGTTTCAGCCCCTCTGTTTCAGCCCCTCTGTTTCTAGCCCTTCTGTTTCAGCCCTTCTGTTTCAGCCCCTCTGTTTCAGTCACTCTGTTTCAGCCCCTCTGTTTCAGCCCCAATGTTTCTCGCCCTCTGTTTCTCGCCCTCTGTTTCTCGCCCTCTGTTTCAGCCCCTCTGTTTCAGCCCCTCTGATTCAGCTCCTCTGTTTCAGCCCCTCTGTTTCTCGCCCTCTGTTTCTCGCCGTCTGTTTCAGCCCCTCTGTTTCTCGCCCTCAGTTTCAGCCCCTCTGTTTCAGCCCCTCTGTTTGAGCCCCTCTGTTTCTCGCCCTCTGTTTCTCGCCCTCTGTTTCTCGCCCTCTGTTTCTCGCCCTCTGTTTCAGCCCCTCTGTTTCTCGCCCTCTGTTTCTCGCCCTCTGTTTCAGCCCCTCTGTTTCTCGCCCTCTGTTTCAGCCCCTCTGTTTCAGCCCCTCTGTTTCATCCCCTCTGTTTCAGCCCCTTGGTTTCAGCACCTCTGTTTCAGCCCCTCTGTTTCAGCCCCTCTGTTTCACCCCCTCTGTTTCTCGCGCTCTGTTTCAGCCCCTCTGTTTCTCGCTCTCTGTTTCAGCCCCTCTGTTTCTCGCCCTCTGTTTCAGCCCCACTGTTTCAGGCCCTCTGTTTCCGCCCCTCTGTCTCTCGCCCTCTGTTTCAGCCCCTCTGTTTCTCGCTCTCTGTTTTAGCCCCTCTGTTTCTCGCCCTCCGTTTCAGCCCATCTGTTTCAGCCCCTCTGTTTCAGCCCCTCTGTTTCAGCCCCTCTGTTTCTCGCCCTCTGCTTCAGCCCCTCTGTTTCTCGCTCTCTGTTTAAGCCCCTCTGTTTCTCGCCCTCTGTTTCAGCCCCTCTGTTTCATCCCCTCTGTTACAGCCCCTCTGTTTCAGCCCCTCTGTTTCAGCCCCTCTGTTTCTCGCCCTCTGTTTCTCGCCCTCTGTTTCTCGCCCTCTGTTTCATCCCCTCTGTTTCAGCCCCTCTGTTTCTCGCCCTCTGTTTCTCGCCCTCTGTTTCAGGCCCTCTGTTTCAGCCCCTCTGTTTCATCCCCTTTGTTTCAGCCCCTTGGTTTCAGCCCCTCTGTTTCAGCCCCTCTGTTTCTCGCCCTCTGTTTCAGTCCCTCTGTTTCTCGCTCTCTGTTTCAGCCCCTCTGTTTCTCGCCCTCTGTTTCTGCCCCACTGTTTCAGGCCCTCTGTTTCAGCCCCTCTGTTTCAGCCCCTCTGTTTCCGCCCCTCTGTTTCTCGCCCTCTGATTCAGCCCCTCTGTTTCAGCCCCAATGTTTCTCGCCCTCTGTTTCTCGCCCTCTGTTTCTCGCCCTCTGTTTCTCGCCGTCTGTTTCAGCCCCTCTGTTTCTCGCCCTCTGTTTCAGCCCCTCTGTTTCAGCCCCTCTGTTTCAGCCCCTCTGTTTCTCGCCCTCTGTTTCTCGCCCTCTGTTTCTCGCCCTCTGTTTCTGGCCCTCTGTTTCAGCCCCTCTGTTTCTCGCCCTCTGTTTCTCGCCCTCTGTTTCAGCACCTCTGTTTCTCGCCCTCTGTTTCAGCCCCTCTGTTACAGCCCCTCTGTTTCATCCCCTCTGTTTCAGCCCCTTGGTTTCAGCACCTCTGTTTCAGCCCCTCTGTTTCAGCCCCGCTGTTTCAGCCCCTCTGTTTCTCGCGCTCTGTTTCAGCCCCTCTGTTTCTCGCTCTCTGTTTCAGCCCCTCTGTTTCTCGCCCTCTGTTTCAGCCCCACTGTTTCAGGCCCTCTGTTTCAGCGCCTCTGTTTCAGCCCCTCTGTTTCAGCCCCTCTGTTTCCGCCCCTCTGTCTCTCGCCCTCTGTTTCAGCCCCTCTGTTTCTCGCTCTCAGTTTAAGCCCCTCTGTTTCTCGCCCTCCGTTTCAGCCCCTCTGTTTCAGCCCCTCTGTTTCAGCCCCTCTGTTTCAGCCCCTCTGTTTCAGCCCCTCTGTTTCTCGCCCTCTGCTTCAGCCCCTCTGTTTCTCGCTCTCTGTTTCAGCCCCTCTGTTTCTCGCCCTCTGTTTCAGCCCCTCTATTTCATCCCCTCTGTTACAGCCCCTCTGTTTCAGCCCCTCTGTTTCAGCCACTCTGTTTCTCGCCCTCTGTTTCTCGCCCTCAGTTTCTCGCCCTCTGTTTCTCGCCCTCTGTTTCTCGCCCTCTGTTTCAGCCCCTCTGTTTCAGCTCCTCTGTTTCTCGCACTCTGTTTCTGCTCCTCTGTTTCTCGCTCTCTGTTTCAGCCCCTCTGTTTCATCCCCTCTGTTACAGCCCCTCTGTTTCAGCCCCTCTCTTTCAGCCCCTCTGTTTCTCGCCCTCTGTTTCTCGCCCTCAGTTTCTCGCCCTCTGTTTCTCGCCCTCTGTTTCTCGCCCTCTGTTTCAGCCCCTCTGTTTCAGCTCCTCTGTTTCTCGCACTCTGTTTCAGCTCCTCTGTTTCTCGCTCTCTGTTTCAGCCCCTCTGTTTCTCGCCCTCTGTTTCAGCCCCTCTGTTTCAGCCCCTCTGTTTCAGCCCCTCTGTTTCAGCCTCTCTGTTTCAGCCCCTCTGTTTCAGCCCCTCTGTTTCAGCCAGTCTATTTCTCGCCCTCTGTTTCTCGTCGTCTATTTCTCGCCCTCTGTTTCAGCCCCTCTGTTTCAGCCCCTCAGTTTCTCGTCCTCTCTTTCAGCCCTTCTGTTTCAGCCCCCCTGTTTCTCTCCCTCTGTTTCAGCCCCTCTGTTCCTCGTCCTCTGTTTCAGCCCCTCTGTTTCAGCCCATCTGTTTCAGCCCTTCTGTTTCAGCCCCTCTGTTTCAACCCTTCTGTTTCAGCCCCTCTGTTTCTCACACCCTGTTTCTCGCCCTCTCTTTCAGCCCCTCTGTTTCATCCCCGCTGTTTCTCGCCCTCTGTTTCAGCCCCTCTGTTTCAGCCCCTCTGTTTCAGCCCCTCTGTTTCAGCCCCTCTGTTTCTCGCCCTCTGTTTCTCGCCCTCTGTTTCTCGCCCTCTGTTTCAGCCCCTCTGTTTCAGCCCCTCTGTTTCAGCCCCTCTGTCTCAGCCCCTCTGTTTCAGCCCCTCTGTTTCAGCCACTCTGTTTCTCGCCCTCTGTTTCTCGCCCTCTGTTTCAGCCCCTCTGTTTCATCCCCTCTGTTTCAGCCCCTCAGTCTCAGCCCCTCTGTTTCAGCCCCTCTGTTTCAGCCGCTCTGTTTCCCGCCCTCTGTTTCTCGCCCTCTGTTTCTCGCCCTCTGTTTCTCGCCCTCTGTTTCAGCCCCTCTGTTTCAGCCCCTCTGTTTCAGCCCCTCTGTCTCAGCCCCTCTGTTTCAGCCCCTCTGTTTCAGCCGCTCTGTTTCAGACCCTCTGTTTAAGCCCCTCTGTTTCTCGCCCTCTGTTTCTCGCCCTCTGTTTCTGCCCCTCTGTTTGAGCCCCGCTGTTTCTCGCCCTCTGTTTCTCGCCCTCTGTTTCTCGCCCTCTGTTTCAGCCCCTCTGTTTCAGCTCCTCTGTTTCAGCCCCTCTGTTTCAGCCCCTCTGTTTCTCGCCCTCTGTTTCTCGCCCTCTGTTTCAGCCCCTCTGTTTCTCGCCCTCTGTTTCAAACCCTCTGTTTCAGCCCCTCTGTTTCAGCCCCTCTGTTTCAGCCCCTCTGTTTCAGGAACTCTGTTTCAGCCCCTCTGTTTCAGCCCCTCTGTTTCTCGCCCTCTGTTTCAGCCCCTCTGTTTCAGCCCCTCTGTTTCATCCCCTCTGTTTCAGCCCCTTGGTTTCAGCACCTCTGTTTCAGCCCCTCTGTTTCAGCCCCTCTGTTTCAGCCCCTCTGTTTCTCGCCCTCTGTTTCAGTCCCTCTGTTTCTCGCTCTCTGTTTCAGCCCCTCTGTTTCTCGCCCTCTGTTTCAGCCCCTCTGTTCCTCGTCCTCTGTTTCAGCCCCTCTGTTTCAGCCCCTCTGTTTCAGCCCTTCTGTTTCAGCCCCTCTGTTTCAACCCTTCTGTTTCAGCCCCTCTGTTTCTCACACTCTGTTTCTCGCCCTCTCTTTCAGCCCCTCTGTTTCATCCCCGCTGTTTCTCGCCCTCTGTTTCAGCCCCTCTGTTTCAGCCCCTCTGTTTCAGCCCCTCTGTTTCTCGCCCTCTGTTTCTCGCCCTCTGTTTCTCGCCCTCTGTTTCAGCCCCTCTGTTTCAGCCCCTCTGTTTCAGCCCCTCTGTCTCAGCTCCTCTGTTTCAGCCCCTCTGTTTCAGCCGCTCTGTTTCTCGCCCTCTGTTTCTCGCCCTCTGTTTCAGCCCCTCTGTTTCAGCCCCTCTGTTTCAGCCCCTCTGTCTCAGCCCCTGTGTTTCAGCCCCTCTGTTTAAGCCGCTCTGTTTCCCGCCCTCTGTTTCTCGCCCTCTGTTTCTCGCCCTCCGTTTCTCGCCCTCTGTTTCAGCCCCTCTGTTTCAGCCCCTCTGTTTCAGCCCCTCTGTCTCAGCCCCTCTGTTTCAGCCCCTCTGTTTCAGCCGCTCTGTTTCAGACCCTCTGTTTAAGCCCCTCTGTTTCTCGCCCTCTGTTTCTCGCCCTCTGTTTCTGCCCCTCTGTTTGAGCCCCGCTGTTTCTCGCCCTCTGTTTCTCGCCCTCTGTTTCTCGCCCTCTGTTTCAGCCCCTCTGTTTCAGCCCCTCTGTTTCAGCCCCTCTGTTTCAGCCCCTCTGTTTCTCGCCCTCTGTTTCTCGCCCTCTGTTTCAGCCCCTCTGTTTCTCGCCCTCTGTTTCAAACCCTCTGTTTCAGCCCCTCTGTTTCAGCCCCTCTGTTTCAGCCCCTCTGTTTCAGGCCCTCTGTTTCAGCCCCTCTGTTTCAGCCCCTCTGTTTCTCGCCCTCTGTTTCAGCCCCTCTGTTTCAGCCCCTCTGTTTCATCCCCTCTGTTTCAGCCCCTTGGTTTCAGCACCTCTGTTTCAGCCCCTCTGTTTCAGCCCCTCTGTTTCAGCCCCTCTGTTTCTCGCTCTCTGTTTCAGCCCCTCTGTTTCTCGCCCTCTGTTTCAGCCCCACTGTTTCAGGCCCTCTGTTTCAGCCCCTCTGTTTCAGCCCGTCTGTTTCCGCCCCTCTGTTTCTCGCCCTCTGATTCAGCCCCTCTGTTTCTCGCTCTATGTTTCAGCCCCTCTGTATCTCGCTCTCTGTTTCAGCCCATCTGTTTCAGCCCCTCTGTTTCAGACCCTCTGTTTCAGACCCTCTGTTTCAGCCCCTCTGTTTCTCGCCCTCTGCATCAGCCCCTCTGTTTCTCGCTCTCTGTTTCAGCCCCTCTGTTTCTCGCCCTCTGTTTCAGCCCCTGTGTTTCAGCCCCTCTGTTTCAGCCCCTCTGTTTCAGCCCCTCTGTTTCAGCCCCTCTGTTTCTCGCACTCTGTTTCTCGCCCTCTGTTTCTCGCCCTCTGTTTATCGCCCTCTGTTTCTCGCCCTCTGTTTCAGCCCCTCTGTTTCAGCCCCTCTGTTTCAGCCCCTCTGTTTCTTGCCCTCTGTTTCAGACCATCTGTTTCAGCCCCTCTGTTTCAGCCCCTCTGTTTCAGCCCCTCTGTATCTCGCCCTCTGTTTCAGCCCCTCTGTTTCTCGCCCTCTGTTTCAGCCCCTCAGTTTCAGCCCCTCTGTTTCAGCCACTCTGTTTCAGCCCCTCTGTTTCAGCCCCTCTGTTTCTCGCCCTCTCTTTCAGCCCCTCTGTTTCAGCCCCTCTGTTTCAGCCCCTCTGTTTCAGCCCCTCTGTTTCAGCCCCTCTGTTTCTCGCCCTCTGTTTCAGCCCCTCTGTTTCAGCCCCTCTGTTTCATCCCCTCTGTTTCAGCCCCTTGGTTTCAGCACCTCTGTTTCAGCCCCTCTGTTTCAGCCCCTCTGTTTCAGCCCCTCTGTTTCTCGCTCTCTGTTTCAGCCCCTCTGTTTCTCGCCCTCTGTTTCAGCCCCACTGTTTCAGGCCCAATGTTTCAGCCCCTCTGTTTCAGCCCCTCTGTTTCCGCCCCTCTGTTTCTCGCCCTCTGATTCAGCCCCTCTGTTTCTCGCTCTATGTTTCAGCCCCTCTGTATCTCGCTCTCTGTTTCAGCCCCTCTGTTTCAGCCCCTCTGTTTCAGACCCTCTGTTTCAGCCCCTCTGTTTCAGCCCCTCTGTTTCTCGCCCTCTGCATCAGCCCCTCTGTTTCTCGCTCTCTGTTTCTGCCCCTCTGTTTCTCGCCCTCTGTTTCAGCCCCTCTGTTTCAGCCCCTCTGTTACAGCCCCTCTGTTTCAGCCCCTCTGTTTCAGCCCCTCTGTTTCTCGCACTCTGTTTCTCGCCCTCTGTTTCTCGCCCTCTGTTTATCGCCCTCTGTTTCTCGCCCTCTGTTTCAGCCCCTCTGTTTCAGCCCCTCTGTTTCAGCCCCTCTGTTTCTTGCCCTCTGTTTCAGACCATCTGTTTCAGCCCCTCTGTTTCAGCCCCTCTGTTTCAGCCCCTCTGTATCTCGCCCTCTGTTTCAGCCCCTCTGTTTCTCGCCCTCTGTTTCAGCCCCTCAGTTTCAGCCCCTCTGTTTCAGCCACTCTGTTTCAGCCCCTCTGTTTCAGCCCCTCTGTTTCTCGCCCTCTCTTTCAGCCCCTCTGTTTCAGCCCCTCTGTTACAGCCCCTCTGTTTCAGCCCCTCTGTTTCTAGCCCTTCAGTTTCAGCCCCTCTGTTTCAGCCCCTCTGTTTCAGTCACTCTGTTTCAGCCCCTCTGTTTCAGCCCCAATGTTTCTCTCCCTCTGTTTCTCGCCCTCTGTTTCTCGCCCTCTGTTTCAGCCCCTCTGTTTCAGCCCCTCTGTTTCAGCTCCTCTGTTTCAGCCCCTCTGTTTCTCGCCCTCTGTTTCTCACCGTCTGTTTCAGCCCCTCTGTTTCTCGCCCTCTGTTTCAGCCCCTCTGTTTCAGCCCCTCTGTTTCAGCCCCTCTGTTTCTCGCCCTCTGTTTCTCGCCCTCTGTTTCTCGCCCTCTGTTTCTCGCCCTCTGTTTCAGCCCCTCTGTATCTCGCCCTCTGTTTCTCGCCCTCTGTTTCAGCCCCTCTGTTTCTCGCCCTCTGTTTCATCCCCTCTGTTACAGCCCCTCTGTTTCATCCCCTCTGTTTCAGCCCCTTGGTTTCAGCACCTCTGTTTCAGCCACTCTGTTTCAGCCCCTCTGTTTCAGCCCCTCTGTTTCTCGCGCTCTGCTTCAGCCCCTCTGTTTCTCGCTCTCTGTTTCAGCCCCTCTGTTTCTCGCCCTCTGTTTCAGCCCCACTGTTTCAGGCCCTCAGTTTCAGCCCCTCTGTTTCAGCCCCTCTGTTTCAGCCCCTCTGTTTCCGCCCCTCTGTCTCTCGCCCTCTGATTCAGCCCCTCTGTTTCTCGCTCTCTGTTTAAGCCCCTCTGTTTCTCGCCCTCCGTTTCAGCCCCTCTGTTTCAGCCCCTCTGTTTCAGCCCCTCTGTTTCAGCCCCTCTGTTTCTCGCCCTCTGCTTCAGCCCCTCTGTTTCTCGCTCTCTGTATCAGCCCCTCTGTTTCTCGCCCTCTGTTTCAGCCCCTCTGTTTCATCCCCTCTGTTATAGCCCCACTGTTTCAGCCCCTCTGTTTCAGCCCCTCTGTTTCTCGCCCTCTGTTTCTCGCCCGCTGTTTCTCGCCCTCTGTTTCTCGCCCTCTGTTTCAGCCCCTCTGTTTCAGCCCCTCTGTTTCTCGCCCTCTGTTTCAGCCCCTCTGTTTCTGGCCCTCTGTTTCAGCACCTCTGTTCCTCGCCCTCTGTTTCAGCCCCTCTGTTTCTCGCCCTCTGTTTCAGCCCCTCTGTTTCAGCCCCTCTGTTTCTCGCCCTCTGTTTCAGCCCCTCTGTTTTGCGCCCTCTGTTTCAGCCCCTCTGTTTCAGCCCCGCTGTTTCTCGCCCTCTGTTTCAGCCCCTCTGTTTCAGCCCCTCTGTTTCTCGCCCTCTGTTTCAGCCCCTCTGTTTCGCGCCCTCTGTTTCTCGCCCTTTGTTTCAGCCCCTCTGTTTCAGCCCCGCTGTTTCTCGCCCTCTGTTTCACCCCCTCTTTTTCAGCCCCTCTGTTTCAGCCCCTGTGTTTCAGCCCCTCTGTTTCAGCCCCTCTGTTTCTCGCACTCTGTTTCAGCCCCTCTGTTTCTCGCTCTCTGTTTCAGCCCCTCTGTTTCTCGCCCTCTTTTTCAGCATCTCTGTTTCAACCCCTCTGTTTCAGCCCCTCTGTTTCAGCCCCTCTGTTTCAGCCCCTCTGATTCAGCCCCTCTGTTTCTCGCACTCTGTTTCAGCCCCTCTGTTTCTCGCTCTCTGTTTCAGCCCCTCTGTTTCTCACCCTCTGTTTGAGCCCCTCTATTTCAGCCCCTCTGTTTCAGCCCCTCTGTTTCAGCCCCTCTGTTTCAGCCAGTCTGTTTCTCGCCCTCTGTTTCTCGCCGTCTGTATCTCGCCCTCTGTTTCAGCCCCTCTGTTTCAGCCCCTCTGTTTCAGCCCCTCTGTTTCAGCCTCTCTGTTTCAGCCCCTCTGTTTCAGCCCCTCTGTTTCAGCCAGTCTATTTCTCGCCCTCTGTTTCTCGTCGTCTGTTTCTCGCCCTCTGTTTCAGCCCCTCTGTTTCAGCCCCTCTGTTTCTCGCCCTCTCTTTCAGCCCCTCTGTTTCAGCCCCTCTGTTTCTCGCCCTCTGTTTCAGCCCCTCTGTTTCAGCCCCTCTGTTTCAGCCCCTCTGTTTCAGCTCCTCTGTTTCAGCCCCTCTGTTTCAACCCCTCTGTTTCAGCCCCTCTGTTTCTCACACTCTGTTTCTCGACCTCTGTTTCAGCCCCTCTGTTTCAGCCCCGCTGTTTCTCGCCCTCTGTTTCAGCCCCTCTGTTTCAGCCCCTCTGTTTCAGCCCCTCTGTTTCAGCCCCTCTGTTTCTCGCCCTCTGTTTCTCGCCCTCTGTTTCTCGCCCTCTGTTTCAGCCCCTCTGTTTCAGCCCCTCTGTTTCAGCCCCTCTGTCTCAGCCCCTCTGTTTCAGCCCCTCTGTTTCAGCACCTCTGTTTCTCGCCCTCTGTTTCTCGCCCTCTGTTTCAGCCCCTCTGTTTCAGCCCCTCTGTTTCAGCCCCTCTGTCTCAGCCCCTCTGTTTCAGCCCCTCTGTTTCAGCCGCTCTGTTTCTCGCCCTCTGTTTCTCGCCCTCTGTTTCTCGCCCTCTGTTTCTCGCCCTCTGTTTCAGCCCCTCTGTTTCAGCCCCTCTGTTTCAGCCCCTCTGTCTCAGCCCCTCTGTTTCAGCCCCTCTGTTTCAGCCGCTCTGTTTCAGACCCTCTGTTTAAGCCCCTCTGTTTCTCGCCCTCTGTTTCTCGCCCTCCGTTTCTGCCCCTCTGTTTGAGCCCCGCTGTTTCTCGCCCTCTGTTTCTCGCCCTCTGTTTCAGCCCCTATGTTTCAGCCCCTCTGTTTCAGCCCCTCTGTTTCAGCCCCTCTTTTTCAGCCCCTCTGTTTCTCGCCCTCTGTTTCTCGCCCTCTGTTTCAGCCCCTCTGTTTCTCGCCCTCTGTTTCAGCCCCTCTGTTTCAGCCCCTCTGTTTCAGCCCCTCTGTTTCAGGCCCTCTGTTTCAGCCCCTCTGTTTCAGCCCCTCTGTTTCTCGCCCTCTGTTTCAGCCCCTCTGTTTCAGCCCCTCTGTTTCATCCCCTCTGTTTCAGCCCCTTGGTTTCAGCACCTCTGTTTCAGCCCCTCTGTTTGAGCCCCTCTGTTTCAGCCCCTCTGTTTCTCGCCCTCTGTTTCAGCCCCTCTGTTTCTCGCTCTCTGTTTCAGCCCCTCTATTTCTCGCTTCTCTGTTTCAGCCCCACTGTTTCAGGCCCTCTGTTTCAGCCCCTCTGTTTCAGCCCCTCTGTTTCCGCCCCTCTGTTTCTCGCCCTCTGATTCAGCCCCTCTGTTTCTCGCTCTCTGTTTCAGCCCCTCTGTATCTCGCTCTCTGTTTCAGCCCCTCTGTTTCATCCCCTCTGTTTCAGCCCCTCTGTTTCAGCCCCTCTGTTTCTCGCCCTCTGCATCAGCCCCTCTGTTTCTCGCTCTCTGTTTCAGCCCCTCTGTTTCTCGCCCTCTGTTTCAGCCCCTCTGTTTCAGCCCCTCTGTTACAGCCCCTCTGTTTCAGCCCCTCTGTTTCAGCCCCTCTGTTTCTCGCCCTCTGTTTCTCGCCCTCTGTTTCTCGCCCTCTGTTTATCGCCCTCTGTTTCTCGCCCTCTGTTTCAGCCCCTCTGTTTCAGCCCCTCTGTTTCAGCCCCTCTGTTTCTTGCCCTCTGTTTCAGACCATCTGTTTCAGCCCCTCTGTTTCAGCCCCTCTGTTTCAGCCCCTCTGTATCTCGCCCTCTGTTTCAGCCCCTCTGTTTCTCGCCCTCTGTTTCAGCCCCTCTGTATCAGCCCCTCTGTTTCAGCCACTCTGTTTCAGCCCCTCTGTTTCAGCCCCTCTGTTTCAGCCCCTCTGTTTCTAGCCCTTCTGTTTCAGCCCCTCTGTTTCAGCCCCTCTGTTTCAGTCACTCTGTTTCAGCCCCTCTGTTTCACCCACAATGTTTCTCGCCCTCTGTTTCTCGCCCTCTGTTTCTCGCCCTCTGTTTCAGCCCTTCTGTTTCAGCAACTCTGTTTCAGCACCTCTGTTTCAACCCCTCTGTTTCTCGCCCTCTGTTTCTCGCCGTCTGTTTCAGCCCCTCTGTTTCTCGCCCTCTGTTTCAGCCCCTCTGTTTCAGCCCCTCTGTTTCAGCCCCTCTGTTTCTCGCCCTCTGTTTCTCGCCCTCTGTCTCTCGCCCTCTGTTTCTCGCGCTCTGTTTCAGCCCCTCTGTTTCTCGCCCTCTGTTTCTCGCCCTCTGTTTCAGCCCCTCAGTTTCTCGCCCTCTGTTTCAGCCCCTCTGTTTCAGCCCCTCTGTTTCATCCCCTCTGTTTCAGCCCCTTGGATTCAGCACCTCTGTTTCAGCCCCTCTGTTTCAGCCCCTCTGTTTCAGCCCCTCTGTTTCTTGCGCTCTGTTTCAGCCCCTCTGTTTCTCGCTCTCTGTTTCAGCCCCTCTGTTTCTCGCTCTCTGTTTCAGCCCCACTGTCTCAGGCCCTCTGTTTCAGCCCCTCAGTTTCAGCCCCTCTGTTTCAGCCCCTCTGTTTCCGCCCCTCTGTCTCTCGCCCTCTGTGTCAGCCCCTCTGTTTCTCGCTCTCTGTTTAAGCCCCTCTGTATCTCGCCCTCCGTTTCAGCCCCTCTGTTTCAGCCCCTCTGTTTCACCCCCTCTGTTTCAGCCCCTCTGTTTCAGCCCCTCTGTTTCTCGCCCTCTGCTTCAGCCCCTCTGTTTCTCGCTCTCTGTTTCTCGCCCTCTGTTTATCGCCCTCTGTTTCTCGCCCTCTGTTTCAGCCCCTCTGTTTCAGCCCCTCTGTTTCAGCCCCTCTGTTTCAGCCCCTCTGTTTCTCGCCCTCTGTTTCTCGCCCTCTGTTTCTCGCCCTCTGTTTATCGCCCTCTGTTTCTCGCCCTCTGTTTCAGCCCCTCTGTTTCAGCCCATCTGTTTCAGCCCCTCTGTTTCTTGCCCTCTGTTTCAGACCATCTGTTTCAGCCCCTCTGTTTCAGCCCCTCTGTTTCAGCCCCTCTGTATCTCGCCCTCTGTTTCAGCCCCTCTGTTTCTCGCCCTCTGTTTCAGCCCCTCTGTATCAGCCCCTCTGTTTCAGCCACTCTGTTTCCGCCCCTCTGTTTCAGCCCCTCTGTTTCTCGCTCTCTGTTTCAGCCCCTCTGTTTCTCGCCCTCTGTTTCAGCCCCACTGTTTCAGGCCCTCTGTTTCAGCCCCTCTGTTTCAGCCCGTCTGTTTCCGCCCCTCTGTTTCTCGCCCTCTGATTCAGCCCCTCTGTTTCTCGCTCTATGTTTCAGCCCCTCTGTATCTCGCTCTCTGTTTCAGCCCCTCTGTTTCAGCCCCTCTGTTTCAGACCCTCTGTTTCAGCCCCTCTGTTTCAGCCCCTCTGTTTCTCGCCCTCTGCATCAGCCCCTCTGTTTCTCGCTCTCTGTTTCAGCCCCTCTGTTTCTCGCCCTCTGTTTCAGCCCCTGTGTTTCAGCCCCTCTGTTTCAGCCCCTCTGTTTCAGCCCCTCTGTTTCAGCCCCTCTGTTTCTCGCACTCTGTTTCTCGCCCTCTGTTTCTCGCCCTCTGTTTATCGCCCTCTGTTTCTCGCCCTCTGTTTCAGCCCCTCTGTTTCAGCCCCTCTGTTTCAGCCCCTCTGTTTCTTGCCCTCTGTTTCAGACCATCTGTTTCAGCCCCTCTGTTTCAGCCCCTCTGTTTCAGCCCCTCTGTATCTCGCCCTCTGTTTCAGCCCCTCTGTTTCTCGCCCTCTGTTTCAGCCCCTCAGTTTCAGCCCCTCTGTTTCAGCCACTCTGTTTCAGCCCCTCTGTTTCAGCCCCTCTGTTTCTCGCCCTCTCTTTCAGCCCCTCTGTTTCAGCCCCTCTGTTTCAGCCCCTCTGTTTCAGCCCCTCTGTTTCAGCCCCTCTGTTTCTCGGCCTCTGTTTCAGCCCCTCTGTTTCAGCCCCTCTGTTTCATCCCCTCTGTTTCAGCCCCTTGGTTTCAGCACCTCTGTTTCAGCCCCTCTGTTTCAGCCCCTCTGTTTCAGCCCCTCTGTTTCTCGCTCTCTGTTTCAGCCCCTCTGTTTCTCGCCCTCTGTTTCAGCCCCACTGTTTCAGGCCCAATGTTTCAGCCCCTCTGTTTCAGCCCCTCTGTTTCCGCCCCTCTGTTTCTCGCCCTCTCATTCAGCCCCTCTGTTTCTCGCTCTATGTTTCAGCCCCTCTGTATCTCGCTCTCTGTTTCAGCCCCTCTGTTTCAGCCCCTCTGTTTCAGACCCTCTGTTTCAGCCCCTCTGTTTCAGCCCCTCTGTTTCTCGCCCTCTGCATCAGCCCCTCTGTTTCTCGCTCTCTGTTTCTGCCCCTCTGTTTCTCGCCCTCTGTTTCAGCCCCTCTGTTTCAGCCCCTCTGTTACAGCCCCTCTGTTTCAGCCCCTCTGTTTCAGCCCCTCTGTTTCTCGCACTCTGTTTCTCGCCCTCTGTTTCTCGCCCTCTGTTTATCGCCCTCTGTTTCTCGCCCTCTGTTTCAGCCCCTCTGTTTCAGCCCCTCTGTTTCAGCCCCTCTGTTTCTTGCCCTCTGTTTCAGACCATCTGTTTCAGCCCCTCTGTTTCAGCCCCTCTGTTTCAGCCCCTCTGTATCTCGCCCTCTGTTTCAGCCCCTCTGTTTCTCGCCCTCTGTTTCAGCCCCTCAGTTTCAGCCCCTCTGTTTCAGCCACTCTGTTTCAGCCCCTCTGTTTCAGCCCCTCTGTTTCTCGCCCTCTCTTTCAGCCCCTCTGTTTCAGCCCCTCTGTTACAGCCCCTCTGTTTCAGCCCCTCTGTTTCTAGCCCGTCAGTTTCAGCCCCTCTGTTTCAGCCCCTCTGTTTCAGTCACTCTGTTTCAGCCCCTCTGTTTCAGCCCCAATGTTTCTCTCCCTCTGTTTCTCGCCCTCTGTTTCTCGCCCTCTGTTTCAGCCCCTCTGTTTCAGCCCCTCTGTTTCAGCTCCTCTGTTTCAGCCCCTCTGTTTCTCGCCCTCTGTTTCTCACCGTCTGTTTCAGCCCCTCTGTTTCTCGCCCTCTGTTTCAGCCCCTCTGTTTCAGCCCCTCTGTTTCAGCCCCTCTGTTTCTCGCCCTCTGTTTCTCGCCCTCTGTTTCTCGCCCTCTGTTTCTCGCCCTCTGTTTCAGCCCCTCTGTATCTCGCCCTCTGTTTCTCGCCCTCTGTTTCAGCCCCTCTGTTTCTCGCCCTCTGTTTCATCCCCTCTGTTACAGCCCCTCTGTTTCATCCCCTCTGTTTCAGCCCCTTGGTTTCAGCACCTCTGTTTCAGCCACTCTGTTTCAGCCCCTCTGTTTCAGCCCCTCTGTTTCTCGCGCTCTGTTTCAGCCCCTCTGTTTCTCGCTCTCTGTTTCAGCCCCTCTGTTTCTCGCCCTCTGTTTCAGCCCCACTGTTTCAGGCCCTCAGTTTCAGCCCCTCTGTTTCAGCCCCTCTGTTTCAGCCCCTCTGTTTCCGCCCCTCTGTCTCTCGCCCTCTGATTCAGCCCCTCTGTTTCTCGCTCTCTGTTTAAGCCCCTCTGTTTCTCGCCCTCCGTTTCAGCCCCTCTGTTTCAGCCCCTCTGTTTCAGCCCCTCTGTTTCAGCCCCTCTGTTTCTCGCCCTCTGCTTCAGCCCCTCTGTTTCTCGCTCTCTGTTTCAGCCCCTCTGTTTCTCGCCCTCTGTTTCAGCCCCTCTGTTTCATCCCCTCTGTTATAGCCCCACTGTTTCAGCCCCTCTGTTTCAGCCCCTCTGTTTCTCGCCCTCTGTTTCTCGCCCGCTGTTTCTCGCCCTCTGTTTCTCGCCCTCTGTTTCAGCCCCTCTGTTTCAGCCCATCTGTTTCTCGCCCTCTGTTTCAGCCCCTCTGTTTCTGGCCCTCTGTTTCAGCACCTCTGTTCCTCGCCCTCTGTTTCAGCCCCTCTGTTTCTCGCCCTCTGTTTCAGCCCCTCTGTTTCAGCCCCTCTGTTTCTCGCCCTCTGTTTCAGCCCCTCTGTTTTGCGCCCTCTGTTTCAGCCCCTCTGTTTCAGCCCCGCTGTTTCTCTCCCTCTGTTTCAGCCCCTCTGTTTCAGCCCCTCTGTTTCTCGCCCTCTGTTTCAGCCCCTCTGTTTCTCGCCCTCTGTTTCAGCCCCTCTGTTTCGCGCCCTCTGTTTCTCGCCCTTTGTTTCAGCCCCTCTGTTTCAGCCCCGCTGTTTCTCGCCCTCTGTTTCACCCCCTCTTTTTCAGCCCCTCTGTTTCAGCCCCTGTGTTTCAGCCCCTCTGTTTCAGCCCCTCTGTTTCTCGCACTCTGTTTCAGCCCCTCTGTTTCTCGCTCTCTGTTTCAGCCCCTCTGTTTCTCGCCCTCTTTTTCAGCATCTCTGTTTCAACCCCTCTGTTTCAGCCCCTCTGTTTCAGCCCCTCTGTTTCAGCCCCTCTGATTCAGCCCCTCTGTTTCTCGCACTCTGTTTCAGCCCCTCTGTTTCTCGCTCTCTGTTTCAGCCCCTCTGTTTCTCACCCTCTGTTTGAGCCCCTCTATTTCAGCCCCTCTGTTTCAGCCCCTCTGTTTCACCCCCTCTGTTTCAGCCAGTCTGTTTCTCGCCCTCTGTTTCTCGCCGTCTGTTTCTCGCCCTCTGTTTCAGCCCCTCTGTTTCAGCCCCTCTGTTTCAGCCCCTCTGTTTCAGCCTCTCTGTTTCAGCCCCTCTGTTTCAGCCCCTCTGTTTCAGCCAGTCTATTTCTCGCCCTCTGTTTCTCGTCGTCTGTTTCTCGCCCTCTGTTTCAGCCCCTCTGTTTCAGCCCCTCTGTTTCTCGCCCTCTCTTTCAGCCCCTCTGTTTCAGCCCCTCTGTTTCTCGCCCTCTGTTTCAGCCCCTCTGTTTCAGCCCCTCTGTTTCAGCCCCTCTGTTTCAGCTCCTCTGTTTCAGCCCCTCTGTTTCAACCCCTCTGTTTCAGCCCCTCTGTTTCTCACACTCTGTTTCTCGACCTCTGTTTCAGCCCCTCTGTTTCAGCCCCGCTGTTTCTCGCCCTCTGTTTCAGCCCCTCTGTTTCAGCCCCTCTGTTTCAGCCCCTCTGTTTCAGCCCCTCTGTTTCTCGCCCTCTGTTTCTCGCCCTCTGTTTCTCGCCCTCTGTTTCAGCCCCTCTGTTTCAGCCCCTCTGTTTCAGCCCCTCTGTCTCAGCCCCTCTGTTTCAGCCCCTCTGTTTCAGCACCTCTGTTTCTCGCCCTCTGTTTCTCGCCCTCTGTTTCAGCCCCTCTGTTTCAGCCCCTCTGTTTCAGCCCCTCTGTCTCAGCCCCTCTGTTTCAGCCCCTCTGTTTCAGCCGCTCTGTTTCTCGCCCTCTGTTTCTCGCCCTCTGTTTCTCGCCCTCTGTTTCTCGCCCTCTGTTTCAGCCCCTCTGTTTCAGCCCCTCTGTTTCAGCCCCTCTGTCGCAGCCCCTCTGTTTCAGCCCCTCTGTTTCAGCCGCTCTGTTTCAGACCCTCTGTTTAAGCCCCTCTGTTTCTCGCCCTCTGTTTCTCGCCCTCCGTTTCTGCCCCTCTGTTTGAGCCCCGCTGTTTCTCGCCCTCTGTTTCTCGCCCTCTGTTTCAGCCCCTATGTTTCAGCCCCTCTGTTTCAGCCCCTCTGTTTCAGCCCCTCTTTTTCAGCCCCTCTGTTTCTCGCCCTCTGTTTCTCGCCCTCTGTTTCAGCCCCTCTGTTTCTCGCCCTCTGTTTCAGCCCCTCTGTTTCAGCCCCTCTGTTTCAGCCCCTCTGTTTCAGGCCCTCTGTTTCAGCCCCTCTGTTTCAGCCCCTCTGTTTCTCGCCCTCTGTTTCAGCCCCTCTGTTTCAGCCCCTCTGTTTCATCCCCTCTGTTTCAGCCCCTTGGTTTCAGCACCTCTGTTTCAGCACCTCTGTTTGAGCCCCTCTGTTTCAGCCCCTCTGTTTCTCGCCCTCTGTTTCAGCCCCTCTGTTTCTCGCTCTCTGTTTCAGCCCCTCTATTTCTCGCTTCTCTGTTTCAGCCCCACTGTTTCAGGCCCTCTGTTTCAGCCCCTCTGTTTCAGCCCCTCTGTTTCCGCCCCTTTGTTTCTCGCCCTCTGATTCAGCCCCTCTGTTTCTCGCTCTCTGTTTCAGCCCCTCTGTATCTCGCTCTCTGTTTCAGCCCCTCTGTTTCATCCCCTCTGTTTCAGCCCCTCTGTTTCAGCCCCTCTGTTTCTCGCCCTCTGCATCAGCCCCTCTGTTTCTCGCTCTCTGTTTCAGCCCCTCTGTTTCTCGCCCTCTGTTTCTCGCCCTCTGTTTCAGCCCCTCTGTTACAGCCCCTCTGTTTCAGCCCCTCTGTTTCAGCCCCTCTGTTTCTCGCCCTCTGTTTCTCGCCCTCTGTTTCTCGCCCTCTGTTTATCGCCCTCTGTTTCTCGCCCTCTGTTTCAGCCCCTCTGTTTCAGCCCCTCTGTTTCAGCCCCTCTGTTTCTTGCCCTCTGTTTCAGACCATCTGTTTCAGCCCCTCTGTTTCAGCCCCTCTGTTTCAGCCCCTCTGTATCTCGCCCTCTGTTTCAGCCCCTCTGTTTCTCGCCCTCTGTTTCAGCCCCTCTGTATCAGCCCCTCTGTTTCAGCCACTCTGTTTCAGCCCCTCTGTTTCAGCCCCTCTGTTTCAGCCCCTCTGTTTCTAGCCCTTCTGTTTCAGCCCCTCTGTTTCAGCCCCTCTGTTTCAGTCACTCTGTTTCAGCCCCTCTGTTTCACCCACAATGTTTCTCGCCCTCTGTTTCTCGCCCTCTGTTTCTCGCCCTCTGTTTCAGCCCCTCTGTTTCAGCCCCTCTGTTTCAGCTCCTCTGTTTCAGCCCCTCTGTTTCTCGCCCTCTGTTTCTCGCCGTCTGTTTCAGCCCCTCTGTTTCTCGCCCTCTGTTTCAGCCCCTCTGTTTCAGCCCCTCTGTTTCAGCCCCTCTGTTTCTCGCCCTCTGTTTCTCGCCCTCTGTTTCTCGCCCTCTGTTTCTCGCGCTCTGTTTCAGCCCCTCTGTTTCTCGCCCTCTGTTTCTCGCCCTCTGTTTCAGCCCCTCTGTTTCTCGCCCTCTGTTTCAGCCCCTCTGTTTCAGCCCCTCTGTTTCGTCCCCTCTGTTTCAGCCCCTTGGTTTCAGCACCTCTGTTTCAGCCCCTCTGTTTCAGCCCCTCTGTTTCAGCCCCTCTGTTTCTTGCGCTCTGTTTCAGCCCCTCTGTTTCTCGCTCTCTGTTTCAGCCCCTCTGTTTCTCGCTCTCTGTTTCAGCCCCACTGTCTCAGGCCCTCTGTTTCAGCCCCTCAGTTTCAGCCCCTCTGTTTCAGCCCCTCTGTTTCCGCCCCTCTGTCTCTCGCCCTCTGTGTCAGCCCCTCTGTTTCTCGCTCTCTGTTTAAGCCCCTCTGTATCTCGCCCTCCGTTTCAGCCCCTCTGTTTCAGCCCCTCTGTTTCACCCCCTCTGTTTCAGCCCCTCTGTTTCAGCCCCTCTGTTTCTCGCCCTCTGCTTCAGCCCCTCTGTTTCTCGCTCTCTGTTTCTCGCCCTCTGTTTATCGCCCTCTGTTTCTCGCCCTCTGTTTCAGCCCCTCTGTTTCAGCCCCTCTGTTTCAGCCCCTCTGTTTCAGCCCCTCTGTTTCTCGCCCTCTGTTTCTCGCCCTCTGTTTCTCGCCCTCTGTTTATCGCCCTCTGTTTCTCGCCCTCTGTTTCAGCCCCTCTGTTTCAGCCCATCTGTTTCAGCCCCTCTGTTTCTTGCCCTCTGTTTCAGACCATCTGTTTCAGCCCCTCTGTTTCAGCCCATCTGTTTCAGCCCCTCTGCATCTCGCCCTCTGTTTCAGCCCCTCTGTTTCTCGCCCTCTGTTTCAGCCCCTCTGTATCAGCCCCTCTGTTTCAGCCACTCTGTTTCCGCCCCTCTGTTTCTCGCCCTCTGATTCAGCCCCTCTGTTTCTCGCTCTATGTTTCAGCCCCTCTGTATCTCGCTCTCTGTTTCAGCCCCTCTGTTTCAGCCCCTCTGTTTCAGACCCTCTGTTTCAGCCCCTCTGTTTCAGCCCCTCTGTTTCTCGCCCTCTGCATCAGCCCCTCTGTTTCTCGCTCTCTGTTTCAACCCCTCTGTTTCTCGCCCTCTGTTTCAGCCCCTCTGTTTCAGCCCCTCTGTTACAGCCCCTCTGTTTGAGCCCCTCTGTTTCAGACCCTCTGTTTCTCGCACTCTGTTTCTCGCCCTCTGTTTCTCGCACTCTGTTTATCGCCCTCTGTTTCTCGCCCTCTGTTTCAGCCCCTCTGTTTCAGCCCCTCTGTTTCAGCCCCTCTGTTTCTTGCCCTCTGTTTCAGACCATCTGTTTCAGCCCCTCTGTTTCAGCCCCTCTGTTTCAGCCCCTCTGTATCTCGCCCTCTGTTTCAGCCCCTCTGTTTCTCGCCCTCTGTTTCAGCCCCTCAGTTTCAGCCCCTCTGTTTCAGCCACTCTGTTTCAGCCCCTCTGTTTCAGCCCCTCTGTTTCTCGCCCTCTCTTTCAGCCCCTCTGTTTCAGCCCCTCTGTTTCAGCCCCTCTGTTTCAGCCCCTCTGTTTCTAGCCCTTCAGTTTCAGCCCCTCTGTTTCAGCCCCTCTGTTTCAGTCACTCTGTTTCAGCCCCTCTGTTTCAGCCCCAATGTTTCTCGCCCTCTGTTTCTCGCCCTCTGTTTCTCGCCCTCTGTTTCAGCCCCTCTGTTTCAGCCCCTCTGTTTCAGCTCCTCTGTTTCAGCCCCTCTGTTTCTCGCCCTCTGTTTCTCACCGTCTGTTTCAGCCCCTCTGTTTCTCGCCCTCTGTTTCAGCCCCTCTGTTTCAGCCCCTCTGTTTCAGCCCCTCTGTTTCTCGCCCTCTGTTTCTCGCCCTCTGTTTCTCGCCCTCTGTTTCTCGCCCTCTGTTTCAGCCCCTCTGTTTCTCGCCCTCTGTTTCTCGCCCTCTGTTTCAGCCCCTCTGTTTCTCGCCCTCCGTTTCATCCCCTCTGTTACAGCCCGTCTGTTTCATCCCCTCTGTTTCAGCCCCTTGGTTTCAGCACCTCTGTTTCAGCCACTCTGTTTCAGCCCCTCTGTTTCAGCCCCTCTGTTTCTCGCGCTCTGTTTCAGCCCCTCTGTTTCTCGCTCTCTGTTTCAGCCCCTCTGTTTCTCGCCCTCTGTTTCAGCCCCACTGTTTCAGGCCCTCAGTTTCAGCCCCTCTGTTTCAGCCCCTCTGTTTCAGCCCCTCTGTTTCCGCCCCTCTGTCTCTCGCCCTCTGTTTCAGCCCCTCTGTTTCTCGCTCTCTGTTTAAGCCCCTCTGTTTCTCGCCCTCCGTTTCAGCCCCTCTGTTTCAGCCCCTCTGTTTCAGCCCCAATGTTTCTCGCCCTCTGTTTCTCGCCCTCTGTTTCTCGCCCTCTGTTTCAGCCCCTCTGTTTCAGCCCCTCTGTTTCAGCTCCTCTGTTTCAGCCCCTCTGTTTCTCGCCCTCTGTTTCTCACCGTCTGTTTCAGCCCCTCTGTTTCTCGCCCTCTGTTTCAGCCCCTCTGTTTCAGCCCCTCTGTTTCAGCCCCTCTGTTTCTCGCCCTCTGTTTCTCGCCCTCTGTTTCTCGCCCTCTGTTTCTCGCCCTCTGTTTCAGCCCCTCTGTTTCTCGCCCTCTGTTTCTCGCCCTCTGTTTCAGCCCCTCTGTTTCTCGCCCTCCGTTTCATCCCCTCTGTTACAGCCCGTCTGTTTCATCCCCTCTGTTTCAGCCCCTTGGTTTCAGCACCTCTGTTTCAGCCACTCTGTTTCAGCCCCTCTGTTTCAGCCCCTCTGTTTCTCGCGCTCTGTTTCAGCCCCTCTGTTTCTCGCTCTCTGTTTCAGCCCCTCTGTTTCTCGCCCTCTGTTTCAGCCCCACTGTTTCAGGCCCTCAGTTTCAGCCCCTCTGTTTCAGCCCCTCTGTTTCAGCCCCTCTGTTTCCGCCCCTCTGTCTCTCGCCCTCTGTTTCAGCCCCTCTGTTTCTCGCCCTCCGTTTCAGCCCCTCTGTTTCAGCCCCTCTGTTTCAGCCCCTCTGTTTCAGCCCCTCTGTTTCAGCCCCTCTGTTTCTCGCCCTCTGCTTCAGCCCCTCTGTTTCTCGCTCTCTGTTTCAGCCCCTCTGTTTCTCGCCCTCTGTTTCAGCCCCTCTGTTTCATCCCCTCTGTTACAGCCCCACTGTTTCAGCCCCTCTGTTTCAGCCCCTCTGTTTCTCGCCCTCTGTTTCTCGCCCTCTGTTTCTCGCCCTCTGTTTCTCGCCCTCTGTTTCAGCCCCTCTGTTTCAGCCCCTCTGTTTCTCGCCCTCTGTTTCAGCCCCTCTGTTTCAGGCCCTCTGTTTCAGCACCTCTGTATCTCGCCCTCTGTTTCAGCCCCTCTGTTTCTCGCCCTCTGTTTCTCGCCCTCTGTTTCAGCCCCTCTGTTTCTCGCCCTCTGTTTCAAACCCTCTGTTTCAGCCCCTCTGTTTCAGCCCCTCTGTTTCAGCCCCTCTGTTTCAGGCCCTCTGTTTCAGCCCCTCTGTTTCAGCCCCTCTGTTTCTCGCCCTCTGTTTCAGCCCCTCTGTTTCAGCCCCTCTGTTTCATCCCCTCTGTTTCAGCCCCTTGGTTTCAGCACCTCTGTTTCAGCCCCTCTGTTTCAGCCCCTCTGTTTCAGCCCCTCTGTTTCTCGCTCTCTGTTTCAGCCCCTCTGTTTCTCGCCCTCTGTTTCAGCCCCACTGTTTCAGGCCCTCTGTTTCAGCCCCTCTGTTTCAGCCCGTCTGTTTCCGCCCCTCTGTTTCTCGCCCTCTGATTCAGCCCCTCTGTTTCTCGCTCTATGTTTCAGCCCCTCTGTATCTCGCTCTCTGTTTCAGCCCCTCTGTTTCAGCCCCTCTGTTTCAGACCCTCTGTTTCAGCCCCTCTGTTTCAGCCCCTCTGTTTCTCGCCCTCTGCATCAGCCCCTCTGTTTCTCGCTCTCTGTTTCAGCCCCTCTGTTTCTCGCCCTCTGTTTCAGCCCCTGTGTTTCAGCCCCTCTGTTTCAGCCCCTCTGTTTCAGCCCCTCTGTTTCAGCCCCTCTGTTTCTCGCACTCTGTTTCTCGCCCTCTGTTTCTCGCCCTCTGTTTATCGCCCTCTGTTTCTCGCCCTCTGTTTCAGCCCCTCTGTTTCAGCCCCTCTGTTTCAGCCCCTCTGTTTCTTGCCCTCTGTTTCAGACCATCTGTTTCAGCCCCTCTGTTTCAGCCCCTCTGTTTCAGCCCCTCTGTATCTCGCCCTCTGTTTCAGCCCCTCTGTTTCTCGCCCTCTGTTTCAGCCCCTCAGTTTCAGCCCCTCTGTTTCAGCCACTCTGTTTCAGCCCCTCTGTTTCAGCCCCTCTGTTTCTCGCCCTCTCTTTCAGCCCCTCTGTTTCAGCCCCTCTGTTTCAGCCCCTCTGTTTCAGCCCCTCTGTTTCAGCCCCTCTGTTTCTCGCCCTCTGTTTCAGCCCCTCTGTTTCAGCCCCTCTGTTTCATCCCCTCTGTTTCAGCCCCTTGGTTTCAGCACCTCTGTTTCAGCCCCTCTGTTTCAGCCCCTCTGTTTCAGCCCCTCTGTTTCTCGCTCTCTGTTTCAGCCCCTCTGTTTCTCGCCCTCTGTTTCAGCCCCACTGTTTCAGGCCCAATGTTTCAGCCCCTCTGTTTCAGCCCCTCTGTTTCCGCCCCTCTGTTTCTCGCCCTCTCATTCATCCCCTCTGTTTCTCGCTCTATGTTTCAGCCCCTCTGTATCTCGCTCTCTGTTTCAGCCCCTCTGTTTCAGCCCCTCTGTTTCAGACCCTCTGTTTCAGCCCCTCTGTTTCAGCCCCTCTGTTTCTCGCCCTCTGCATCAGCCCCTCTGTTTCTCGCTCTCTGTTTCTGCCCCTCTGTTTCTCGCCCTCTGTTTCAGCCCCTCTGTTTCAGCCCCTCTGTTACAGCCCCTCTGTTTCAGCCCCTCTGTTTCAGCCCCTCTGTTTCTCGCACTCTGTTTCTCGCCCTCTGTTTCTCGCCCTCTGTTTATCGCCCTCTGTTTCTCGCACTCTGTTTCAGCCCCTCTGTTTCAGCCCCTCTGTTTCAGCCCCTCTGTTTCTTGCCCTCTGTTTCAGACCATCTGTTTCAGCCCCTCTGTTTCAGCCCCTCTGTTTCAGCCCCTCTGTATCTCGCCCTCTGTTTCAGCCCCTCTGTTTCTCGCCCTCTGTTTCAGCCCCTCAGTTTCAGCCCCTCTGTTTCAGCCACTCTGTTTCAGCCCCTCTGTTTCAGCCCCTCTGTTTCTCGCCCTCTCTTTCAGCCCCTCTGTTTCAGCCCCTCTGTTACTCCCCTCTGTTTCAGCCCCTCTGTTTCTAGCCCTTCAGTTTCAGCCCCTCTGTTTCAGCCCCTCTGTTTCAGTCACTCTGTTTCAGCCCCTCTGTTTCAGCCCCAATGTTTCTCTCCCTCTGTTTCTCGCCCTCTGTTTCTCGCCCTCTGTTTCAGCCCCTCTGTTTCAGCCCCTCTGTTTCAGCTCCTCTGTTTCAGCCCCTCTGTTTCTCGCCCTCTGTTTCTCACCGTCTGTTTCAGCCCCTCTGTTTCTCGCCCTCTGTTTCAGCCCCTCTGTTTCAGCCCCTCTGTTTCAGCCCCTCTGTTTCTCGCCCTCTGTTTCTCGCCCTCTGTTTCTCGCCCTCTGTTTCTCGCCCTCTGTTTCAGCCCCTCTGTATCTCGCCCTCTGTTTCTCGCCCTCTGTTTCAGCCCCTCTGTTTCTCGCCCTCTGTTTCATCCCCTCTGTTACAGCCCCTCTGTTTCATCCCCTCTGTTTCAGCCCCTTGGTTTCAGCACCTCTGTTTCAGCCACTCTGTTTCAGCCCCTCTGTTTCAGCCCCTCTGTTTCTCGCGCTCTGCTTCAGCCCCTCTGTTTCTCGCTCTCTGTTTCAGCCCCTCTGTTTCTCGCCCTCTGTTTCAGCCCCACTGTTTCAGGCCCTCAGTTTCAGCCCCTCTGTTTCAGCCCCTCTGTTTCAGCCCCTCTGTTTCCGCCCCTCTGTCTCTCGCCCTCTGATTCAGCCCCTCTGTTTCTCGCTCTCTGTTTAAGCCCCTCTGTTTCTCGCCCTCCGTTTCAGCCCCTCTGTTTCAGCCCCTCTGTTTCAGCCCCTCTGTTTCAGCCCCTCTGTTTCTCGCCCTCTGCTTCAGCCCCTCTGTTTCTCGCTCTCTGTTTCAGCCCCTGTGTTTCTCGCCCTCTGTTTCAGCCCCTCTGTTTCATCCCCTCTGTTATAGCCCCACTGTTTCAGCCCCTCTGTTTCAG
This sequence comes from Stegostoma tigrinum, assembly GCF_030684315.1. NCBI lineage: Eukaryota > Metazoa > Chordata > Chondrichthyes > Orectolobiformes > Stegostomatidae > Stegostoma > Stegostoma tigrinum. The sequence goes on along the minus strand of NW_026728494.1, from coordinate 250,721 downwards.
CCCCTCTGTTTCTCGCCCTCTGTTTCTCGCCCGCTGTTTCTCGCACTCTGTTTCTCGCCCTCTGTTTCAGCCCCTCTGTTTCAGCCCCTCTGTTTCTCGCCCTCTGTTTCAGCCCCTCTGTTTCTGGCCCTCTGTTTCAGCACCTCTGTTCCTCGCCCTCTGTTTCAGCCCCTCTGTTTCTCGCCCTCTGTTTCAGCCCTTCTGTTTCAGCCCCTCTGTTTCTCGCCCTCTGTTTCAGCCCCTCTGTTTTGCGCCCTCTGTTTCAGCCCCTCTGTTTCAGCCCCGCTGTTTCTCGCCCTCTGTTTCAGCCCCTCTGTTTCAGCCCCTCTGTTTCTCGCCCTCTGTTTCAGCCCCTCTGTTTCGCGCCCTCTGTTTCTCGCCCTTTGTTTCAGCCCCTCTGTTTCAGCCCCGCTGTTTCTCGCCCTCTGTTTCACCCCCTCTTTTTCAGCCCCTCTGTTTCAGCCCCTGTGTTTCAGCCCCTCTGTTTCAGCCCCTCTGTTTCTCGCACTCTGTTTCAGCCCCTCTGTTTCTCGCTCTCTGTTTCAGCCCCTCTGTTTCTCGCCCTCTTTTTCAGCATCTCTGTTTCAACCCCTCTGTTTCAGCCCCTCTGTTTCAGCCCCTGTTTCAGCCCCTCTGATTCAGCCCCTCTGTTTCTCGCACTCTGTTTCAGCCCCTCTGTTTCTCGCTCTCTGTTTCAGCCCCTCTGTTTCTCACCCTCTGTTTGAGCCCCTCTATTTCAGCCCCTCTGTTTCAGCCCCTCTGTTTCAGCCCCTCTGTTTCAGCCAGTCTGTTTCTCGCCCTCTGTTTCTCGCCGTCTGTTTCTCGCCCTCTGTTTCAGCCCCTCTGTTTCAGCCCCTCTGTTTCAGCCCCTCTGTTTCAGCCTCTCTGTTTCAGCCCCTCTGTTTCAGCCCCTCTGTTTCAGCCAGTCTATTTCTCGCCCTCTGTTTCTCGTCGTCTGTTTCTCGCCCTCTGTTTCAGCCCCTCTGTTTCAGCCCCTCTGTTTCTCGCCCTCTCTTTCAGCCCCTCTGTTTCAGCCCCTCTGTTTCTCGCCCTCTGTTTCAGCCCCTCTGTTTCAGCCCCTCTGTTTCAGCCCCTCTGTTTCAGCTCCTCTGTTTCAGCCCCTCTGTTTCAACCCCTCTGTTTCAGCCCCTCTGTTTCTCACACTCTGTTTCTCGACCTCTGTTTCAGCCCCTCTGTTTCAGCCCCGCTGTTTCTCGCCCTCTGTTTCAGCCCCTCTGTTTCAGCCCCTCTGTTTCTCGCCCTCTGTTTCAGCCCCTCTGTTTCTCGCCCTCTGTTTCTCGCCCTCTGTTTCTCGCCCTCTGTTTCAGCCCCTCTGTTTCAGCCCCTCTGTTTCAGCCCCTCTGTCTCAGCCCCTCTGTTTCAGCCCCTCTGTTTCAGCACCTCTGTTTCTCGCCCTCTGTTTCTCGCCCTCTGTTTCAGCCCCTCTGTTTCAGCCCCTCTGTTTCAGCCCCTCTGTCTCAGCCCCTCTGTTTCAGCCCCTCTGTTTCAGCCGCTCTGTTTCTCGCCCTCTGTTTCTCGCCCTCTGTTTCTCGCCCTCTGTTTCTCGCCCTCTGTTTCAGCCCCTCTGTTTCAGCCCCTCTGTTTCAGCCCCTCTGTCTCAGCCCCTCTGTTTCAGCCCCTCTGTTTCAGCCGCTCTGTTTCAGACCCTCTGTTTAAGCCCCTCTGTTTCTCGCCCTCTGTTTCTCGCCCTCCGTTTCTGCCCCTCTGTTTGAGCCCCGCTGTTTCTCGCCCTCTGTTTCTCGCCCTCTGTTTCAGCCCCTATGTTTCAGCCCCTCTGTTTCAGCCCCTCTGTTTCAGCCCCTCTTTTTCAGCCCCTCTGTTTCTCGCCCTCTGTTTCTCGCCCTCTGTTTCAGCCCCTCTGTTTCTCGCCCTCTGTTTCAGCCCCTCTGTTTCAGCCCCTCTGTTTCAGCCCCTCTGTTTCAAACCCTCTGTTTCAGCCCCTCTGTTTCAGCCCCTCTGTTTCTCGCCCTCTGTTTCAGCCCCTCTGTTTCAGCCCCTCTGTTTCATCCCCTCTGTTTCAGCCCCTTGGTTTCAGCACCTCTGTTTCAGCCCCTCTGTTTGAGCCCCTCTGTTTCAGCCCCTCTGTTTCTCGCCCTCTGTTTCAGCCCCTCTGTTTCTCGCTCTCTGTTTCAGCCCCTCTATTTCTCGCTTCTCTGTTTCAGCCCCACTGTTTCAGGCCCTCTGTTTCAGCCCCTCTGTTTCAGCCCCTCTGTTTCCGCCCCTCTGTTTCTCGCCCTCTGATTCAGCCCCTCTGTTTCTCGCTCTCTGTTTCAGCCCCTCTGTATCTCGCTCTCTGTTTCAGCCCCTCTGTTTCATCCCCTCTGTTTCAGCCCCTCTGTTTCAGCCCCTCTGTTTCTCGCCCTCTGCATCAGCCCCTCTGTTTCTCGCTCTCTGTTTCAGCCCCTCTGTTTCTCGCCCTCTGTTTCAGCCCCTCTGTTTCAGCCCCTCTGTTACAGCCCCTCTGTTTCAGCCCCTCTGTTTCAGCCCCTCTGTTTCTCGCCCTCTGTTTCTCGCCCTCTGTTTCTCGCCCTCTGTTTATCGCCCTCTGTTTCTCGCCCTCTGTTTCAGCCCCTCTGTTTCAGCCCCTCTGTTTCAGCCCCTCTGTTTCTTGCCCTCTGTTTCAGACCATCTGTTTCAGCCCCTCTGTTTCAGCCCCTCTGTTTCAGCCCCTCTGTATCTCGCCCTCTGTTTCAGCCCCTCTGTTTCTCGCCCTCTGTTTCAGCCCCTCTGTATCAGCCCCTCTGTTTCAGCCACTCTGTTTCAGCCCCTCTGTTTCAGCCCCTCTGTTTCAGCCCCTCTGTTTCTAGCCCTTCTGTTTCAGCCCCTCTGTTTCAGCCCCTCTGTTTCAGTCACTCTGTTTCAGCCCCTCTGTTTCACCCACAATGTTTCTCGCCCTCTGTTTCTCGCCCTCTGTTTCTCGCCCTCTGTTTCAGCCCCTCTGTTTCAGCAACTCTGTTTCAGCACCTCTGTTTCAACCCCTCTGTTTCTCGCCCTCTGTTTCTCGCCGTCTGTTTCAGCCCCGCTGTTTCTCGCCCTCTGTTTCAGCCCCTCTGTTTCAGCCCCTCTGTTTCAGCCCCTCTGTTTCTCGCCCTCTGTTTCTCGCCCTCTGTCTCTCGCCCTCTGTTTCTCGCGCTCTGTTTCAGCCCCTCTGTTTCTCGCCCTCTGTTTCTCGCCCTCTGTTTCAGCCCCTCTGTTTCTCGCCCTCTGTTTCAGCCCCTCTGTTTCAGCCCCTCTGTTTCATCCCCTCTGTTTCAGCCCCTTGGTTTCAGCACCTCTGTTTCAGCCCCTCTGTTTCAGCCCCTCTGTTTCAGCCCCTCTGTTTCTTGCGCTCTGTTTCAGCCCCTCTGTTTCTCGCTCTCTGTTTCAGCCCCTCTGTTTCTCGCTCTCTGTTTCAGCCCCACTGTCTCAGGCCCTCTGTTTCAGCCCCTCAGTTTCAGCCCCTCTGTTTCAGCCCCTCTGTTTCCGCCCCTCTGTCTCTCGCCCTCTGTGTCAGCCCCTCTGTTTCTCCCTCTCTGTTTAAGCCCCTCTGTATCTCGCCCTCCGTTTCAGCCCCTCTGTTTCAGCCCCTCTGTTTCACCCCCTCTGTTTCAGCCCCTCTGTTTCAGCCCCTCTGTTTCTCGCCCTCTGCTTCAGCCCCTCTGTTTCTCGCTCTCTGTTTCTCGCCCTCTGTTTATCGCCCTCTGTTTCTCGCCCTCTGTTTCAGCCCCTCTGTTTCAGCCCCTCTGTTTCAGCCCCTCTGTTTCAGCCCCTCTGTTTCTCGCCCTCTGTTTCTCGCCCTCTGTTTCTCGACCTCTGTTTATCGCCCTCTGTTTCTCGCCCTCTGTTTCAGCCCCTCTGTTTCAGCCCATCTGTTTCAGCACCTCTGTTTCTTGCCCTCTGTTTCAGACCATCTGTTTCAGCCCCTCTGTTTCAGCCCCTCTGTTTCAGCCCCTCTGTATCTCGCCCTCTGTTTCAGCCCCTCTGTTTCTCGCCCTCTGTTTCAGCCCCTCTGTATCAGCCCCTCTGTTTCAGCCACTCTGTTTCCGCCCCTCTGTTTCAGCCCCTCTGTTTCTCGCTCTCTGTTTCAGCCCCTCTGTTTCTCGCCCTCTGTTTCAGCCCCACTGTTTCAGGCCCTCTGTTTCAGCCCCTCTGTTTCAGCCCGTCTGTTTCCGCCCCTCTGTTTCTCGCCCTCTGATTCAGCCCCTCTGTTTCTCGCTCTATGTTTCAGCCCCTCTGTATCTCGCTCTCTGTTTCAGCCCCTCTGTTTCAGCCCCTCTGTTTCAGACCCTCTGTTTCAGCCCCTCTGTTTCAGCCCCTCTGTTTCTCGCCCTCTGCATCAGCCCCTCTGTTTCTCGCTCTCTGTTTCAGCCCCTCTGTTTCTCGCCCTCTGTTTCAGCCCCTGTGTTTCAGCCCCTCTGTTTCAGCCCCTCTGTTTCAGCCCCTCTGTTTCAGCCCCTCTGTTTCTCGCACTCTGTTTCTCGCCCTCTGTTTCTCGCCCTCTGTTTATCGCCCTCTGTTTCTCGCCCTCTGTTTCAGCCCCTCTGTTTCAGCCCCTCTGTTTCAGCCCCTCTGTTTCTTGCCCTCTGTTTCAGACCATCTGTTTCAGCCCCTCTGTTTCAGCCCCTCTGTTTCAGCCCCTCTGTATCTCGCCCTCTGTTTCAGCCCCTCTGTTTCTCGCCCTCTGTTTCAGCCCCTCAGTTTCAGCCCCTCTGTTTCAGCCACTCTGTTTCAGCCCCTCTGTTTCAGCCCCTCTGTTTCTCGCCCTCTCTTTCAGCCCCTCTGTTTCAGCCCCTCTGTTTCAGCCCCTCTGTTTCAGCCCCTCTGTTTCAGCCCCTCTGTTTCTCGCCCTCTGTTTCAGCCCCTCTGTTTCAGCCCCTCTGTTTCATCCCCTCTGTTTCAGCCCCTTGGTTTCAGCACCTCTGTTTCAGCCCCTCTGTTTCAGCCCCTCTGTTTCAGCCCCTCTGTTTCTCGCTCTCTGTTTCAGCCCCTCTGTTTCTCGCCCTCTGTTTCAGCCCCACTGTTTCAGGCCCAATGTTTCAGCCCCTCTGTTTCAGCCCCTCTGTTTCCGCCCCTCTGTTTCTCGCCCTCTCATTCAGCCCCTCTGTTTCTCGCTCTATGTTTCAGCCCCTCTGTATCTCGCTCTCTGTTTCAGCCCCTCTGTTTCAGCCCCTCTGTTTCAGACCCTCTGTTTCAGCCCCTCTGTTTCAGCCCCTCTGTTTCTCGCCCTCTGCATCAGCCCCTCTGTTTCTCGCTCTCTGTTTCTGCCCCTCTGTTTCTCGCCCTCTGTTTCAGCCCCTCTGTTTCAGCCCCTCTGTTACAGCCCCTCTGTTTCAGCCCCTCTGTTTCAGCCCCTCTGTTTCTCGCACTCTGTTTCTCGCCCTCTGTTTCTCGCCCTCTGTTTATCGCCCTCTGTTTCTCGCCCTCTGTTTCAGCCCCTCTGTTTCAGCCCCTCTGTTTCAGCCCCTCTGTTTCTTGCCCTCTGTTTCAGACCATCTGTTTCAGCCCCTCTGTTTCAGCCCCTCTGTTTCAGCCCCTCTGTATCTCGCCCTCTGTTTCAGCCCCTCTGTTTCTCGCCCTCTGTTTCAGCCCCTCAGTTTCAGCCCCTCTGTTTCAGCCACTCTGTTTCAGCCCCTCTGTTTCAGCCCCTCTGTTTCTCGCCCTCTCTTTCAGCCCCTCTGTTTCAGCCCCTCTGTTACAGCCCCTCTGTTTCAGCCCCTCTGTTTCTAGCCCTTCAGTTTCAGCCCCTCTGTTTCAGCCCCTCTGTTTCAGTCACTCTGTTTCAGCCCCTCTGTTTCAGCCCCAATGTTTCTCTCCCTCTGTTTCTCGCCCTCTGTTTCTCGCCCTCTGTTTCAGCCCCTCTGTTTCAGCCCCTCTGTTTCAGCTCCTCTGTTTCAGCCCCTCTGTTTCTCGCCCTCTGTTTCTCACCGTCTGTTTCAGCCCCTCTGTTTCTCGCCCTCTGTTTCAGCCCCTCTGTTTCAGCCCCTCTGTTTCAGCCCCTCTGTTTCTCGCCCTCTGTTTCTCGCCCTCTGTTTCTCGCCCTCTGTTTCTCGCCCTCTGTTTCAGCCCCTCTGTATCTCGCCCTCTGTTTCTCGCCCTCTGTTTCAGCCCCTCTGTTTCTCGCCCTCTGTTTCATCCCCTCTGTTACAGCCCCTCTGTTTCATCCCCTCTGTTTCAGCCCCTTGGTTTCAGCACCTCTGTTTCAGCCACTCTGTTTCAGCCCCTCTGTTTCAGCCCCTCTGTTTCTCGCGCTCTGTTTCAGCCCCTCTGTTTCTCGCTCTCTGTTTCAGCCCCTCTGTTTCTCGCCCTCTGTTTCAGCCCCACTGTTTCAGGCCCTCAGTTTCAGCCCCTCTGTTTCAGCCCCTCTGTTTCAGCCCCTCTGTTTCCGCCCCTCTGTCTCTCGCCCTCTGATTCAGCCCCTCTGTTTCTCGCTCTCTGTTTAAGCCCCTCTGTTTCTCGCCCTCCGTTTCAGCCCCTCTGTTTCAGCCCCTCTGTTTCAGCCCCTCTGTTTCAGCCCCTCTGTTTCTCGCCCTCTGCTTCAGCCCCTCTGTTTCTCGCTCTCTGTTTCAGCCCCTCTGTTTCTCGCCCTCTGTTTCAGCCCCTCTGTTTCATCCCCTCTGTTATAGCCCCACTGTTTCAGCCCCTCTGTTTCAGCCCCTCTGTTTCTCGCCCTCTGTTTCTCGCCCGCTGTTTCTCGCCCTCTGTTTCTCGCCCTCTGTTTCAGCCCCTCTGTTTCAGCCCCTCTGTTTCTCGCCCTCTGTTTCAGCCCCTCTGTTTCTGGCCCTCTGTTTCAGCACCTCTGTTCCTCGCCCTCTGTTTCAGCCCCTCTGTTTCTCGCCCTCTGTTTCAGCCCCTCTGTTTCAGCCCCTCTGTTTCTCGCCCTCTGTTTCAGCCCCTCTGTTTTGCGCCCTCTGTTTCAGCCCCTCTGTTTCAGCCCCGCTGTTTCTCGCCCTCTGTTTCAGCCCCTCTGTTTCAGCCCCTCTGTTTCTCGCCCTCTGTTTCAGCCCCTCTGTTTCGCGCCCTCTGTTTCTCGCCCTTTGTTTCAGCCCCTCTGTTTCAGCCCCGCTGTTTCTCGCCCTCTGTTTCACCCCCTCTTTTTCAGCCCCTCTGTTTCAGCCCCTGTGTTTCAGCCCCTCTGTTTCAGCCCCTCTGTTTCTCGCACTCTGTTTCAGCCCCTCTGTTTCTCGCTCTCTGTTTCAGCCCCTCTGTTTCTCGCCCTCTTTTTCAGCATCTCTGTTTCAACCCCTCTGTTTCAGCCCCTCTGTTTCAGCCCCTGTTTCAGCCCCTCTGATTCAGCCCCTCTGTTTCTCGCACTCTGTTTCAGCCCCTCTGTTTCTCGCTCTCTGTTTCAGCCCCTCTGTTTCTCACCCTCTGTTTGAGCCCCTCTATTTCAGCCCCTCTGTTTCAGCCCCTCTGTTTCAGCCCCTCTGTTTCAGCCAGTCTGTTTCTCGCCCTCTGTTTCTCGCCGTCTGTTTCTCGCCCTCTGTTTCAGCCCCTCTGTTTCAGCCCCTCTGTTTCAGCCCCTCTGTTTCAGCCTCTCTGTTTCAGCCCCTCTGTTTCAGCCCCTCTGTTTCAGCCAGTCTATTTCTCGCCCTCTGTTTCTCGTCGTCTGTTTCTCGCCCTCTGTTTCAGCCCCTCTGTTTCAGCCCCTCTGTTTCTCGCCCTCTCTTTCAGCCCCTCTGTTTCAGCCCCTCTGTTTCTCGCCCTCTGTTTCAGCCCCTCTGTTTCAGCCCCTCTGTTTCAGCCCCTCTGTTTCAGCTCCTCTGTTTCAGCCCCTCTGTTTCAACCCCTCTGTTTCAGCCCCTCTGTTTCTCACACTCTGTTTCTCGACCTCTGTTTCAGCCCCTCTGTTTCAGCCCCGCTGTTTCTCGCCCTCTGTTTCAGCCCCTCTGTTTCAGCCCCTCTGTTTCTCGCCCTCTGTTTCAGCCCCTCTGTTTCTCGCCCTCTGTTTCTCGCCCTCTGTTTCTCGCCCTCTGTTTCAGCCCCTCTGTTTCAGCCCCTCTGTTTCAGCCCCTCTGTCTCAGCCCCTCTGTTTCAGCCCCTCTGTTTCAGCACCTCTGTTTCTCGCCCTCTGTTTCTCGCCCTCTGTTTCAGCCCCTCTGTTTCAGCCCCTCTGTTTCAGCCCCTCTGTCTCAGCCCCTCTGTTTCAGCCCCTCTGTTTCAGCCGCTCTGTTTCTCGCCCTCTGTTTCTCGCCCTCTGTTTCTCGCCCTCTGTTTCTCGCCCTCTGTTTCAGCCCCTCTGTTTCAGCCCCTCTGTTTCAGCCCCTCTGTCTCAGCCCCTCTGTTTCAGCCCCTCTGTTTCAGCCGCTCTGTTTCAGACCCTCTGTTTAAGCCCCTCTGTTTCTCGCCCTCTGTTTCTCGCCCTCCGTTTCTGCCCCTCTGTTTGAGCCCCGCTGTTTCTCGCCCTCTGTTTCTCGCCCTCTGTTTCAGCCCCTATGTTTCAGCCCCTCTGTTTCAGCCCCTCTGTTTCAGCCCCTCTTTTTCAGCCCCTCTGTTTCTCGCCCTCTGTTTCTCGCCCTCTGTTTCAGCCCCTCTGTTTCTCGCCCTCTGTTTCAGCCCCTCTGTTTCAGCCCCTCTGTTTCAGCCCCTCTGTTTCAAACCCTCTGTTTCAGCCCCTCTGTTTCAGCCCCTCTGTTTCTCGCCCTCTGTTTCAGCCCCTCTGTTTCAGCCCCTCTGTTTCATCCCCTCTGTTTCAGCCCCTTGGTTTCAGCACCTCTGTTTCAGCCCCTCTGTTTGAGCCCCTCTGTTTCAGCCCCTCTGTTTCTCGCCCTCTGTTTCAGCCCCTCTGTTTCTCGCTCTCTGTTTCAGCCCCTCTATTTCTCGCTTCTCTGTTTCAGCCCCACTGTTTCAGGCCCTCTGTTTCAGCCCCTCTGTTTCAGCCCCTCTGTTTCCGCCCCTCTGTTTCTCGCCCTCTGATTCAGCCCCTCTGTTTCTCGCTCTCTGTTTCAGCCCCTCTGTATCTCGCTCTCTGTTTCAGCCCCTCTGTTTCATCCCCTCTGTTTCAGCCCCTCTGTTTCAGCCCCTCTGTTTCTCGCCCTCTGCATCAGCCCCTCTGTTTCTCGCTCTCTGTTTCAGCCCCTCTGTTTCTCGCCCTCTGTTTCAGCCCCTCTGTTTCAGCCCCTCTGTTACAGCCCCTCTGTTTCAGCCCCTCTGTTTCAGCCCCTCTGTTTCTCGCCCTCTGTTTCTCGCCCTCTGTTTCTCGCCCTCTGTTTATCGCCCTCTGTTTCTCGCCCTCTGTTTCAGCCCCTCTGTTTCAGCCCCTCTGTTTCAGCCCCTCTGTTTCTTGCCCTCTGTTTCAGACCATCTGTTTCAGCCCCTCTGTTTCAGCCCCTCTGTTTCAGCCCCTCTGTATCTCGCCCTCTGTTTCAGCCCCTCTGTTTCTCGCCCTCTGTTTCAGCCCCTCTGTATCAGCCCCTCTGTTTCAGCCACTCTGTTTCAGCCCCTCTGTTTCAGCCCCTCTGTTTCAGCCCCTCTGTTTCTAGCCCTTCTGTTTCAGCCCCTCTGTTTCAGCCCCTCTGTTTCAGTCACTCTGTTTCAGCCCCTCTGTTTCACCCACAATGTTTCTCGCCCTCTGTTTCTCGCCCTCTGTTTCTCGCCCTCTGTTTCAGCCCCTCTGTTTCAGCAACTCTGTTTCAGCACCTCTGTTTCAACCCCTCTGTTTCTCGCCCTCTGTTTCTCGCCGTCTGTTTCAGCCCCTCTGTTTCTCGCCCTCTGTTTCAGCCCCTCTGTTTCAGCCCCTCTGTTTCAGCCCCTCTGTTTCTCGCCCTCTGTTTCTCGCCCTCTGTCTCTCGCCCTCTGTTTCTCGCGCTCTGTTTCAGCCCCTCTGTTTCTCGCCCTCTGTTTCTCGCCCTCTGTTTCAGCCCCTCTGTTTCTCGCCCTCTGTTTCAGCCCCTCTGTTTCAGCCCCTCTGTTTCATCCCCTCTGTTTCAGCCCCTTGGTTTCAGCACCTCTGTTTCAGCCCCTCTGTTTCAGCCCCTCTGTTTCAGCCCCTCTGTTTCTTGCGCTCTGTTTCAGCCCCTCTGTTTCTCGCTCTCTGTTTCAGCCCCTCTGTTTCTCGCTCTCTGTTTCAGCCCCACTGTCTCAGGCCCTCTGTTTCAGCCCCTCAGTTTCAGCCCCTCTGTTTCAGCCCCTCTGTTTCCGCCCCTCTGTCTCTCGCCCTCTGTGTCAGCCCCTCTGTTTCTCCCTCTCTGTTTAAGCCCCTCTGTATCTCGCCCTCCGTTTCAGCCCCTCTGTTTCAGCCCCTCTGTTTCACCCCCTCTGTTTCAGCCCCTCTGTTTCAGCCCCTCTGTTTCTCGCCCTCTGCTTCAGCCCCTCTGTTTCTCGCTCTCTGTTTCTCGCCCTCTGTTTATCGCCCTCTGTTTCTCGCCCTCTGTTTCAGCCCCTCTGTTTCAGCCCCTCTGTTTCAGCCCCTCTGTTTCAGCCCCTCTGTTTCTCGCCCTCTGTTTCTCGCCCTCTGTTTCTCGACCTCTGTTTATCGCCCTCTGTTTCTCGCCCTCTGTTTCAGCCCCTCTGTTTCAGCCCATCTGTTTCAGCACCTCTGTTTCTTGCCCTCTGTTTCAGACCATCTGTTTCAGCCCCTCTGTTTCAGCCCCTCTGTTTCAGCCCCTCTGTATCTCGCCCTCTGTTTCAGCCCCTCTGTTTCTCGCCCTCTGTTTCAGCCCCTCTGTATCAGCCCCTCTGTTTCAGCCACTCTGTTTCCGCCCCTCTGTTTCAGCCCCTCTGTTTCTCGCTCTCTGTTTCAGCCCCTCTGTTTCTCGCCCTCTGTTTCAGCCCCACTGTTTCAGGCCCTCTGTTTCAGCCCCTCTGTTTCAGCCCGTCTGTTTCCGCCCCTCTGTTTCTCGCCCTCTGATTCAGCCCCTCTGTTTCTCGCTCTATGTTTCAGCCCCTCTGTATCTCGCTCTCTGTTTCAGCCCCTCTGTTTCAGCCCCTCTGTTTCAGCCCCTCTGTTTCAGCCCCTCTGTTTCAGCCCCTCTGTTTCTCGCCCTCTGCATCAGCCCCTCTGTTTCTCGCTCTCTGTTTCAGCCCCTCTGTTTCTCGCCCTCTGTTTCAGCCCCTGTGTTTCAGCCCCTCTGTTTCAGCCCCTCTGTTTCAGCCCCTCTGTTTCAGCCCCTCTGTTTCTCGCACTCTGTTTCTCGCCCTCTGTTTCTCGCCCTCTGTTTATCGCCCTCTGTTTCTCGCCCTCTGTTTCAGCCCCTCTGTTTCAGCCCCTCTGTTTCAGCCCCTCTGTTTCTTGCCCTCTGTTTCAGACCATCTGTTTCAGCCCCTCTGTTTCAGCCCCTCTGTTTCAGCCCCTCTGTATCTCGCCCTCTGTTTCAGCCCCTCTGTTTCTCGCCCTCTGTTTCAGCCCCTCAGTTTCAGCCCCTCTGTTTCAGCCACTCTGTTTCAGCCCCTCTGTTTCAGCCCCTCTGTTTCTCGCCCTCTCTTTCAGCCCCTCTGTTTCAGCCCCTCTGTTTCAGCCCCTCTGTTTCAGCCCCTCTGTTTCAGCCCCTCTGTTTCTCGCCCTCTGTTTCAGCCCCTCTGTTTCAGCCCCTTGGTTTCAGCACCTCTGTTTCAGCCCCTCTGTTTCAGCCCCTCTGTTTCAGCCCCTCTGTTTCTCGCTCTCTGTTTCAGCCCCTCTGTTTCTCGCCCTCTGTTTCAGCCCCACTGTTTCAGGCCCAATGTTTCAGCCCCTCTGTTTCAGCCCCTCTGTTTCCGCCCCTCTGTTTCTCGCCCTCTCATTCAGCCCCTCTGTTTCTCGCTCTATGTTTCAGCCCCTCTGTATCTCGCTCTCTGTTTCAGCCCCTCTGTTTCAGCCCCTCTGTTTCAGACCCTCTGTTTCAGCCCCTCTGTTTCAGCCCCTCTGTTTCTCGCCCTCTGTTTCAGCCCCTCAGTTTCAGCCCCTCTGTTTCAGCCACTCTGTTTCAGCCCCTCTGTTTCAGCCCCTCTGTTTCTCGCCCTCTCTTTCAGCCCCTCTGTTTCAGCCCCTCTGTTTCAGCCCCTCTGTTTCAGCCCCTCTGTTTCAGCCCCTCTGTTTCTCGCCCTCTGTTTCATCCCCTCTGTTTCAGCCCCTTGGTTTCAGCACCTCTGTTTCAGCCCCTCTGTTTCAGCCCCTCTGTTTCAGCCCCTCTGTTTCTCGCTCTCTGTTTCAGCCCCTCTGTTTCTCGCCCTCTGTTTCAGCCCCACTGTTTCAGGCCCAATGTTTCAGCCCCTCTGTTTCAGCCCCTCTGTTTCCGCCCCTCTGTTTCTCGCCCTCTCATTCAGCCCCTCTGTTTCTCGCTCTATGTTTCAGCCCCTCTGTATCTCGCTCTCTGTTTCAGCCCCTCTGTTTCAGCCCCTCTGTTTCAGACCCTCTGTTTCAGCCCCTCTGTTTCAGCCCCTCTGTTTCTCGCCCTCTGCATCAGCCCCTCTGTTTCTCGCTCTCTGTTTCTGCCCCTCTGTTTCTCGCCCTCTGTTTCAGCCCCTCTGTTTCAGCCCCTCTGTTACAGCCCCTCTGTTTCAGCCCCTCTGTTTCAGCCCCTCTGTTTCTCGCACTCTGTTTCTCGCCCTCTGTTTCTCGCCCTCTGTTTATCGCCCTCTGTTTCTCGCCCTCTGTTTCAGCCCCTCTGTTTCAGCCCCTCTGTTTCAGCCCCTCTGTTTCTTGCCCTCTGTTTCAGACCATCTGTTTCAGCCCCTCTGTTTCAGCCCCTCTGTTTCAGCCCCTCTGTATCTCGCCCTCTGTTTCAGCCCCTCTGTTTCTCGCCCTCTGTTTCAGCCCCTCAGTTTCAGCCCCTCTGTTTCAGCCACTCTGTTTCAGCCCCTCTGTTTCAGCCCCTCTGTTTCTCGCCCTCTCTTTCAGCCCCTCTGTTTCAGCCCCTCTGTTACAGCCCCTCTGTTTCAGCCCCTCTGTTTCTAGCCCTTCAGTTTCAGCCCCTCTGTTTCAGCCCCTCTGTTTCAGTCACTCTGTTTCAGCCCCTCTGTTTCAGCCCCAATGTTTCTCTCCCTCTGTTTCTCGCCCTCTGTTTCTCGCCCTCTGTTTCAGCCCCTCTGTTTCTCGCCCTCTGTTTCAGCCCCTCTGTATCAGCCCCTCTGTTTCAGCCACTCTGTTTCAGCCCCTCTGTTTCAGCCCCTCTGTTTCAGCCCCTCTGTTTCTAGCCCTTCTGTTTCAGCCCCTCTGTTTCAGCCCCTCTGTTTCAGTCACTCTGTTTCAGCCCCTCTGTTTCACCCACAATGTTTCTCGCCCTCTGTTTCTCGCCCTCTGTTTCTCGCCCTCTGTTTCAGCCCCTCTGTTTCAGCAACTCTGTTTCAGCACCTCTGTTTCAACCCCTCTGTTTCTCGCCCTCTGTTTCTCGCCGTCTGTTTCAGCCCCTCTGTTTCTCGCCCTCTGTTTCAGCCCCTCTGTTTCAGCCCCTCTGTTTCAGCCCCTCTGTTTCTCGCCCTCTGTTTCTCGCCCTCTGTCTCTCGCCCTCTGTTTCTCGCGCTCTGTTTCAGCCCCTCTGTTTCTCGCCCTCTGTTTCTCGCCCTCTGTTTCAGCCCCTCTGTTTCTCGCCCTCTGTTTCAGCCCCTCTGTTTCAGCCCCTCTGTTTCATCCCCTCTGTTTCAGCCCCTTGGTTTCAGCACCTCTGTTTCAGCCCCTCTGTTTCAGCCCCTCTGTTTCAGCCCCTCTGTTTCTTGCGCTCTGTTTCAGCCCCTCTGTTTCTCGCTCTCTGTTTCAGCCCCTCTGTTTCTCGCTCTCTGTTTCAGCCCCACTGTCTCAGGCCCTCTGTTTCAGCCCCTCAGTTTCAGCCCCTCTGTTTCAGCCCCTCTGTTTCCGCCCCTCTGTCTCTCGCCCTCTGTGTCAGCCCCTCTGTTTCTCCCTCTCTGTTTAAGCCCCTCTGTATCTCGCCCTCCGTTTCAGCCCCTCTGTTTCAGCCCCTCTGTTTCACCCCCTCTGTTTCAGCCCCTCTGTTTCAGCCCCTCTGTTTCTCGCCCTCTGCTTCAGCCCCTCTGTTTCTCGCTCTCTGTTTCTCGCCCTCTGTTTATCGCCCTCTGTTTCTCGCCCTCTGTTTCAGCCCCTCTGTTTCAGCCCCTCTGTTTCAGCCCCTCTGTTTCAGCCCCTCTGTTTCTCGCCCTCTGTTTCTCGCCCTCTGTTTCTCGACCTCTGTTTATCGCCCTCTGTTTCTCGCCCTCTGTTTCAGCCCCTCTGTTTCAGCCCATCTGTTTCAGCACCTCTGTTTCTTGCCCTCTGTTTCAGACCATCTGTTTCAGCCCCTCTGTTTCAGCCCCTCTGTTTCAGCCCCTCTGTATCTCGCCCTCTGTTTCAGCCCCTCTGTTTCTCGCCCTCTGTTTCAGCCCCTCTGTATCAGCCCCTCTGTTTCAGCCACTCTGTTTCCGCCCCTCTGTTTCAGCCCCTCTGTTTCTCGCTCTCTGTTTCAGCCCCTCTGTTTCTCGCCCTCTGTTTCAGCCCCACTGTTTCAGGCCCTCTGTTTCAGCCCCTCTGTTTCAGCCCGTCTGTTTCCGCCCCTCTGTTTCTCGCCCTCTGATTCAGCCCCTCTGTTTCTCGCTCTATGTTTCAGCCCCTCTGTATCTCGCTCTCTGTTTCAGCCCCTCTGTTTCAGCCCCTCTGTTTCAGCCCCTCTGTTTCAGCCCCTCTGTTTCAGCCCCTCTGTTTCTCGCCCTCTGCATCAGCCCCTCTGTTTCTCGCTCTCTGTTTCAGCCCCTCTGTTTCTCGCCCTCTGTTTCAGCCCCTGTGTTTCAGCCCCTCTGTTTCAGCCCCTCTGTTTCAGCCCCTCTGTTTCAGCCCCTCTGTTTCTCGCACTCTGTTTCTCGCCCTCTGTTTCTCGCCCTCTGTTTATCGCCCTCTGTTTCTCGCCCTCTGTTTCAGCCCCTCTGTTTCAGCCCCTCTGTTTCAGCCCCTCTGTTTCTTGCCCTCTGTTTCAGACCATCTGTTTCAGCCCCTCTGTTTCAGCCCCTCTGTTTCAGCCCCTCTGTATCTCGCCCTCTGTTTCAGCCCCTCTGTTTCTCGCCCTCTGTTTCAGCCCCTCAGTTTCAGCCCCTCTGTTTCAGCCACTCTGTTTCAGCCCCTCTGTTTCAGCCCCTCTGTTTCTCGCCCTCTCTTTCAGCCCCTCTGTTTCAGCCCCTCTGTTTCAGCCCCTCTGTTTCAGCCCCTCTGTTTCAGCCCCTCTGTTTCTCGCCCTCTGTTTCAGCCCCTCTGTTTCAGCCCCTTGGTTTCAGCACCTCTGTTTCAGCCCCTCTGTTTCAGCCCCTCTGTTTCAGCCCCTCTGTTTCTCGCTCTCTGTTTCAGCCCCTCTGTTTCTCGCCCTCTGTTTCAGCCCCACTGTTTCAGGCCCAATGTTTCAGCCCCTCTGTTTCAGCCCCTCTGTTTCCGCCCCTCTGTTTCTCGCCCTCTCATTCAGCCCCTCTGTTTCTCGCTCTATGTTTCAGCCCCTCTGTATCTCGCTCTCTGTTTCAGCCCCTCTGTTTCAGCCCCTCTGTTTCAGACCCTCTGTTTCAGCCCCTCTGTTTCAGCCCCTCTGTTTCTCGCCCTCTGTTTCAGCCCCTCAGTTTCAGCCCCTCTGTTTCAGCCACTCTGTTTCAGCCCCTCTGTTTCAGCCCCTCTGTTTCTCGCCCTCTCTTTCAGCCCCTCTGTTTCAGCCCCTCTGTTTCAGCCCCTCTGTTTCAGCCCCTCTGTTTCAGCCCCTCTGTTTCTCGCCCTCTGTTTCATCCCCTCTGTTTCAGCCCCTTGGTTTCAGCACCTCTGTTTCAGCCCCTCTGTTTCAGCCCCTCTGTTTCAGCCCCTCTGTTTCTCGCTCTCTGTTTCAGCCCCTCTGTTTCTCGCCCTCTGTTTCAGCCCCACTGTTTCAGGCCCAATGTTTCAGCCCCTCTGTTTCAGCCCCTCTGTTTCCGCCCCTCTGTTTCTCGCCCTCTCATTCAGCCCCTCTGTTTCTCGCTCTATGTTTCAGCCCCTCTGTATCTCGCTCTCTGTTTCAGCCCCTCTGTTTCAGCCCCTCTGTTTCAGACCCTCTGTTTCAGCCCCTCTGTTTCAGCCCCTCTGTTTCTCGCCCTCTGCATCAGCCCCTCTGTTTCTCGCTCTCTGTTTCTGCCCCTCTGTTTCTCGCCCTCTGTTTCAGCCCCTCTGTTTCAGCCCCTCTGTTACAGCCCCTCTGTTTCAGCCCCTCTGTTTCAGCCCCTCTGTTTCTCGCACTCTGTTTCTCGCCCTCTGTTTCTCGCCCTCTGTTTATCGCCCTCTGTTTCTCGCCCTCTGTTTCAGCCCCTCTGTTTCAGCCCCTCTGTTTCAGCCCCTCTGTTTCTTGCCCTCTGTTTCAGACCATCTGTTTCAGCCCCTCTGTTTCAGCCCCTCTGTTTCAGCCCCTCTGTATCTCGCCCTCTGTTTCAGCCCCTCTGTTTCTCGCCCTCTGTTTCAGCCCCTCAGTTTCAGCCCCTCTGTTTCAGCCACTCTGTTTCAGCCCCTCTGTTTCAGCCCCTCTGTTTCTCGCCCTCTCTTTCAGCCCCTCTGTTTCAGCCCCTCTGTTACAGCCCCTCTGTTTCAGCCCCTCTGTTTCTAGCCCTTCAGTTTCAGCCCCTCTGTTTCAGCCCCTCTGTTTCAGTCACTCTGTTTCAGCCCCTCTGTTTCAGCCCCAATGTTTCTCTCCCTCTGTTTCTCGCCCTCTGTTTCTCGCCCTCTGTTTCAGCCCCTCTGTTTCAGCCCCTCTGTTTCAGCTCCTCTGTTTCAGCCCCTCTGTTTCTCGCCCTCTGTTTCTCACCGTCTGTTTCAGCCCCTCTGTTTCTCGCCCTCTGTTTCAGCCCCTCTGTTTCAGCCCCTCTGTTTCAGCCCCTCTGTTTCTCGCCCTCTGTTTCTCGCCCTCTGTTTCTTGCCCTCTGTTTCTCGCCCTCTGTTTCAGCCCCTCTGTATCTCGCCCTCTGTTTCTCGCCCTCTGTTTCAGCCCCTCTGTTTCTCGCCCTCTGTTTCATCCCCTCTGTTACAGCCCCTCTGTTTCATCCCCTCTGTTTCAGCCCCTTGGTTTCAGCACCTCTGTTTCAGCCACTCTGTTTCAGCCCCTCTGTTTCAGCCCCTCTGTTTCTCGCGCTCTGTTTCAGCCCCTCTGTTTCTCGCTCTCTGTTTCAGCCCCTCTGTTTCTCGCCCTCTGTTTCAGCCCCACTGTTTCAGGCCCTCAGTTTCAGCCCCTCTGTTTCAGCCCCTCTGTTTCAGCCCCTCTGTTTCCGCCCCTCTGTCTCTCGCCCTCTGATTCAGCCCCTCTGTTTCTCGCTCTCTGTTTAAGCCCCTCTGTTTCTCGCCCTCCGTTTCAGCCCCTCTGTTTCAGCCCCTCTGTTTCAGCCCCTCTGTTTCAGCCCCTCTGTTTCTCGCCCTCTGCTTCAGCCCCTCTGTTTCTCGCTCTCTGTTTCAGCCCCTCTGTTTCTCGCCCTCTGTTTCAGCCCCTCTGTTTCATCCCCTCTGTTATAGCCCCACTGTTTCAGCCCCTCTGTTTCAGCCCCTCTGTTTCTCGCTCTCTGTTTCAGCCCCTCTGTTTCTCGCCCTCTGTTTCAGCCCCTCTGTTTCAGCCCCTCTGTTTCCGCCCCTCTGTTTCTCGCCCTCTCATTCAGCCCCTCTGTTTCTCGCTCTATGTTTCAGCCCCTCTGTATCTCGCTCTCTGTTTCAGCCCCTCTGTTTCAGCCCCTCTGTTTCAGACCCTCTGTTTCAGCCCCTCTGTTTCAGCCCCTCTGTTTCTCGCCCTCTGCATCAGCCCCTCTGTTTCTCGCTCTCTGTTTCTGCCCCTCTGTTTCTCGCCCTCTGTTTCAGCCCCTCTGTTTCAGCCCCTCTGTTACAGCCCCTCTGTTTCAGCCCCTCTGTTTCAGCCCCTCTGTTTCTCGCACTCTGTTTCTCGCCCTCTGTTTCTCGCCCTCTGTTTATCGCCCTCTGTTTCTCGCCCTCTGTTTCAGCCCCTCTGTTTCAGCCCCTCTGTTTCAGCCCCTCTGTTTCTTGCCCTCTGTTTCAGACCATCTGTTTCAGCCCCTCTGTTTCAGCCCCTCTGTTTCAGCCCCTCTGTATCTCGCCCTCTGTTTCAGCCCCTCTGTTTCTCGCCCTCTGTTTCAGCCCCTCAGTTTCAGCCCCTCTGTTTCAGCCACTCTGTTTCAGCCCCTCTGTTTCAGCCCCTCTGTTTCTCGCCCTCTCTTTCAGCCCCTCTGTTTCAGCCCCTCTGTTACAGCCCCTCTGTTTCAGCCCCTCTGTTTCTAGCCCTTCAGTTTCAGCCCCTCTGTTTCAGCCCCTCTGTTTCAGTCACTCTGTTTCAGCCCCTCTGTTTCAGCCCCAATGTTTCTCTCCCTCTGTTTCTCGCCCTCTGTTTCTCGCCCTCTGTTTCAGCCCCTCTGTTTCAGCCCCTCTGTTTCAGCTCCTCTGTTTCAGCCCCTCTGTTTCTCGCCCTCTGTTTCTCACCGTCTGTTTCAGCCCCTCTGTTTCTCGCCCTCTGTTTCAGCCCCTCTGTTTCAGCCCCTCTGTTTCAGCCCCTCTGTTTCTCGCCCTCTGTTTCTCGCCCTCTGTTTCTTGCCCTCTGTTTCTCGCCCTCTGTTTCAGCCCCTCTGTATCTCGCCCTCTGTTTCTCGCCCTCTGTTTCAGCCCCTCTGTTTCTCGCCCTCTGTTTCATCCCCTCTGTTACAGCCCCTCTGTTTCATCCCCTCTGTTTCAGCCCCTTGGTTTCAGCACCTCTGTTTCAGCCACTCTGTTTCAGCCCCTCTGTTTCAGCCCCTCTGTTTCTCGCGCTCTGTTTCAGCCCCTCTGTTTCTCGCTCTCTGTTTCAGCCCCTCTGTTTCTCGCCCTCTGTTTCAGCCCCACTGTTTCAGGCCCTCAGTTTCAGCCCCTCTGTTTCAGCCCCTCTGTTTCAGCCCCTCTGTTTCCGCCCCTCTGTCTCTCGCCCTCTGATTCAGCCCCTCTGTTTCTCGCTCTCTGTTTAAGCCCCTCTGTTTCTCGCCCTCCGTTTCAGCCCCTCTGTTTCAGCCCCTCTGTTTCAGCCCCTCTGTTTCAGCCCCTCTGTTTCTCGCCCTCTGCTTCAGCCCCTCTGTTTCTCGCTCTCTGTTTCAGCCCCTCTGTTTCTCGCCCTCTGTTTCAGCCCCTCTGTTTCATCCCCTCTGTTATAGCCCCACTGTTTCAGCCCCTCTGTTTCAGCCCCTCTGTTTCTCGCCCTCTGTTTCTCGCCCGCTGTTTCTCGCCCTCTGTTTCTCGCCCTCTGTTTCAGCCCCTCTGTTTCAGCCCCTCTGTTTCTCGCCCTCTGTTTCAGCCCCTCTGTTTCTGGCCCTCTGTTTCAGCACCTCTGTTCCTCGCCCTCTGTTTCAGCCCCTCTGTTTCTCGCCCTCTGTTTCAGCCCCTCTGTTTCAGCCCCTCTGTTTCTCGCCCTCTGTTTCAGCCCCTCTGTTTTGCGCCCACTGTTTCAGCCCCTCTGTTTCAGCCCCGCTGTTTCTCGCCCTCTGTTTCAGCCCCTCTGTTTCAGCCCCTCTGTTTCTCGCCCTCTGTTTCAGCCCCTCTGTTTCGCGCCCTCTGTTTCTCGCCCTTTGTTTCAGCCCCTCTGTTTCAGCCCCGCTGTTTCTCGCCCTCTGTTTCACCCCCTCTTTTTCAGCCCCTCTGTTTCAGCCCCTGTGTTTCAGCCCCTCTGTTTCAGCCCCTCTGTTTCTCGCACTCTGTTTCAGCCCCTCTGTTTCTCGCTCTCTGTTTCAGCCCCTCTGTTTCTCGCCCTCTTTTTCAGCATCTCTGTTTCAACCCCTCTGTTTCAGCCCCTCTGTTTCAGCCCCTCTGTTTCAGCCCCTCTGATTCAGCCCCTCTGTTTCTCGCACTCTGTTTCAGCCCCTCTGTTTCTCGCTCTCTGTTTCAGCCCCTCTGTTTCTCACCCTCTGTTTGAGCCCCTCTATTTCAGCCCCTCTGTTTCAGCCCCTCTGTTTCAGCCCCTCTGTTTCAGCCAGTCTGTTTCTCGCCCTCTGTTTCTCGCCGTCTGTTTCTCGCCCTCTGTTTCAGCCCCTCTGTTTCAGCCCCTCTGTTTCAGCCCCTCTGTTTCAGCCTCTCTGTTTCAGCCCCTCTGTTTCAGCCTCTCTGTTTCAGCCAGTCTATTTCTCGCCCTCTGTTTCTCGTCGTCTGTTTCTCGCCCTCTGTTTCAGCCCCTCTGTTTCAGCCCCTCTGTTTCTCGCCCTCTCTTTCAGCCCCTCTGTTTCACCCCCTCTGTTTCTCGCCCTCTGTTTCAGCCCCTCTGTTTCAGCCCCTCTGTTTCAGCCCCTCTGTTTCAGCTCCTCTGTTTCAGCCCCTCTGTTTCAACCCCTCTGTTTCAGCCCCTCTGTTTCTCACACTCTGTTTCTCGACCTCTGTTTCAGCCCCTCTGTTTCAGCCCCGCTGTTTCTCGCCCTCTGTTTCAGCCCCTCTGTTTCAGCCCCTCTGTTTCAGCCCCTCTGTTTCAGCCCCTCTGTTTCTCGCCCTCTGTTTCTCGCCCTCTGTTTCTCGCCCTCTGTTTCAGCCCCTCTGTTTCAGCCCCTCTGTTTCAGCCCCTCTGTCTCAGCCCCTCTGTTTCAGCCCCTCTGTTTCAGCACCTCTGTTTCTCGCCCTCTGTTTCTCGCCCTCTGTCTCAGCCCCTCTGTTTCAGCCCCTCTGTTTCAGCCGCTCTGTTTCTCGCCCTCTGTTTCTCGCCCTCTGTTTCTCGCCCTCTGTTTCTCGCCCTCTGTTTCAGCCCCTCTGTTTCAGCCCCTCTGTTTCAGCCCCTCTGTCTCAGCCCCTCTGTTTCAGCCCCTCTGTTTCAGCCGCTCTGTTTCAGACCCTCTGTTTAAGCCCCTCTGTTTCTCGCCCTCTGTTTCTCGCCCTCCGTTTCTGCCCCTCTGTTTGAGCCCCGCTGTTTCTCGCCCTCTGTTTCTCGCCCTCTGTTTCAGCCCCTATGTTTCAGCCCCTCTGTTTCAGCCCCTGTGTTTCAGCCCCTCTTTTTCAGCCCCTCTGTTTCTCGCCCTCTGTTTCTCGCCCTCTGTTTCAGCCCCTCTGTTTCTCGCCCTCTGTTTCAGCCCCTCTGTTTCAGCCCCTCTGTTTCAGCCCCTCTGTTTCAGGCCCTCTGTTTCAGCCCCTCTGTTTCAGCCCCTCTGTTTCTCGCCCTCTGTTTCAGCCCCTCTGTTTCAGCCCCTCTGTTTCATCCCCTCTGTTTCAGCCCCTTGGTTTCAGCACCTCTGTTTCAGCCCCTCTGTTTGAGCCCCTCTGTTTCAGCCCCTCTGTTTCTCGCCCTCTGTTTCAGCCCCTCTGTTTCTCGCTCTCTGTTTCAGCCCCTCTATTTCTCGCTTCTCTGTTTCAGCCCCACTGTTTCAGGCCCTCTGTTTCAGCCCCTCTGTTTCAGCCCCTCTGTTTCCGCCCCTCTGTTTCTCGCCCTCTGATTCAGCCCCTCTGTTTCTCGTTCTCTGTTTCAGCCCCTCTGTATCTCGCTCTCTGTTTCAGCCCCTCTGTTTCATCCCCTCTGCTTCAGCCCCTCTGTTTCAGCCCCTCTGTTTCTCGCCCTCTGCATCAGCCCCTCTGTTTCTCGCTCTCTGGTTCAGCCCCTCTGTTTCTCGCCCTCTGTTTCAGCCCCTCTGTTTCAGCCCCTCTGTTACAGCCCCTCTGTTTCAGCCCCTCTGTTTCAGCCCCTCTGTTTCTCGCCCTCTGTTTCTCGCCCTCTGTTTATCGCCCTCTGTTTCTCGCCCTCTGTTTCAGCCCCTCTGTTTCAGCCCCTCTGTTTCAGCCCCTCTGTTTCTTGCCCTCTGTTTCAGACCATCTGTTTCAGCCCCTCTGTTTCAGCCCCTCTGTTTCAGCCCCTCTGTATCTCGCCCTCTGTTTCAGCCCCTCTGTTTCTCGCCCTCTGTTTCAGCCCCTCTGTATCAGCCCCTCTGTTTCAGCCACTCTGTTTCAGCCCCTCTGTTTCAGCCCCTCTGTTTCAGCCCCTCTGTTTCTAGCCCTTCTGTTTCAGCCCCTCTGTTTCAGCCCCTCTGTTTCAGTCACTCTGTTTCAGCCCCTCTGTTTCACCCACAATGTTTCTCGCCCTCTGTTTCTCGCCCTCTGTTTCTCGCCCTCTGTTTCAGCCCCTCTGTTTCAGCCCCTCTGTTTCAGCTCCTCTGTTTCAGCCCCTCTGTTTCTCGCCCTCTGTTTCTCGCCGTCTGTTTCAGCCCCTCTGTTTCTCGCCCTCTGTTTCAGCCCCTCTGTTTCAGCCCCTCTGTTTCAGCCCCTCTGTTTCTCGCCCTCTGTTTCTCGCCCTCTGTTTCTCGCCCTCTGTTTCTCGCGCTCTGTTTCAGCCCCTCTGTTTCTCGCCCTCTGTTTCTCGCCCTCTGTTTCAGCCCCTCTGTTTCTCGCCCTCTGTTTCAGCCCCTCTGTTTCAGCCCCTCTGTTTCATCCCCTCTGTTTCAGCCCCTTGGTTTCAGCACCTCTGTTTCAGCCCCTCTGTTTCAGCCCCTCTGTTTCAGCCCCTCTGTTTCTTGCGCTCTGTTTCAGCCCCTCTGTTTCTCGCTCTCTGTTTCAGCCCCTCTGTTTCTCGCTCTCTGTTTCAGCCCCACTGTCTCAGGCCCTCTGTTTCAGCCCCTCAGTTTCAGCCCCTCTGTTTCAGCCCCTCTGTTTCCGCCCCTCTGTCTCTCGCCCTCTGTGTCAGCCCCTCTGTTTCTCGCTCTCTGTTTAAGCCCCTCTGTATCTCGCCCTCCGTTTCAGCCCCTCTGTTTCAGCCCCTCTGTTTCACCCCCTCTGTTTCAGCCCCTCTGTTTCAGCCCCTCTGTTTCTCGCCCTCTGCTTCAGCCCCTCTGTTTCTCGCTCTCTGTTTCTCGCCCTCTGTTTATCGCCCTCTGTTTCTCGCCCTCTGTTTCAGCCCCTCTGTTTCAGCCCCTCTGTTTCAGCCCCTCTGTTTCAGCCCGTCTGTTTCTCGCCCTCTGTTTCTCGCCCTCTGTTTCTCGCCCTCTGTTTATCGCCCTCTGTTTCTCGCCCTCTGTTTCAGCCCCTCTGTTTCAGCCCATCTGTTTCAGCCCCTCTGTTTCTTGCCCTCTGTTTCAGACCATCTGTTTCAGCCCCTCTGTTTCAGCCCATCTGTTTCAGCCCCTCTGTATCTCGCCCTCTGTTTCAGCCCCTCTGTTTCTCGCCCTCTGTTTCAGCCCCTCTGTATCAGCCCCTCTGTTTCAGCCACTCTGTTTCCGCCCCTCTGTTTCTCGCCCTCTGATTCAGCCCCTCTGTTTCTCGCTCTATGTTTCAGCCCCTCTGTATCTCGCTCTCTGTTTCAGCCCCTCTGTTTCAGCCCCTCTGTTTCAGACCCTCTGTTTCAGCCCCTCTGTTTCAGCCCCTCTGTTTCTCGCCCTCTGCATCAGCCCCTCTGTTTCTCGCTCTCTGTTTCAGCCCCTCTGTTTCTCGCCCTCTGTTTCAGCCCCTCTGTTTCAGCCCCTCTGTTACAGCCCCTCTGTTTCAGCCCCTCTGTTTCAGACCCTCTGTTTCTCGCACTCTGTTTCTCGCCCTCTGTTTCTCGCACTCTGTTTATCGCCCTCTGTTTCTCGCCCTCTGTTTCAGCCCCTCTGTTTCAGCCCCTCTGTTTCAGCCCCTCTGTTTCTTGCCCTCTGTTTCAGACCATCTGTTTCAGCCCCTCTGTTTCAGCCCCTCTGTTTCAGCCCCTCTGTATCTCGCCCTCTGTTTCAGCCCCTCTGTTTCTCGCCCTCTGTTTCAGCCCCTCAGTTTCAGCCCCTCTGTTTCAGCCACTCTGTTTCAGCCCCTCTGTTTCAGCCCCTCTGTTTCTCGCCCTCTCTTTCAGCCCCTCTGTTTCAGCCCCTCTGTTTCAGCCCCTCTGTTTCAGCCCCTCTGTTTCTAGCCCTTCAGTTTCAGCCCCTCTGTTTCAGCCCCTCTGTTTCAGTCACTCTGTTTCAGCCCCTCTGTTTCAGCCCCAATGTTTCTCGCCCTCTGTTTCTCGCCCTCTGTTTCTCGCCCTCTGTTTCAGCCCCTCTGTTTCAGCCCCTCTGTTTCAGCTCCTCTGTTTCAGCCCCTCTGTTTCTCGCCCTCTGTTTCTCACCGTCTGTTTCAGCCCCTCTGTTTCTCGCCCTCTGTTTCAGCCCCTCTGTTTCAGCCCCTCTGTTTCAGCCCCTCTGTTTCTCGCCCTCTGTTTCTCGCCCTCTGTTTCTCGCCCTCTGTTTCTCGCCCTCTGTTTCAGCCCCTCTGTTTCTCGCCCTCTGTTTCTCGCCCTCTGTTTCAGCCCCTCTGTTTCTCGCCCTCCGTTTCATCCCCTCTGTTACAGCCCGTCTGTTTCATCCCCTCTGTTTCAGCCCCTTGGTTTCAGCACCTCTGTTTCAGCCACTCTGTTTCAGCCCCTCTGTTTCAGCCCCTCTGTTTCTCGCCCTCTGTTTCAGCCCCTCTGTTTCTCGCTCTCTGTTTCAGCCCCTCTGTTTCTCGCCCTCTGTTTCAGCCCCACTGTTTCAGGCCCTCAGTTTCAGCCCCTCTGTTTCAGCCCCTCTGTTTCAGCCCCTCTGTTTCCGCCCCTCTGTCTCTCGCCCTCTGTTTCAGCCCCTCTGTTTCTCGCTCTCTGTTTAAGCCCCTCTGTTTCTCGCCCTCCGTTTCAGCCCCTCTGTTTCAGCCCCTCTGTTTCAGCCCCAATGTTTCTCGCCCTCTGTTTCTCGCCCTCTGTTTCTCGCCCTCTGTTTCAGCCCCTCTGTTTCAGCCCCTCTGTTTCAGCTCCTCTGTTTCAGCCCCTCTGTTTCTCGCCCTCTGTTTCTCACCGTCTGTTTCAGCCCCTCTGTTTCTCGCCCTCTGTTTCAGCCCCTCTGTTTCAGCCCCTCTGTTTCAGCCCCTCTGTTTCTCGCCCTCTGTTTCTCGCCCTCTGTTTCTCGCCCTCTGTTTCTCGCCCTCTGTTTCAGCCCCTCTGTTTCTCGCCCTCTGTTTCTCGCCCTCTGTTTCAGCCCCTCTGTTTCTCGCCATCCGTTTCATCCCCTCTGTTACAGCCCCTCTGTTTCATCCCCTCTGTTTCAGCCCCTCTGTTTCAGCACCTCTGTTTCAGCCACTCTGTTTCAGCCCCTCTGTTTCAGCCCCTCTGTTTCTCGCGCTCTGTTTCAGCCCCTCTGTTTCTCGCTCTCTGTTTCAGCCCCTCTGTTTCTCGCACTCTGTTTCAGCCCCACTGTTTCAGGCCCTCAGTTTCAGCCCCTCTGTTTCAGCCCCTCTGTTTCAGCCCCTCTGTTTCCGCCCCTCTGTCTCTCGCCCTCTGTTTCAGCCCCTCTGTTTCTCGCTCTCTGTTTAAGCCCCTCTGTTTCTCGCCCTCCGTTTCAGCCCCTCTGTTTCAGCCCCTCTGTTTCAGCCCCTCTGTTTCAGCCCCTCTGTTTCAGCCCCTCTGTTTCTCGCCCTCTGCTTCAGCCCCTCTGTTTCTCGCTCTCTGTTTCAGCCCCTCTGTTTCTCGCCCTCTGTTTCAGCCCCTCTATTTCATCCCCTCTGTTACAGCCCCACTGTTTCAGCCCCTCTGTTTCAGCCCCTCTGTTTCTCGCCCTCTGTTTCTCGCCCTCTGTTTCTCGCCCTCTGTTTCTCGCCCTCTGTTTCAGCCCCTCTGTTTCAGCCCCTCTGTTTCTCGCCCTCTGTTTCAGCCCCTCTGTTTCAGGCCCTCTGTTTCAGCACCTCTGTATCTCGCCCTCTGTTTCAGCCCCTCTGTTTCTCGCCCTCTGTTTCAGCCCCTCTGTTTCAGCCCCTCTGTTTCTCGCCCTCTGTTTCAGCCCCTCTGTTTTGCGCCCTCTGTTTCAGCCCCTCTGTTTCAGCCCCGCTGTTTCTCGCCCTCTTTTACAGCCCCACTGTTTCAGGCCCTCTGTTTCAGCCCCTCTGTTTCAGCCCCTCTGTTTCCGCCCCTCTGTTTCTCGCCCTCTGATTCAGCCCCTCTGTTTCTCGCTCTCTGTTTCAGCCCCTCTGTATCTCGCTCTCTGTTTCAGCCCCTCTGTTTCATCCCCTCTGTTTCAGCCCCTCTGTTTCAGCCCCTCTGTTTCTCGCCCTCTGCATCAGCCCCTCTGTTTCTCGCTCTCTGTTTCAGCCCCTCTGTTTCTCGCCCTCTGTTTCAGCCCCTCTGTTTCAGCCCCTCTGTTACAGCCCCTCTGTTTCAGCCCCTCTGTTTCAGCCCCTCTGTTTCTCGCCCTCTGTTTCTCGCCGTCTGTTTCTCGCCCTCTGTTTATCGCCCTCTGTTTCTCGCCCTCTGTTTCAGCCCCTCTGTTTCAGCCCCTCTGTTTCAGCCCCTCTGTTTCTTGCCCTATGTTTCAGACCATCTGTTTCAGCCCCTCTGTTTCAGCCCCTCTGTTTCAGCCCCTCTGTATCTCGCCCTCTGTTTCAGCCCCTCTGTTTCTCGCCCTCTGTTTCAGCCCCTCTGTATCAGCCCCTCTGTTTCAGCCACTCTGTTTCAGCCCCTCTGTTTCAGCCCCTCTGTTTCAGCCCCTCTGTTTCTAGCCCTTCTGTTTCAGCCCCTCTGTTTCAGCCCCTCTGTTTCAGTCACTCTGTTTCAGCCCCTCTGTTTCACCCACAATGTTTCTCGCCCTCTGTTTCTCGCCCTCTGTTTCTCGCCCTCTGTTTCAGCCCCTCTGTTTCAGCCCCTCTGTTTCAGCTCCTCTGTTTCAGCCCTTCTGTTTCTCGCCCTCTGTTTCTCGCCGTCTGTTTCAGCTCCTCTGTTTCTCGCCCTCTGTTTCAGCCCCTCTGTTTCAGCCCCTCTGTTTCAGCCCCTCTGTTTCTCGCCCTCTGTTTCTCGCCCTCTGTTTCTCGCCCTCTGTTTCAGCCCCTCTGTTTCTCGCCCTCTGTTTCAGCCCCTCTGTTTCAGCCCCTCTGTTTCATCCCCTCTGTTTCAGCCCCTTGGTTTCAGCACCTCTGTTTCAGCCCCTCTGTTTCACCCCCTCTGTTTCAGCCCCTCTGTTTCTTGCGCTCTGTTTCAGCCCCTCTGTTTCTCGCTCTCTGTTTCAGCCCCTCTGTTTCTCGCCCTCTGTTTCAGCCCCACTGTTTCAGGCCCTCTGTTTCAGCCCCTCAGTTTCAGCCCCTCTGTTTCAGCCCCTCTGTTTCCGCCCCTCTGTCTCTCGCCCTCTGTTTCAGCCCCTCTGTTTCTCGCTCTCTGTTTAAGCCCCTCTGTATCTCGCCCTCCGTTTCAGCCCCTCTGTTTCAGCCCCTCTGTTTCAGCCCCTCTGTTTCAGCCCCTCTGTTTCTCGCCCTCTGCTTCAGCCCCTCTGTTTCTTGCTCTCTGTTTCTCGCCCTCTGTTTATCGCCCTCTGTTTCTCGCCCTCTGTTTCAGCCCCTCTGTTTCTCGCCCTCTGTTTCAGCCCCACTGTTTCAGGCCCTCTGTTTCAGCCCCTCAGTTTCAGCCCCTCTGTTTCAGCCCCTCTGTTTCCGCCCCTCTGTCTCTCGCCCTCTGTTTCAGCCCCTCTGTTTCTCGCTCTCTGTTTAAGCCCCTCTGTATCTCGCCCTCCGTTTCAGCCCCTCTGTTTCAGCCCCTCTGTTTCAGCCCCTCTGTTTCAGCCCCTCTGTTTCTCGCCCTCTGCTTCAGCCCCTCTGTTTCTCGCTCTCTGTTTCTCGCCCTCTGTTTATCGCCCTCTGTTTCTCGCCCTCTGTTTCAGCCCCTCTGTTTCAGCCCCTCTGTTTCAGCCCCTCTGTTTCAGCCCCTCTGTTTCTCGCCCTCTGTTTCTCGCCCTCTGTTTCTCGCCCTCTGTTTATCGCCCTCTGTTTCTCGCCCTCTGTTTCAGCCCCTCTGTTTCAGCCCCACTGTTTCAGCCCCTCTGTTTCTTGCCCTCTGTTTCAGACCATCTGTTTCAGCCCCTCTGTTTCAGCCCCTCTGTTTCAGCCCCTCTGTATCTCGCCCTCTGTTTCAGCCCCTCTGTTTCTCGCCCTCTGTTTCAGCCCCTCTGTATCAGCCCCTCTGTTTCAGCCACTCTGTTTCAGCCCCTCTGTTTCAGCCCCTCTGTTTCAGCCCCTCTGTTTCTAGCCCTTCTGTTTCAGCCCCTCTGTTTCAGCCCCTCTGTTTCAGTCACTCTGTTTCAGCCCCTCTGTTTCACCCACAATGTTTCTCGCCCTCTGTTTCTCGCCCTCTGTTTCTCGCCCTCTGTTTCAGCCCCTCTGTTTCAGCCCCTCTGTTTCAGCTCCTCTGTTTCAGCCCCTCTGTTTCTCGCCCTCTGTTTCTCGCCGTCTGTTTCAGCCCCTCTGTTTCTCGCCCTCTGTTTCAGCCCCTCTGTTTCAGCCCCTCTGTTTCAGCCCCTCTGTTTCTCGCCCTCTGTTTCTCGCCCTCTGTTTCTCGCCCTCTGTTTCTCGCCCTCTGTTTCAGCCCCTCTGTTTCTCGCCCTCTGTTTCTCGCCCTCTGTTTCAGCCCCTCTGTTTCTCGCCCTCTGTTTCAGCCCCTCTGTTTCAGCCCCTCTGTTTCATCCCCTCTGTTTCAGCCCCTTGGTTTCAGCACCTCTGTTTCAGCCCCTCTGTGTCAGCCCCTCTGTTTCAGCCCCTCTGTTTCTTGCGCTCTGTTTCAGCCCCTCTGTTTCTCGCTCTCTGTTTCAGCCCCTCTGTTTCTCGCCCTCTGTTTCAGCCCCACTGTTTCAGGCCCTCTGTTTCAGCCCCTCAGTTTCAGCCCCTCTGTTTCGGCCCCTCTGTTTCCGCCCCTCTGTCTCTCGCCCTCTGTTTCAGCCCCTCTGTTTCTCGCTCTCTGTTTAAGCCCCTCTGTATCTCGCCCTCCGTTTCAGCCCCTCTGTTTCAGCCCCTCTGTTTCAGCCCCTCTGTTTCAGCCCCTCTGTTTCAGCCCCTCTGTTTCTCGCCCTCTGCTTCAGCCCCTCTGTTTCTCGCTCTCTGTTTCAGCCCCTCTGTTTCTCGCCCTCTGTTTCAGCCCCTCTGTTTCATCCCCTCTGTTACAGCCCCTCTGTTTCAGCCCCTCTGTTTCAGCCCCTCTGTTTCTCGCCCTCTGTTTCTCGCCCTCTGTTTCTCGCCCTCTGTTTCTCGCCCTCTGTTTCTCGCCCTCTGTTTCAGCCCCTCTGTTTCAGCCCCTCTGTTTCTCGCCCTCTGTTTCAGCCCCTCTGTTACAGCCCCTCTGTTTCTGCACCTCTGTATCTCGCCCTCTGTTTCAGCCCCTCTGTTTCTCGCCCTCTGTTTCAGCCCCTCTGTTTCAGCCCCTCTGTTTCTCGCCCTCTGTTTCAGCCCCTCTGTTTCGCGCCCTTTGCTTCTCGCCCTCTGTTTCTCGCCCTCTGTTTCTGCCCCTCTGTTTGAGACCCGCTGTTTCTCGCCCTCTGTTTCTCGCCCTCTGTTTCTCGCCCTCTGTTTCAGCCCCTCTGTTTCAGCCCCTCTGTTTCAGCCCCTCTGTTTCAGCCCCTCTGTTTCTCGCCCTCTGTTTCTCGCCCTCTGTTTCAGCCCCTCTGTTTCTCGCCCTCTGTTGCAGCCCCTCTGTTTCAGCCCCGCTGTTTCAGCCCCTCTGTTTCAGCCCCTCTGTTTCAGGCCCTCTGTTTCAGCCCCTCTGTTTCAGCCCCTCTGTTTCTCGCCCTCTGTTTCAGCCCCTCTGTTTCAGCCCCTCTGTTTCATCCCCTCTGTTTCAGCCCCTTGGTTTCAGCACCTCTGTTTCAGCCCCTCTGTTTCAGCCCCTCTGTTTCTCGCCCTCTGTTTCAGCCCCTCTGTTTCTCGCTCACTGTT
This sequence comes from Stegostoma tigrinum, assembly GCF_030684315.1. Taxonomy (NCBI): domain Eukaryota; kingdom Metazoa; phylum Chordata; class Chondrichthyes; order Orectolobiformes; family Stegostomatidae; genus Stegostoma; species Stegostoma tigrinum. The sequence goes on along the minus strand of NW_026728494.1, from coordinate 221,203 downwards.
TCAGCGCCTCTGTTTCTCGCCCTCTGTTTCAGCCCCACTGTTTCAGGCCCTCTGTTTCAGCCCCTCTGTTTCAGCCCCTCTGTTTCCGCCCCTCTGTTTCTCGCCCTCTGATTCAGCCCCTCTGTTTCTCGCTCTCTGTTTCAGCCCCTCTGTATCTCGCTCTCTGTTTCAGCCCCTCTGTTTCAGCCCCTCTGTTTCAGCCCCTCTGTTTCAGCCCCTCTGTTTCTCGCCCTCTGCATCAGCCCCTCTGTTTCTCGCTCTCTGTTTCAGCCCCTCTGTTTCTCGCCCTCTGTTTCAGCCCCTCTGTTTCAGCCCCTCTGTTACAGCCCCTCTGTTTCAGCCCCTCTGTTTCAGCCCCTCTGTTTCTCGCCCTCTGTTTCTCGCCCTCTGTTTCTCGCCCTCTGTTTATCGCCCTCTGTTTCTCGCCCTCTGTTTCAGCCCCTCTGTTTCAGCCCCTCTGTTTCAGCCCCTCTGTTTCTTGCCCTCTGTTTCTCGCCCTCTGTTTCTCGCCCTCTGTTTCAGCCCCTCTGTTTCAGCCCCTCTGTATCTCGCCCTCTGTTTCAGCCCCTCTGTTTCTCGCCCTCTGTTTCAGCCCCTCTGTTTCAGCCCCTCTGTTTCAGCCCCTCTGTTTCTCGCCCTCTGTTTCAGCCCCTCTGTTTCTCGCCCTCTCTTGCAGCCCCTCTGTTTCAGCCCCTCTGTTTCAGCCCCTCTGTTTCAGCCCCTCTGTTTCTAGCCCTTCTGTTTCAGCCCTTCTGTTTCAGCCCCTCTGTTTCAGTCACTCTGTTTCAGCCCCTCTGTTTCAGCCCCAATGTTTCTCGCCCTCTGTTTCTCGCCCTCTGTTTCTCGCCCTCTGCTTCAGCCCCTCTGTTTCAGCCCCTCTGTTTCAGCCCCAATGTTTCTCGCCCTCTGTTTCTCGCCCTCTGTTTCTCGCCCTCTGTTTCTCGCCCTCAGTTTCAGCCCCTCTGTTTCTCGCCCTCTGTTTCTCGCCCTCTGTTTCAGCCCCTCTGTTTCTCGCCCTCTGTTTCAGCCCCTCTGTTTCAGCCCCTCTGTTTCATCCCCTCTGTTTCAGCCCCTTGGTTTCAGCACCTCTGTTTCAGCCCCTCTGTTTCACCCCCTCTGTTTCAGCCCCTCTGTTTCTTGCGCTCTGTTTCAGCCCCTCTGTTTCTCGCTCTCTGTTTCAGCCCCTCTGTTTCTCGCCCTCTGTTTCAGCCCCACTGTTTCAGGCCCTCTGTTTCAGCCCCTCAGTTTCAGCCCCTCTGTTTCAGCCCCTCTTTTTCCGCCCCTCTGTCTCTCGCCCTCTGTTTCAGCCCCTCTGTTTCTCGCTCTCTGTTTAAGCCCCTCTGTATCTCGCCCTCCGTTTCAGCCCCTCTGTTTCAGCCCCTCTGTTTCAGCCCCTCTGTTTCAGCCCCTCTGTTTCAGCCCCTCTGTTTCTCGCCCTCTGCTTCAGCCCCTCTGTTTCTCGCTCTCTGTTTCAGCCCCTCTGTTTCTCGCCCTCTGTTTCAGCCCCTCTGTTTCATCCCATCTGTTACAGCCCCTCTGTTTCAGCCCCTCTGTTTCAGCCCCTCTGTTTCTCGCCCTCTGTTTCTCGCCCTCTGTTTCTCGCCCTCTGTTTCTCTCCCTCTGTTTCTCGCCCTCTGTTTCAGCCCCTCTGTTTCAGCCCCTCTGTTTCTCGCCCTCTGTTTCAGCCCCTCTGTTACAGCCCCTCTGTTTCTGCACCTCTGTATCTCGCCCTCTGTTTCAGCCCCTCTGTTTCTCGCCCTCTGTTTCAGCCCCTCTGTTTCAGCCCCTCTGTTTCTCGCCCTCTGTTTCAGCCCCTCTGTTTCGCGCCCTCTGCTTCTCGCCCTCTGTTTCTCGCCCTCTGTTTCTGCCCCTCTGTTTGAGACCCGCTGTTTCTCGCCCTCTGTTTCTCGCCCTCTGTTTCTCGCCCTCTGTTTCAGCCCCTCTGTTTCAGCCCCTCTGTTTCAGCCCCTCTGTTTCAGCCCCTCTGTTTCTCGCCCTCTGTTTCTCGCCCTCTGTTTCAGCCCCTCTGTTTCTCGCCCTCTGTTTCAGCCCCTCTGTTTCAGCCCCGCTGTTTCAGCCCCTCTGTTTCAGCCCCTCTGTTTCAGGCCCTCTGTTTCAGCCCCTCTGTTTCAGCCCCTCTGTTTCTCGCCCTCTGTTTCAGCCCCTCTGTTTCAGCCCCTCTGTTTCATCCCCTCTGTTTCAGCCCCTTGGTTTCAGCACCTCTGTTTCAGCCCCTCTGTTTCAGCCCCTCTGTTTCTCGCCCTCTGTTTCAGCCCCTCTGTTTCTCGCTCACTGTTTCAGCGCCTCTGTTTCTCGCCCTCTGTTTCAGCCCCACTGTTTCAGGCCCTCTGTTTCAGCCCCTCTGTTTCAGCCACTCTGTTTCCGCCCCTCTGTTTCTCGCCCTCTGATTCAGCCCCTCTGTTTCTCGCTCTCTGTTTCAGCCCCTCTGTATCTCGCTCTCTGTTTCAGCCCCTTTGTTTCAGCCCCTCTGTTTCAGCCCCTCTGTTTCAGCCCCTCTGTTTCTCGCCCTCTGCATCAGCCCCTCTGTTTCTCGCTCTCTGTTTCAGCCCCTCTGTTTCTCGCCCTCTGTTTCAGCCCCTCTGTTTCAGCCCCTCTGTTACAGTCCCTCTGTTTCAGCCCCTCTGTTTCAGCCCCTCTGTTTCTCGCCCTCTGTTTCTCGCCCTCTGTTTCTCGCCCTCTGTTTATCGCCCTCTGTTTCTCGCCCTCTGTTTCAGCCCCTCTGTTTCAGCTCCTCTGTTTCTCGCACTCTGTTTCAGCTCCTCTGTTTCTCGCTCTCTGTTTCAGCCCCTCTGTTTCTCGCCCTCTGTTTCAGCCCCACTGTTTCAGGCCCTCTGTTTCAGCCCCTCAGTTTCAGCCCCTCTGTTTCAGCCCCTCTGTTTCCGCCCCTCTGTCTCTCGCCCTCTGTTTCAGCCCCTCTGTTTCTCGCTCTCTGTTTAAGCCCCTCTGTATCTCGCCCTCCGTTTCAGCCCCTCTGTTTCAGCCCCTCTGTTTCAGCCCCTCTGTTTCAGCCCCTCTGTTTCAGCCCCTCTGTTTCTCGCCCTCTGCTTCAGCCCCTCTGTTTCTCGCTCTCTGTTTCAGCCCCTCTGTTTCTCGCCCTCTGTTTCAGCCCCTCTGTTTCATCCCATCTGTTACAGCCCCTCTGTTTCAGCCCCTCTGTTTCAGCCCCTCTGTTTCTCGCCCTCTGTTTCTCGCCCTCTGTTTCTCGCCCTCTGTTTCTCGCCCTCTGTTTCTCGCCCTCTGTTTCAGCCCCTCTGTTTCAGCCCCTCTGTTTCTCGCCCTCTGTTTCAGCCCCTCTGTTACAGCCCCTCTGTTTCTGCACCTCTGTATCTCGCCCTCTGTTTCAGCCCCTCTGTTTCTCGCCCTCTGTTTCAGCCCCTCTGTTTCAGCCCCTCTGTTTCTCGCCCTCTGTTTCAGCCCCTCTGTTTCGCGCCCTCTGCTTCTCGCCCTCTGTTTCTCGCCCTCTGTTTCTGCCCCTCTGTTTGAGACCCGCTGTTTCTCGCCCTCTGTTTCTCGCCCTCTGTTTCTCGCCCTCTGTTTCAGCCCCTCTGTTTCAGCCCCTCTGTTTCAGCCCCTCTGTTTCAGCCCCTCTGTTTCTCGCCCTCTGTTTCTCGCCCTCTGTTTCAGCCCCTCTGTTTCTCGCCCTCTGTTTCAGCCCCTCTGTTTCAGCCCCGCTGTTTCAGCCCCTCTGTTTCAGCCCCTCTGTTTCAGGCCCTCTGTTTCAGCCCCTCTGTTTCAGCCCCTCTGTTTCTCGCCCTCTGTTTCAGCCCCTCTGTTTCAGCCCCTCTGTTTCATCCCCTCTGTTTCAGCCCCTTGGTTTCAGCACCTCTGTTTCAGCCCCTCTGTTTCAGCCCCTCTGTTTCTCGCCCTCTGTTTCAGCCCCTCTGTTTCTCGCTCACTGTTTCAGCGCCTCTGTTTCTCGCCCTCTGTTTCAGCCCCACTGTTTCAGGCCCTCTGTTTCAGCCCCTCTGTTTCAGCCACTCTGTTTCCGCCCCTCTGTTTCTCGCCCTCTGATTCAGCCCCTCTGTTTCTCGCTCTCTGTTTCAGCCCCTCTGTATCTCGCTCTCTGTTTCAGCCCCTCTGTTTCAGCCCCTCTGTTTCAGCCCCTCTGTTTCAGCCCCTCTGTTTCTCGCCCTCTGCATCAGCCCCTCTGTTTCTCGCTCTCTGTTTCAGCCCCTCTGTTTCTCGCCCTCTGTTTCAGCCCCTCTGTTTCAGCCCCTCTGTTACAGCCCCTCTGTTTCAGCCCCTCTGTTTCAGCCCCTCTGTTTCTCGCCCTCTGTTTCTCGCCCTCTGTTTCTCGCCCTCTGTTTATCGCCCTCTGTTTCTCGCCCTCTGTTTCAGCCCCTCTGTTTCAGCCCCTCTGTTTCAGCCCCTCTGTTTCTTGCCCTCTGTTTCTCGCCCTCTGTTTCTCGCCCTCTGTTTCAGCCCCTCTGTTTCAGCCCCTCTGTATCTCGCCCTCTGTTTCAGCCCCTCTGTTTCTCGCCCTCTGTTTCTGCCCCTCTGTTTCAGCCCCTCTGTTTCAGCCCCTCTGATTCTCGCCCTCTGTTTCAGCCCCTCTGTTTCTCGCCCTCTCTTGCAGCCCCTCTGTTTCAGCCCCTCTGTTTCAGCCCCTCTGTTTCAGCCCCTCTGTTTCTAGCCCTTCTGTTTCAGCCCTTCTGTTTCAGCCCCTCTGTTTCAGTCACTCTGTTTCAGCCCCTCTGTTTCAGCCCCAATGTTTCTCGCCCTCTGTTTCTCGCCCTCTGTTTCTCGCCCTCAGTTTCAGCCCCTCTGTTTCAGCCCCTCTGATTCAGCTCCTCTGTTTCAGCCCCTCTGTTTCTCGCCCTCTGTTTCTCGCCCTCTGTTTCTCGCCCTCTGTTTCTCGCCCTCTGTTTCAGCCCCTCTGTTTCTCGCCCTCTGTTTCTCGCCCTCTGTTTCAGCCCCTCTGTTTCTCGCCCTCTGTTTCAGCCCCTCTGTTTCAGCCCCTCTGTTTCAGCCCCTTGGTTTCAGCACCTCTGTTTCAGCCCCTCTGTTTCAGCCCCTCTGTTTCACCCCCTCTGTTTCTCGCGCTCTGTTTCAGCCCCTCTGTTTCTCGATCTCTGTTTCAGCCCCTCTGTTTCTCGCCCTCTCTTTCAGCCCCACTGTTTCAGGCCCTCTGTTTCAGCCCCTCTGTTTCAGCCCCTCTGTTCCAGCCCCTCTGTTTCCGCCCCTCTGTCTCTCGCCCTCTGTTTCAGCACCTCTGTTTCTCGCTCTCTGTTTTAGCCCCTCTGTTTCTCGCCCTCCGTTTCAGCCCATCTGTTTCAGCCCCTCTGTTTCAGCCCCTCTGTTTCAGCCCCTCTGTTTCAGCCCCTCTGTTTCTCGCCCTCTGCTTCAGCCCCTCTGTTTCTCGCTCTCTGTTTAAGCCCCTCTGTTTCTCGCCCACTGTTTCAGCCCCTCTGTTTCATCCCCTCTGTTACAGCCCCTCTGTTTCAGCCCCTCTGTTTCAGCCCCTCTGTTTCTCGCCCTCTGTTTCTCGCCCTCTGTTTCTCGCCCTCTGTTTCTCGCCCTCTGTTTCAGCCCCTCTGTTTCAGCCCCTCTGTTTCTCGCCCTCTGTTTCTCGCCCTCTGTTTCAGCCCCTCTGTTTCAGCCCGTCTGTTTCATCCCCTCTGTTTCAGCTCCTTGGTTTCAGCACCTCTGTTTCAGCCCCTCTGTTTCAGCCCCTCTGTTTCAGCCGCTCTGTTTCTCGCCCTCTGTTTCAGTCCCTCTGTTTCTCGCTCTCTGTTACAGCCCCTCTGTTTCTCGCCCTCTGTTTCAGCCCCACTGTTTCAGGCCCTCTGTTTCAGCCCCTCTGTTTCAGCCCCTCTGTTTCCGCCCCTCTGTTTCTCGCCCTCTGATTCAGCCCCTCTGTTTCACCCCCAATGTTTCTCGCCCTCTGTTTCTCGCCCTCTGTTTCTCGCCCTCTGTTTCTCGCCGTCTGTTTCAGCCCCTCTGTTTCTCGCCCTCTGTTTCAGCCCCTCTGTTTCAGCCCCTCTGTTTCAGCCCCTCTGTTTCTCGCCCTCTGTTTCTCGCCCTCTGTTTCTCGCCCTCTGTTTCTCGCCCTCTGTTTCAGCCCCTCTGTTTCTCGCCCTCTGTTTCTCGCCCTCTGTTTCAGCCCCTCTGTTTCTCGCCCTCTGTTTCAGCCCCTCTGTTACAGCCCCTCTGTTTCATCCCCTCTGTTTCAGCCCCTTGGTTTCAGCACCTCTGTTTCAGCCCCTCTGTTTCAGCCCCTCTGTTTCAGCCCCTCTGTTTCTCGCGCTCTGTTTCAGCCCCTCTGTTTCTCGCTCTCTGTTTCAGCCCCTCTGTTTCTCGCCCTCTGTTTCAGCCCCACTGTTTCAGGCCCTCTGTTTCAGCCCCTCTGTTTCAGCCCCTCTGTTTCAGCCCCTCTGTTTCCGCCCCTCTGTCTCTCGCCCTCTGTTTCAGCCCCTCTGTTTCTCGCTCTCTGTTTAAGCCCCTCTGTTTCTCGCGCTCCGTTTCAGCCCCTCTGTTTCAGCCCCTCTGTTTCAACCCCTCTGTTTCAGCCCCTCTGTTTCAGCCCCTCTGTTTCTCGCCCTCTGCTTCAGCCCCTCTGTTTCTCGCTCTCTGTTTCAGCCCCTCTGTTTCTCGCCCTCTGTTTCAGCCCCTCTGTTTCATCCCCTCTGTTACAGCCCCTCTGTTTCAGCCCCTCTGTTTCAGCCCCTCTGTTTCTCGCCCTCTGTTTCTCGCCCTCAGTTTCTCGCCCTCTGTTTCTCGCCCTCTGTTTCTCGCCCTCTGTTTCAGCCCCTCTGCTTCAGCTCCTCTGTTTCTCGCACTCTGTTTCTGCTCCTCTGTTTCTCGCTCTCTGTTTCAGCCCCTCTGTTTCTCGCCCTCTGTTTCAGCCCCTCTGTTTCAGCCCCTCTGTTTCAGCCCCTCTGTTTCAGCCTCTCTGTTTCAGCCCCTCTGTTTCAGCCCCTCTGCTTCAGCCAGTCTATTTCTCGCCCTCTGTTTCTCGTCGTCTGTTTCTCGCCCTCTGTTTCAGCCCCTCTGTTTCAGCTCCTCTGTTTCTCGCCCTCTCTTTCAGCCCTTCTGTTTCAGCCCCTCTGTTTCTCGCCCTCTGTTTCAGCCCCTCTGTTTCATCCCCGCTGTTTCTCGCCCTCTGTTTCAGCCCCTCTGTTTCTGCCCCTCTGTTTCAGCCCCTCTGTTTCAGCTCCGCTGTTTCTCGCCCTCTGTTTCAGCCCCTCTGTTTCAGCCCCTCTGTTTCAGCCCCTCTGTTTCAGCCCCTCTGTTTCTCGCCCTCTGTTTCTCGCCCTCTGTTTCTCGCCCTCTGTTTCAGCCCCTCTGTTTCAGCCCCTCTGTTTCAGCCCCTCTGTCTCAGCCCCTCTGTTTCAGCCCCTCTGTTTCAGCCGCTCTGTTTCTCGCCCTCTGTTTCTCGCCCTCTGTTTCAGCCCCTCTGTTTCTCGCCCTCTGTTTCAGCCCCTCTGTCTCAGCCCCTCTGTTTCAGCCCCTCTGTTTCAGCCGCTCTGTTTCTCGCCCTCTGTTTCTCGCCCTCTGTTTCTCGCCCTCTGTTTCTCGCCCTCTGTTTCAGCCCCTCTGTTTCAGCCCCTCTGTTTCAGCCCCTCTGTCTCAGCCCCTCTGTTTCAGCCCCTCTGTTTCAGCCGCTCTGTTTCAGACCCTCTGTTTAAGCCCCTCTGTTTCTCGCCCTCTGTTTCTCGCCCTCTGTTTCTGGCCTCTGTTTGAGCCCCGCTGTTTCTCGCCCTCTGTTTCTCGCCCTCTGTTTCTCGCCCTCTGTTTCAGCCCCTCTGTTTCAGCCCCTCTGTTACAGCCCCTCTGTTTCAGCCCCTCTGTTTCTCGCCCTCTGTTTCTCGCCCTTTGTTTCAGCCCCTCTGTTTCTCGCCCTCTGTTTCAGCCCCTCTGTTCCAGCCCCTCTGTTTCAGCCCCTCTATTTCAGCCCCTCTGTTTCAGGCCCTCTGTTTCAGCCCCTCTGTTTCAGCCCCTCTGTTTCTCGCCCTCTGTTTCAGCCCCTCTGTTTCAGCCCCTCTGTTTCAACCCCTCTGTTTCAGCCCCTTGGTTTCAGCACCTCTGTTTCAGCCCCTCTGTTTCAGCCCCTCTGTTTCTCGCCCTCTGTTTCTCGCCCTCTGTTTCTCGCCCTCTGTTTCAGCCCCTCTGTTTCAGCCCCACTGTTTCAGCCCCTCTGTTTCTTGCCCTCTGTTTCAGACCATCTGTTTCAGCCCCTCTGTTTCAGCCCCTCTGTTTCAGCCCCTCTGTATCTCGCCCTCTGTTTCAGCCCCTCTGTTTCTCGCCCTCTGTTTCAGCCCCTCTGTATCAGCCCCTCTGTTTCAGCCACTCTGTTTCAGCCCCTCTGTTTCAGCCCCTCTGTTTCAGCCCCTCTGTTTCTAGCCCTTCTGTTTCAGCCCCTCTGTTTCAGCCCCTCTGTTTCAGTCACTCTGTTTCAGCCCCTCTGTTTCACCCACAATGTTTCTCGCCCTCTGTTTCTCGCCCTCTGTTTCTCGCCCTCTGTTTCAGCCCCTCTGTTTCAGCCCCTCTGTTTCAGCTCCTCTGTTTCAGCCCCTCTGTTTCTCGCCCTCTGTTTCTCGCCGTCTGTTTCAGCCCCTCTGTTTCTCGCCCTCTGTTTCAGCCCCTCTGTTTCAGCCCCTCTGTTTCAGCCCCTCTGTTTCTCGCCCTCTGTTTCTCGCCCTCTGTTTCTCGCCCTCTGTTTCAGCCCCTCTGTTTCTCGCCCTCTGTTTCTCGCCCTCTGTTTCAGCCCCTCTGTTTCTCGCCCTCTGTTTCAGCCCCTCTGTTTCAGCCCCTCTGTTTCATCCCCTCTGTTTCAGCCCCTTGGTTTCAGCACCTCTGTTTCAGCCCCTCTGTGTCAGCCCCTCTGTTTCAGCCCCTCTGTTTCTTGCGCTCTGTTTCAGCCCCTCTGTTTCTCGCTCTCTGTTTCAGCCCCTCTGTTTCTCGCCCTCTGTTTCAGCCCCACTGTTTCAGGCCCTCTGTTTCAGCCCCTCAGTTTCAGCCCCTCTGTTTCAGCCCCTCTGTTTCCGCCCCTCTGTCTCTCGCCCTCTGTTTCAGCCCCTCTGTTTCTCGCTCTCTGTTTAAGCCCCTCTGTATCTCGCCCTCCGTTTCAGCCCCTCTGTTTCAGCCCCTCTGTTTCAGCCCCTCTTTTTCAGCCCCTCTGTTTCAGCCCCTCTGTTTCTCGCCCTCTGCTTCAGCCCCTCTGTTTCTCGCTCTCTGTTTCAGCCCCTCTGTTTCTCGCCCTCTGTTTCAGCCCCTCTGTTTCATCCCCTCTGTTACAGCCCCTCTGTTTCAGCCCCTCTGTTTCAGCCCCTCTGTTTCTCGCCCTCTGTTTCTCGCCCTCTGTTTCTCGCCCTCTGTTTCTCGCCCTCTGTTTCTCGCCCTCTGTTTCAGCCCCTCTGTTTCAGCCCCTCTGTTTCTCGCCCTCTGTTTCAGCCCCTCTGTTACAGCCCCTCTGTTTCTGCACCTCTGTATCTCGCCCTCTGTTTCAGCCCCTCTGTTTCTCGCCCTCTGTTTCAGCCCCTCTGTTTCAGCCCCTCTGTTTCTCGCCCTCTGTTTCAGCCCCTCTGTTTCGCGCCCTTTGCTTCTCGCCCTCTGTTTCTCGCCCTCTGTTTCTGCCCCTCTGTTTGAGACCCGCTGTTTCTCGCCCTCTGTTTCTCGCCCTCTGTTTCTCGCCCTCTGTTTCAGCCCCTCTGTTTCAGCCCCTCTGTTTCAGCCCCTCTGTTTCAGCCCCTCTGTTTCTCGCCCTCTGTTTCTCGCCCTCTGTTTCAGCCCCTCTGTTTCTCGCCCTCTGTTTCAGCCCCTCTGTTTCAGCCCCGCTGTTTCAGCCCCTCTGTTTCAGCCCCTCTGTTTCAGGCCCTCTGTTTCAGCCCCTCTGTTTCAGCCCCTCTGTTTCTCGCCCTCTGTTTCAGCCCCTCTGTTTCAGCCCCTCTGTTTCATCCCCTCTGTTTCAGCCCCTTGGTTTCAGCACCTCTGTTTCAGCCCCTCTGTTTCAGCCCCTCTGTTTCTCGCCCTCTGTTTCAGCCCCTCTGTTTCTCGCTCACTGTTTCAGCGCCTCTGTTTCTCGCCCTCTGTTTCAGCCCCACTGTTTCAGGCCCTCTGTTTCAGCCCCTCTGTTTCAGCCCCTCTGTTTCCGCCCCTCTGTTTCTCGCCCTCTGATTCAGCCCCTCTGTTTCTCGCTCTCTGTTTCAGCCCCTCTGTATCTCGCTCTCTGTTTCAGCCCCTCTGTTTCAGCCCCTCTGTTTCAGCCCCTCTGTTTCAGCCCCTCTGTTTCTCGCCCTCTGCATCAGCCCCTCTGTTTCTCGCTCTCTGTTTCAGCCCCTCTGTTTCTCGCCCTCTGTTTCAGCCCCTCTGTTTCAGCCCCTCTGTTACAGCCCCTCTGTTTCAGCCCCTCTGTTTCAGCCCCTCTGTTTCTCGCCCTCTGTTTCTCGCCCTCTGTTTCTCGCCCTCTGTTTATCGCCCTCTGTTTCTCGCCCTCTGTTTCAGCCCCTCTGTTTCAGCCCCTCTGTTTCAGCCCCTCTGTTTCTTGCCCTCTGTTTCTCGCCCTCTGTTTCTCGCCCTCTGTTTCAGCCCCTCTGTTTCAGCCCCTCTGTATCTCGCCCTCTGTTTCAGCCCCTCTGTTTCTCGCCCTCTGTTTCAGCCCCTCTGTTTCAGCCCCTCTGTTTCAGCCCCTCTGTTTCTCGCCCTCTGTTTCAGCCCCTCTGTTTCTCGCCCTCTCTTGCAGCCCCTCTGTTTCAGCCCCTCTGTTTCAGCCCCTCTGTTTCAGCCCCTCTGTTTCTAGCCCTTCTGTTTCAGCCCTTCTGTTTCAGCCCCTCTGTTTCAGTCACTCTGTTTCAGCCCCTCTGTTTCAGCCCCAATGTTTCTCGCCCTCTGTTTCTCGCCCTCTGTTTCTCGCCCTCTGCTTCAGCCCCTCTGTTTCAGCCCCTCTGTTTCAGCCCCAATGTTTCTCGCCCTCTGTTTCTCGCCCTCTGTTTCTCGCCCTCTGTTTCTCGCCCTCAGTTTCAGCCCCTCTGTTTCTCGCCCTCTGTTTCTCGCCCTCTGTTTCAGCCCCTCTGTTTCTCGCCCTCTGTTTCAGCCCCTCTGTTTCAGCCCCTCTGTTTCATCCCCTCTGTTTCAGCCCCTTGGTTTCAGCACCTCTGTTTCAGCCCCTCTGTTTCAGCCCCTCTGTTTCAGCCCCTCTGTTTCTTGCGCTCTGTTTCAGCCCCTCTGTTTCTCGCTCTCTGTTTCAGCCCCTCTGTTTCTCGCCCTCTGTTTCAGCCCCACTGTTTCAGGCCCTCTGTTTCAGCCCCTCAGTTTCAGCCCCTCTGTTTCAGCCCCTCTGTTTCCGCCCCTCTGTCTCTCGCCCTCTGTTTCAGCCCCTCTGTTTCTCGCTCTCTGTTTAAGCCCCTCTGTATCTCGCCCTCCGTTTCAGCCCCTCTGTTTCAGCCCCTCTGTTTCAGCCCCTCTGTTTCAGCCCCTCTGTTTCTCGCCCTCTGCTTCAGCCCCTCTGTTTCTCGCTCTCTGTTTCAGCCCCTCTGTTTCTCGCCCTCTGTTTCAGCCCCTCTGTTTCATCCCATCTGTTACAGCCCCTCTGTTTCAGCCCCTCTGTTTCAGCCCCTCTGTTTCTCGCCCTCTGTTTCTCGCCCTCTGTTTCTCGCCCTCTGTTTCTCGCCCTCTGTTTCTCGCCCTCTGTTTCAGCCCCTCTGTTTCAGCCCCTCTGTTTCTCGCCCTCTGTTTCAGCCCCTCTGTTACAGCCCCTCTGTTTCTGCACCTCTGTATCTCGCCCTCTGTTTCAGCCCCTCTGTTTCTCGCCCTCTGTTTCAGCCCCTCTGTTTCAGCCCCTCTGTTTCTCGCCCTCTGTTTCAGCCCCTCTGTTTCGCGCCCTCTGCTTCTCGCCCTCTGTTTCTCGCCCTCTGTTTCTGCCCCTCTGTTTGAGACCCGCTGTTTCTCGCCCTCTGTTTCTCGCCCTCTGTTTCTCGCCCTCTGTTTCAGCCCCTCTGTTTCAGCCCCTCTGTTTCAGCCCCTCTGTTTCAGCCCCTCTGTTTCTCACCCTCTGTTTCTCGCCCTCTGTTTCAGCCCCTCTGTTTCTCGCCCTCTGTTTCAGCCCCTCTGTTTCAGCCCCGCTGTTTCAGCCCCTCTGTTTCAGCCCCTCTGTTTCAGGCCCTCTGTTTCAGCCCCTCTGTTTCAGCCCCTCTGTTTCTCGCCCTCTGTTTCAGCCCCTCTGTTTCAGCCCCTCTGTTTCATCCCCTCTGTTTCAGCCCCTTGGTTTCAGCACCTCTGTTTCAGCCCCTCTGTTTCAGCCCCTCTGTTTCTCGCCCTCTGTTTCAGCCCCTCTGTTTCTCGCTCACTGTTTCAGCGCCTCTGTTTCTCGCCCTCTGTTTCAGCCCCACTGTTTCAGGCCCTCTGTTTCAGCCCCTCTGTTTCAGCCCCTCTGTTTCCGCCCCTCTGTTTCTCGCCCTCTGATTCAGCCCCTCTGTTTCTCGCTCTCTGTTTCAGCCCCTCTGTATCTCGCTCTCTGTTTCAGCCCCTCTGTTTCAGCCCCTCTGTTTCAGCCCCTCTGTTTCAGCCCCTCTGTTTCAACCCCTCTGCATCAGCCCCTCTGTTTCTCGCTCTCTGTTTCAGCCCCTCTGTTTCTCGCCCTCTGTTTCAGCCCCTCTGTTTCAGCCCCTCTGTTACAGCCCCTCTGTTTCAGCCCCTCTGTTTCAGCCCCTCTGTTTCTCGCCCTCTGTTTCTCGCCCTCTGTTTCTCGCCCTCTGTTTATCGCCCTCTGTTTCTCGCCCTCTGTTTCAGCCCCTCTGTTTCAGCCCCTCTGTTTCAGCCCCTCTGTTTCTTGCCCTCTGTTTCTCGCCCTCTGTTTCTCGCCCTCTGTTTCAGCCCCTCTGTTTCAGCCCCTCTGTATCTCGCCCTCTGTTTCAGCCCCTCTGTTTCTCGCCCTCTGTTTCTGCCCCTCTGTTTCAGCCCCTCTGTTTCAGCCCCTCTGATTCTCGCCCTCTGTTTCAGCCCCTCTGTTTCTCGCCCTCTCTTGCAGCCCCTCTGTTTCAGCCCCTCTGTTTCAGCCCCTCTGTTTCAGCCCCTCTGTTTCTAGCCCTTCTGTTTCAGCCCTTCTGTTTCAGCCCCTCTGTTTCAGTCACTCTGTTTCAGCCCCTCTGTTTCAGCCCCAATGTTTCTCGCCCTCTGTTTCTCGCCCTCTGTTTCTCGCCCTCAGTTTCAGCCCCTCTGTTTCAGCCCCTCTGATTCAGCTCCTCTGTTTCAGCCCCTCTGTTTCTCGCCCTCTGTTTCTCGTCGTCTGTTTCAGCCCCTCTGTTTCTCGCCCTCTGTTTCAGCCCCTCTGTTTCAGGCCCTCTGTTTCAGCCCCTCTGTTTCTCGCCCTCTGTTTCTCGCCCTCTGTTTCTCGCCCTCTGTTTCTCGCCCTCTGTTTCAGCCCCTCTGTTTCTCGCCCTCTGTTTCTCGCCCTCTGTTTCAGCCCCTCTGTTTCTCGCCCTCTGTTTCAGCCCCTCTGTTTCAGCCCCTCTGTTTCAGCCCCTTGGTTTCAGCACCTCTGTTTCAGCCCCTCTGTTTCAGCCCCTCTGTTTCACCCCCTCTGTTTCTCGCGCTCTGTTTCAGCCCCTCTGTTTCTCGATCTCTGTTTCAGCCCCTCTGTTTCTCGCCCTCTCTTTCAGCCCCACTGTTTCAGGCCCTCTGTTTCAGCCCCTCTGTTTCAGCCCCTCTGTTTCAGCCCCTCTGTTTCCGCCCCTCTGTCTCTCGCCCTCTGTTTCAGCCCCTCTGTTTCTCGCTCTCTGTTTTAGCCCCTCTGTTTCTCGCCCTCCGTTTCAGCCCATCTGTTTCAGCCCCTCTGTTTCAGCCCCTCTGTTTCAGCCCCTCTGTTTCAGCCCCTCTGTTTCTCGCCCTCTGCTTCAGCCCCTCTGTTTCTCGCTCTCTGTTTAAGCCCCTCTGTTTCTCGCCCTGTGTTTCAGCCCCTCTGTTTCATCCCCTCTGTTACAGCCCCTCTGTTTCAGCCCCTCTGTTTCAGCCCCTCTGTTTCTCGCCCTCTGTTTCTCGCCCTCTGTTTCTCGCCCTCTGTTTCTCGCCCTCTGTTTCAGCCCCTCTGTTTCAGCCCCTCTGTTTCTCGCCCTCTGTTTCTCGCCCTCTGTTTCAGCCCCTCTGTTTCAGCCCGTCTGTTTCATCCCCTCTGTTTCAGCTCCTTGGTTTCAGCACCTCTGTTTCAGCCCCTCTGTTTCAGCCCCTCTGTTTCAGCCCCTCTGTTTCTCGCCCTCTGTTTCAGTCCCTCTGTTTCTCGCTCTCTGTTTCAGCCCCTCTGTTTCTCGCCCTCTGTTTCAGCCTCACTGTTTCAGGCCCTCTGTTTCAGCCCCTCTGTTTCAGCCCCTCTGTTTCCGCCCCTCTGTTTCTCGCCCTCTGATTCAGCCCCTCTGTTTCACCCCCAATGTTTCTCGCCCTCTGTTTCTCGCCCTCTGTTTCTCGCCCTCTGTTTCTCGCCGTCTGTTTCAGCCCCTCTGTTTCTCGCCCTCTGTTTCAGCCCCTCTGTTTCAGCCCCTCTGTTTCAGCCCCTCTGTTTCTCGCCCTCTGTTTCTCGCCCTCTGTTTCTCGCCCTCTGTTTCTCGCCCTCTGTTTCAGCCCCTCTGTTTCTCGCCCTCTGTTTCTCGCCCTCTGTTTCAGCCCCTCTGTTTCTCGCCCTCTGTTTCAGCCCCTCTGTTACAGCCCCTCTGTTTCATCCCCTCTGTTTCAGCCCCTTGGTTTCAGCACCTCTGTTTCAGCCCCTCTGTTTCAGCCCCTCTGTTTCAGCCCCTCTGTTTCTCGCGCTCTGTTTCAGCCCCTCTGTTTCTCGCTCTCTGTTTCAGCCCCTCTGTTTCTCGCCCTCTGTTTCAGCCCCACTGTTTCAGGCCCTCTGTTTCAGCCCCTCTGTTTCAGCCCCTCTGTTTCAGCCCCTCTGTTTCCGCCCCTCTGTCTCTCGCCCTCTGTTTCAGCCCCTCTGTTTCTCGCTCTCTGTTTAAGCCCCTCTGTTTCTCGCGCTCCGTTTCAGCCCCTCTGTTTCAGCCCCTCTGTTTCAACACCTCTGTTTCAGCCCCTCTGTTTCAGCCCCTCTGTTTCTCGCCCTCTGCTTCAGCCCCTCTGTTTCTCGCTCTCTGTTTCAGCCCCTCTGTTTCTCGCCCTCTGTTTCAGCCCCTCTGTTTCATCCCCTCTGTTACAGCCCCTCTGTTTCAGCCCCTCTGTTTCAGCCCCTCTGTTTCTCGCCCTCTGTTTCTCGCCCTCAGTTTCTCGCCCTCTGTTTCTCGCCCTCTGTTTCTCGCCCTCTGTTTCAGCCCCTCTGTTTCAGCTCCTCTGTTTCTCGCACTCTGTTTCTGCTCCTCTGTTTCTCGCTCTCTGTTTCAGCCCCTCTGTTTCTCGCCCTCTGTTTCAGCCCCTCTGTTTCAGCCCCTCTGTTTCAGCCCCTCTGTTTCAGCCTCTGTGTTTCAGCCCCTCTGTTTCAGCCCCTCTGCTTCAGCCAGTCTATTTCTCGCCCTCTGTTTCTCGTCGTCTGTTTCTCGCCCTCTGTTTCAGCCCCTCTGTTTCAGCTCCTCTGTTTCTCGCCCTCTCTTTCAGCCCTTCTGTTTCAGACCCTCTGTTTCTCGCCCTCTGTTTCAGCCCCTCTGTTTCATCCCCGCTGTTTCTCGCCCTCTGTTTCAGCCCCTCTGTTTCTGCCCCTCTGTTTCAGCCCCTCTGTTTCAGCTCCGCTGTTTCTCGCCCTCTGTTTCAGCCCCTCTGTTTCAGCCCCTCTGTTTCAGCCCCTCTGTTTCAGCCCCTCTGTTTCTCGCCCTCTGTTTCTCGCCCTCTGTTTCTCGCCCTCTGTTTCAGCCCCTCTGTTTCAGCCCCTCTGTTTCAGCCCCTCTGTCTCAGCCCCTCTGTTTCAGCCCCTCTGTTTCAGCCGCTCTGTTTCTCGCCCTCTGTTTCTCGCCCTCTGTTTCAGCCCCTCTGTTTCAGTCCCTCTGTTTCAGCCCCTCTGTCTCAGCCCCTCTGTTTCAGCCCCTCTGTTTCAGCCGCTCTGTTTCTCGCCCTCTGTTTCTCGCCCTCTGTTTCTCGCCCTCTGTTTCTCGCCCTCTGTTTCAGCCCCTCTGTTTCAGCCCCTCTGTTTCAGCCCCTCTGTCTCAGCCCCTCTGTTTCAGCCCCTCTGTTTCAGCCGCTCTGTTTCAGACCCTCTGTTTAAGCCCCTCTGTTTCTCGCCCTCTGTTTCTCGCCCTCTGTTTCTGGCCTCTGTTTGAGCCCCGCTGTTTCTCGCCCTCTGTTTCTCGCCCTCTGTTTCTCACCCTCTGTTTCAGCACCTCTGTTTCAGCCCCTCTGTTACAGCCCCTCTGTTTCAGCCCCTCTGTTTCTCGCCCTCTGTTTCTCGCCCTTTGTTTCAGCCCCTCTGTTTCTCGCCCTCTGTTTCAGCCCCTCTGTTTCAGCCCCTCTGTTTCAGCCCCTCTATTTCAGCCCCTCTGTTTCAGGCCCTCTGTTTCAGCCCCTCTGTTTCAGCCCCTCTGTTTCTCGCCCTCTGTTTCAGCCCCTCTGTTTCAGCCCCTCTGTTTCAACCCCTCTGTTTCAGCCCCTTGGTTTCAGCACCTCTGTTTCAGCCCCTCTGTTTCAGCCCCTCTGTTTGTCGCCCTCTGTTTCTCGCCCTCTGTTTCTCGCCCTCGGTTTCTCGCTCTCTGTTTCAGCCCCTCTGTTTCTCGCCCTCTGTTTCAGCCCCACTGTTTCAGGCCCTCTGTTTCAGCCCCTCTGTTTCACCCCCTCTGTTTCCGCCCCTCTGTTTCTCGCCCTCTGATTCAGCCCCTCTGTTTCTCGCTCTATGTTTCAGCCCCTCTGTATCTCGCTCTCTGTTTCAGCCCCTCTGTTTCAGCCCCTCTGTTTCAGCCCCTCTGTTTCAGCCCCTCTGTTTCTCGCCCTCTGCATCAGCCCCTCTGTTTCTCGCTCTCTGTTTCAGCCCCTCTGTTTCTCGCCCTCTGTTTCAGCCCCTCTGTTTCAGCCCCTCTGTTACAGCCCCTCTGTTTCAGCCCCTCTGTTTCAGCTCCTCTGTTTCTCGCACTCTGGTTCTCGCCCTCTGTTTCTCGCCCTCTGTTTATCGCCCTCTGTTTCTCGCCCTCTGTTTCAGCCCCTCTGTTTCAGCCCCTCTGTTTCAGCCCCTCTGTTTCTTGCCCTCTGTTTCAGACCATCTTTTTCAGCCCCTCTGTTTCAGCCCCTCTGTTTCAGCCCCTCTGTATCTCGCCCACTGTTTCAGCCCCTCTGTTTCTCGCCCTCTGTTTCAGCCCCTCTGTATCAGCCCCTCTGTTTCAGCCACTCTGTTTCAGCCCCTCTGTTTCAGCCCCTCTGTTTCTCGCCCTCTCTTTCAGCCCCTCTGTTTCAGCCCCTCTGTTTCAGCCCCTCTGTTTCAGCCCCTCTGTTTCAGTCCCTCACTTTCAGCCCCTCTGTTTCAGCCCCTCTGTTTCAGTCACTCATTTTCAGCCCCTCTGTTTCAGCCCCAATGTTTCTCGCCCGCTGTTTCTCGCGATCTGTTTCTCGCCCTCTGTTTCAGCCCCTCTGTTTCAGCCCCTCTGTTTCAGCTCCTCTGTTTCAGCCCCTCTGTTTCTCGCCCTCTGTTTCTCACCGTCTGTTTCAGCCCCTCTGTTTCTCGCCCTCTGTTTCAGCCCCTCTGTTTCAGCCCCTCTGTTTCAGCCCCTCAGTTTCTCGCCCTCTGTTTCTCGCCCTCTGTTTCTCGCCCTCTGTTTCTCGCCCTCTGTTTCAGCCCCTCTGTTTCTCGCCCTCTGTTTCTCGCCCTCTGTTTCAGCCCCTCTGTTTCTCGCCCTCTGTTTCATCCCCTCTGTTACAGCCCCTCTGTTTCATCCCCTCTGTTTCAGCCCCTTGGTTTCAGCACCTCTGTTTCAGCCCCTTTGTTTCAGCCCCTCTGTTTCAACCCCTCTGTTTCTCGCCAACTGTTTCAGCCCCTCAGTTTCTCGCTCTCTGTTTCAGCCCCTCTGTTTCTCGCCCTCTGTTTCAGCCCCACTGTTTCAGGCCCTCTGTTTCAGCCCCTCTGTTTCAGCCCCTCTGTTCCAGCCCCTCTGTTTCCGCCCCTCTGTCTCTCGCCCTCTGTTTCAGCCCCTCTGTTTCTCGCTCTCTGTTTAAGCCCCTCTGTTTCTCGCCCTCCGTTTCAGCCCCTCTGTTTCAGCCCCTCTGTTTCAGCCCCTCTGTTTCAGCCCCTCTGTTTCTCGCCCTCTGCTTCAGCCCCTCTGTTTCTCGCTCTCTGTTTCAGCCCCTCTGTTTCTCGCCCTCTGTTTCAGCCCCTCTGTTTCATCCCCTCTGTTACAGCCCCTCTGTTTCAGCCCCTCTGTTTCAGCCCCTCTGTTTCTCGCCCTCTGTTTCTCGCCCTCTGTTTCTCGCCCTCTGTTTCTCGGCCTCTGTTTCTCGCCCTCTGTTTCAGCCCCTCTGTTTCATCCCCTCTGTTTCTCGCCCTCTGTTTCAGCCCCACTGTTTCAGGCCCTCTGTTTCAGCCCCTCTGTTTCAGCCCCTCTGTTCCAGCCCCTCTGTTTCCGCCCCTCTGTCTCTCGCCCTCTGTTTCAGCCCCTCTGTTTCTCGCTCTCTGTTTAAGCCCCTCTGTTTCTCGCCCTCCGTTTCAGCCCCTCTGTTTCAGCCCCTCTGTTTCTCGCTCTCTGTTTCAGCCCCTCTGTTTCTCGCCCTCTGCTTCAGCCCCTCTGTTTCTCGCTCTCTGTTTCAGCCCCTCTGTTTCTCGCCCTCTGTTTCAGCCCCTCTGTTTCATCCCCTCTGTTACAGCCCCTCTGTTTCAGCCCCTCTGTTTCAGCCCCACTGTTTCTCGCCCTCTGTTTCTCGCCCTCTGTTTCTCGCCCTCTGTTTCTCGCCCTCTGTTTCTCGCCCTCTGTTTCAGCCCCTCTGTTTCATCCCCTCTGTTTCTCGCCCTCTGTTTCAGCCCCTCTGTTTCAGGCCCTCTGTCTCAGCACCTCTGTATCTCGCCCTCTGTTTCAGCCCCTCTGTTTCTCGCCCTCTGTTTCAGCCCCTCTGTTTCAGCCCCTCTGTTTCCCTCCCTCTGTTTCAGCCCCTCTGTTTTGCGCCCTCTGTTTCTCGCCCTCTGTTTCAGCCCCTCTGTTTCAGCCACGCTGTTTCTCGCCCTCTGTTTCAGCCCCTCTGTTTCAGCCCCTCTGTTTCTCGCCCTCTGTTTCAGCCCCTCTGTTTCGCGCCCTCTGTTTCTCGCCCTCTGTTTCAGCCCCTCTGTTTCAGCCCCGCTGTATCTCGCCCTCTGTTTCACCCCCTCTTTTTCAGCCCCTCTGTTTCAGCCCCTGTGTTTCCGCCCCTCTGTTTCAGCCCCTCTGTTTCTCGCACTCTGTTTCAGCCCCTCTGTTTCTCGCTCTCTGTTTCAGCCCCTCTGTTTCTCGCCCTCTTTTTCAGCATCTCTGTTTCAACCCCTCTGTTTCAGCCCCTCTGTTTCAGCCCCTCTGTTTCTCGCCCTCTGATTCAGCCCCTCTGTTTCCGCCCCTCTTTTTCTCGCCCTCTGTTTCAGCCCCTCTGTTTCTCGCTATCTGTTTCAGCCCCTCTGTTTCTCACCCTCTGTTTGAGCACCTCTGTTTCAGCCCCTCTGTTTCACCCCCTCTGTTTCAGCCCCTCTGTTTCAGTCAGTCTGTTTCTCGCCCTCTGTTTCTCGCCGTCTGTTTCTCGCCCTCTGTTTCAGCCCCTCTGTTTCAGCCCCTCTTTTTCAGCCCCTCTGTTTCAGCCTCTCTGTTTCAGCCCCTCTGTTTCAGCCCCTCTGTTTCAGCCAGTCTATTTCTCGCCCTCTGTTTCTCGTCGTCTGTTTCTCGCCCTCTGTTTCTAGCCCTTCAGTTTCAGCCCCTCTGTTTCAGCCCCTCTGTTTCAGTCACTCTGTTTCAGCCCCTCTGTTTCAGCCCCAATGTTTCTCTCCCTCTGTTTCTCGCCCTCTGTTTCTCGCCCTCTGTTTCAGCCCCTCTGTTTCAGCCCCTCTGTTTCAGCTCCTCTGTTTCAGCCCCTCTGTTTCTCGCCCTCTGTTTCTCACCGTCTGTTTCAGCCCCTCTGTTTCTCGCCCTCTGTTTCAGCCCCTCTGTTTCAGCCCCTCTGTTTCAGCCCCTCAGTTTCTCGCCCTCTGTTTCTCGCCCTCTGTTTCTCGCCCTCTGTTTCTCGCCCTCTGTTTCAGCCCCTCTGTTTCTCGCCCTCTGTTTCTCGCCCTCTGTTTCAGCCCCTCTGTTTCTCGCCCTCTGTTTCAACCCCTCTGTTACAGCCCCTCTGTTTCATCCCCTCTGTTTCAGCCCCTTGGTTTCAGCCCCTCTGTTTCAGCCCCTTTGTTTCAGCCCCTCTGTTTCAACCCCTCTGTTTCTCGCCAACTGTTTCAGCCCCTCAGTTTCTCGCTCTCTGTTTCAGCCCCTCTGTTTCTCGCCCTCTGTTTCAGCCCCACTGTTTCAGGCCCTCTGTTTCAGCCCCTCTGTTTCAGCCCCTCTGTTCCAGCCCCTCTGTTTCCGCCCCTCTGTCTCTCGCCCTCTGTTTCAGCCCCTCTGTTTCTCGCTCTCTGTTTAAGCCCCTCTGTTTCTCGCCCTCCGTTTCAGCCCCTCTGTTTCAGCCCCTCTGTTTCAGCCCCTCTGTTTCAGCCCCTCTGTTTCTCGCCCTCTGCTTCAGCCCCTCTGTTTCTCGCTCTCTGTTTCAGCCCCTCTGTTTCTCGCCCTCTGTTTCAGCCCCTCTGTTTCATCCCCTCTGTTACAGCCCCTCTGTTTCAGCCCCTCTGTTTCAGCCCCTCTGTTTCTCGCCCTCTGTTTCTCGCCCTCTGTTTCTCGCCCTCTGTTTCTCGCCCTCTGTTTCTCGCCCTCTGTTTCAGCCCCTCTGTTTCATCCCCTCTGTTTCTCGCCCTCTGTTTCAGCCCCTCTGTTTCAGGCCCTCTGTCTCAGCACCTCTGTATCTCGCCCTCTGTTTCAGCCCCTCTGTTTCTCGCCCTCTGTTTCAGCCCCTCTGTTTCAGCCCCTCTGTTTCTCGCCCTCTGTTTCAGCCCCTCTGTTTTGCGCCCTCTGTTTCTCGCCCTCTGTTTCAGCCCCTCTGTTTCAGCCCCTCTGTTTCTCGCCCTCTGTTTCAGCCCCTCTGTTTCGCGCCCTCTGTTTCTCGCCCTCTGTTTCAGCCCCTCTGTTTCAGCCCCGCTGTATCTCGCCCTCTGTTTCACCCCCTCTTTTTCAGCCCCTCTGTTTCAGCCCCTGTGTTTCCGCCCCTCTGTTTCAGCCCCTCTGTTTCTCGCACTCTGTTTCAGCCCCTCTGTTTCTCGCTCTCTGTTTCAGCCCCTCTGTTTCTCGCCCTCTTTTTCAGCATCTCTGTTTCAACCCCTCTGTTTCAGCCCCTCTGTTTCAGCCCCTCTGTTTCTCGCCCTCTGATTCAGCCCCTCTGTTTCCGCCCCTCTTTTTCTCGCCCTCTGTTTCAGCCCCTCTGTTTCTCGCTATCTGTTTCAGCCCCTCTGTTTCTCACCCTCTGTTTGAGCACCTCTGTTTCAGCCCCTCTGTTTCACCCCCTCTGTTTCAGCCCCTCTGTTTCAGTCAGTCTGTTTCTCGCCCTCTGTTTCTCGCCGTCTGTTTCTCGCCCTCTGTTTCAGCCCCTCTGTTTCAGCCCCTCTGTTTCAGCCCCTCTGTTTCAGCCTCTCTGTTTCAGCCCCTCTGTTTCAGCCCCTCTGTTTCAGCCAGTCTATTTCTCGCCCTCTGTTTCTCGTCGTCTGTTTCTCGCCCTCTGTTTCAGCCCCTCTGTTTCAGCCCCTCTGTTTCTCGCCCTCTCTTTCAGCCCCTCTGTTTCAGCCCCTCTGTTTCTCGCCCTCTGTTTCAGCCCCTCTGTTCCTCGCCCTCTGTTTCAGCCCCTCTGTTTCAGCCCCTCTGTTTCAGCCCCTCTGTTTCAACCCCTCTGTTTCAGCCCCTCTGTTTCTCACACTCTGTTTCTCGCCCTCTGTTTCAGCCCCTCTGTTTCAGCCCCGCTGTTTCTCGCCCTCTGTTTCAGCCCCTCTGTTTCAGCCCCTCTGTTTCAGCCCCTCTGTTTCAGCCCCTCTGTTTCTCGCCCTCTGTTTCTCGCCCTCTGTTTCTCGCCCTCTGTTTCAGCCCCTCTGTTTCAGCCCCTCTGTTTCAGCCCCTCTGTCTCAGTCCCTCTGTTTCAGCCCCTCTGTTTCAGCCGCTCTGTTTCTCGCCCTCTGTTTCTCACCCTCTGTTTCAGCCCCTCTGTTTCAGCCCCTTTGTTTCAGCCCCTCTGTCTCAGCCCCTCTGTTTCAGCCCCTCTGTTTCAGCCGCTCTGTTTCAGGCCCTCTGTTTCTCGCCCTCTGTTTCTCGCCCTCTGTTTCTCGCCCTCTGTTTCAGCCACTCTGTTTCAGCCCCTCTGTTTCAGCCCCTCTGTCTCAGCCCCTCTGTTTCAGCCCCTCTGTTCCAGCCGCTCTGTTTCAGACCCTCTGTTTAAGCCCCTCTGTTTCTCGCCCTCTGTTTCTCGCCCTCTGTTTCTGCCCCTCTGTTTGAGCCCCGCTGTTTCTCGCCCTCTGTTTCTCGCCCTCTGTTTCTCGCCCTCTGTTTCAGCCCCTCTGTTTCAGCTCCTCTGTTTCAGCCCCTATTTTTCAGCCCCTCTGTTTCTCGCCCTCTGTTTCTCGCCCTCTGTTTCAGCCCCTCTGTTTCTCGTCCTCTGTTTCAGCCCCTCTATTTCAGCCCCTCTGTTTCAGCCACTCTGTTTCAGCCCCTCTGTTTCAGGCCCACTGTTTCAGCCCCTGTGTTTCATCCCCTCTGTTTCAGCCCCTTGGTTTCAGCACCTCTGTTTCAGCCCCTCTGTTTCAGCCCCTCTGTTTCAGCCCCTCTGTTTCTCGCCCTCTGTTTCAGCCCCTCTGTTTCTCGCTCTCTGTTTCAGCCCCTCTATTTCTCGCCCTCTGTTTCAGCCCCACTGTTTCAGGCCCTCTGTTTCAGCCCCTCTGTTTCAGCCCCTCTGTTTCCGCCCCTCTGTTTCTCGCCCTCTGATTCAGCCCCTCTGTTTCTCGCTCTCTGTTTCAGCCCCTCTGTATCTCGCTCTGTTTCAGCCCCTCTGTTCAGCCCCTCTGTTTCAGCCCCTCTGTTTCAGCCCCTCTGTTTCAGCCCCTCTGTTTCTCGCCCTCTGCATCAGCCCCTCTGTTTCTCGCTCTCTGTTTCAGCCCCTCTGTTTCTCGCCCTCTGTTTCAGCCCCTCTGTTTCAGCCCCTCTGTTACAGCCCCTCTGTTTCAGCCCCTCTGTTTCAGCCCCTCTGTTTCTCGCCCTCTGTTTCTCGCCCTCTGTTTCTCGCCCTCTGTTTATCGCCCTCTGTTTCTCGCCCTCTGTTTCAGCCCCTCTGTTTCAGCCCCTCTGTTTCAGCCCCTCTGTTTCTTGCCCTCTGCTTCAGACCATCTGTTTCTCGCCCTCTGTTTCAGCCCCTCTGTTTCAGCCCCTCTGTATCTCGCCCTCTGTTTCAGCCCCTCTGTTTCTCGCCCTCTGTTTCAGCCCCTCTGTATCAGCCCTTCTGTTTCAGCCACTCTGTTTCAGCCCCGCTGTTTCAGCCCCTCTGTTTCAGCCCCTCTGTTTCAGCCCCTCTGTTTCTAGCCCTTCTGTTTCAGCCCCTCTGTTTCAGCCCCTCTGTTTCAGTCACTCTGTTTCAGCCCCTCTGTTTCACCCACATTGTTTCTGGCCCTCTGTTTCTCGCCCTCTGTTTCTCGCCCTCTGTTTCAGCCCCTCTGTTTCAGCCCCTCTGTTTCAGCTCCTCTGTTTCAGCCCCTCTGTTTCTCGCCCTCTGTTTCTCGCCGTCTGTTTCAGCCCCTCTGTTTCTCGCCCTCTGTTTCAGCCCCTCTGTTTCAGCCCCTCTGTTTCAGGCCCTCTGTTTCTCGCCCTCTGTTTCTCGCCCTCTGTTTCTCGCCCACTGTTTCTCGCCCTCTGTTTCAGCCCCTCTGTTTCTGCCCCTCTGTTTCAGCCCCTCTGTTTCAGCCCCTCTGTTTCTCGCCCTCTGTTTCTCGCCCTCTGTTTCTCGCCCTCTGTTTCTCGCTCTCTGTTTCTCGCCCTCTGTTTCTCGCCCTCTGTTTCAGCCCCTCTGTTTCAGCACCTTTGTTTCAGCCCCTCTGTTTCAGCCCCTCTGTTTCTCGTCCTCTGTTTCAGCCCCTCTGTTTCAGCCCCACTGTTTCAGCCCCTGTGTTTCAGACCCTCTGTTTCAGCCCCTCTGTTTCTCGCCCTCTGTTTCTCGCCCTCTGTTTCTCGCCCTCTCTTTCTCGCCCTCTGTTTCAGCCCCTCTGTTTCAGCCCCTCTGTTTCGCGCCCTCTGTTTCTCGCCCTCTGTTTCAGCCCCTCTGTTTCAGCCCCGCTGTTTCTCGCCCTCTGTTTCACCCCCTCTTTTTCAGCCCCTCTGTTTCAGCCCCTGTGTTTCAGCCCCTCTGTTTCAGCCCCTCTGTTTCTCGCACTCTGTTTCAGCCCCTCTGTTTCTCGCTCTCTGTTTCAGCCCCTCTGTTTCTCGCCCTCTTTTTCAGCATCTCTGTTTCAACCCCTCTGTTTCAGCCCCTCTGTTTCAGCCCCTCTGTTTCAGCCCCTCTGATTCAGCCCCTCTGTTTCCGCCCCTCTTTTTCTCGCCCTGTGTTTCAGCCCCTCTGTTTCTCGCTATCTGTTTCAGCCCCTCTGTTTCCCACCCTCTGTTTGAGCCCCTCTGTTTCAGCCCCTCTGTTTCAGCCCCTCTGTTTCAGCCCCTCTGTTTCAGCCAGTCTGTTTCTCGCCCTCTGTTTCTCGCCGTCTGTTTCTCGCCCTCTGTTTCAGCCCCTCTGTTTCAGCCCCTCTGTTTCAGCCCCTCTGTTTCAGCCTCTGTTTCAGCCCCTCTGTTTCAGCCCCTCTGTTTCAGCCAGTCTATTTCTCGCCCTCTGTTTCTCGTCGTCTGTTTCTCGCCCTCTGTTTCAGCCCCTCTGTTTCAGCCCCTCTGTTTCTCGCCCTCTCTTTCAGCCCCTCTGTTTCAGCCCCTCTGTTTCTCGCCCTCTGTTTCAGCCCCTCTGTTCCTCGCCCTCTGTTTCAGCCCCTCTGTTTCAGCCCCTCTGTTTCAGCCCCTCTGTTTCAACCCCTCTGTTTCAGCCCCTCTGTTTCTCACACTCTGTTTCTCGACCTCTGTTTCAGCCCCTCTCTTTCAGCCCCGCTGTTTCTCGCCCTCTGTTTCAGCCCCTCTGTTTCAGCCCCTCTGTTTCAGCCCCTCTGTTTCAGCCCCTCTGTTTCTCGCCCTCTGTTTCTCGCCCTCTGTTTCTCGCCCTCTGTTTCAGCCCCTCTGTTTCAGCCCCTCTGTTTCAGCCCCTCTGTCTCAGTCCCTCTGTTTCAGCCCCTCTGTTTCAGCCGCTCTGTTTCTCGCCCTCTGTTTCTCACCCTCTGTTTCAGCCCCTCTGTTTCAGCCCCTTTGTTTCAGCCCCTCTGTCTCAGCCCCTCTGTTTCAGCCCCTCTGTTTCAGCCGCTCTGTTTCTCGCCCTCTGTTTCTCGCCCTCTGTTTCTCGCCCTCTGTTTCTCGCCCTCTGTTTCAGCCACTCTGTTTCAGCCCCTCTGTTTCAGCCCCTCTGTCTCAGCCCCTCTGTTTCAGCCCCTCTGTTTCAGCCGCTCTGTTTCAGACCCTCTGTTTAAGCCCCTCTGTTTCTCGCCCGCTGTTTCTCGCCCTCTGTTTCTGCCCCTCTGTTTGAGCCCCGCTGTTTCTCGCACTCTGTTTCTCGCCCTCTGTTTCTCGCCCTCTGTTTCAGCCCCTCTGTTTCAGCCCCTCTGTTTCAGCCCCTATTCTTCAGCCCCTCTGTTTCTCGCCCTCTGTTTCTCGCCCTCTGTTTCAGCCCCTCTGTTTCTCGTCCTCTGTTTCAGCCCCTCTGTTTCAGCCCCTCTGTTTCAGCCCCTCTGTTTCAGCCCCTCTGTTTCAGGCCCACTGTTTCAGCCCCTCTGTTTCATCCCCTCTGTTTCAGCCCCTTGGTTTCAGCACCTCTGTTTCAGCCCCTCTGTTTCAGCCCCTCTGTTTCAGCCCCTCTGTTTCTCGCCCTCTGTTTCAGCCCCTCTGTTTCTCGCTCTCTGTTTCAGCCCCTCTATTTCTCGCCCTCTGTTTCAGCCCCACTGTTTCAGGCCCTCTGTTTCAGCCCCTCTGTTTCAGCCCCTCTGTTTCCGCCCCTCTGTTTCTCGCCCTCTGATTCAGCCCCTCTGTTTCTCGCTCTCTGTTTCAGCCCCTCTGTATCTCGCTCTGTTTCAGCCCCTCTGTTTCAGCCCCGCTGTATCTCGCCCTCTGTTTCACCCCCTCTTTTTCAGCCCCTCTGTTTCAGCCCCTGTGTTTCCGCCCCTCTGTTTCAGCCCCTCTGTTTCTCGCACTCTGTTTCAGCCCCTCTGTTTCTCGCTTTCTGTTTCAGCCCCTCTGTTTCTCGCCCTCTTTTTCAGCATCTCTGTTTCAACCCCTCTGTTTCAGCCCCTCTGTTTCAGCCCCTCTGTTTCTCGCCCTCTGATTCAGCCCCTCTGTTTCCGCCCCTCTTTTTCTCGCCCTCTGTTTCAGCCCCTCTGTTTCTCGCGATCTGTTTCAGCCCCTCTGTTTCTCACCCTCTGTTTGAGCACCTCTGTTTCAGCCCCTCTGTTTCACCCCCTCTGTTTCAGCCCCTCTGTTTCAGTCAGTCTGTTTCTCGCCCTCTGTTTCTCGCCGTCTGTTTCTCGCCCTCTGTTTCAGCCCCTCTGTTTCAGCCCCTCTGTTTCAGCCCCTCTGTTTCAGCCTCTCTGTTTCAGCCCCTCTGTTTCAGCCCCTCTGTTTCAGCCAGTCTATTTCTCGCCCTCTGTTTCTCGTCGTCTGTTTCTCGCCCTCTGTTTCAGCCCCTCTGTTTCAGCCCCTCTGTTTCTCGCCCTCTCTTTCAGCCCCTCTGTTTCAGCCCCTCTGTTTCTCGCCCTCTGTTTCAGCCCCTCTGTTCCTCGCCCTCTGTTTCAGCCCCTCTGTTTCAGCCCCTCTGTTTCAGCCCCTCTGTTTCAACCCCTCTGTTTCAGCCCCTCTGTTTCTCACACTCTGTTTCTCGCCCTCTGTTTCAGCCCCTCTCTTTCAGCCCCGCTGTTTCTCGCCCTCTGTTTCAGCCCCTCTGTTTCAGCCCCTCTGTTTCAGCCCCTCTGTTTCAGCCCCTCTGTTTCTCGCCCTCTGTTTCTCGCCCTCTGTTTCTCGCCCTCTGTTTCAGCCCCTCTGTTTCAGCCCCTCTGTTTCAGCCCCTCTGTCTCAGTCCCTCTGTTTCAGCCCCTCTGTTTCAGCCGCTCTGTTTCTCGCCCTCTGTTTCTCACCCTCTGTTTCAGCCCCTCTGTTTCAGCCCCTTTGTTTCAGCCCCTCTGTCTCAGCCCCTCTGTTTCAGCCCCTCTGTTTCAGCCGCTCTGTTTCTCGCCCTCTGTTTCTCGCCCTCTGTTTCTCGCCCTCTGTTTCTCGCCCTCTGTTTCAGCCACTCTGTTTCAGCCCCGCTGTTTCAGCCCCTCTGTCTCAGCCCCTCTGTTTCAGCCCCTCTGTTCCAGCCGCTCTGTTTCAGACCCTCTGTTTAAGCCCCTCTGTTTCTCGCCCTCTGTTTCTCGCCCTCTGTTTCTGCCCCTCTGTTTGAGCCCCGCTGTTTCTCGCCCTCTGTTTCTCGCCCTCTGTTTCTCGCCCTCTGTTTCAGCCCCTCTGTTTCAGCCCCTCTGTTTCAGCCCCTATTTTTCAGCCCCTCTGTTTCTCGCCCTCTGTTTCTCGCCCTCTGTTTCAGCCCCTCTGTTTCTCGTCCTCTGTTTCAGCCCCTCTGTTTCAGCCCCTCTGTTTCAGCCCCTCTGTTTCAGCCCCTCTGTTTCAGGCCCACTGTTTCAGCCCCTCTGTTTCATCCCCTCTGTTTCAGCCCCTTGGTTTCAGCACCTCTGTTTCAGCCCCTCTGTTTCAGCCCCTCTGTTTCAGCCCCTCTGTTTCTCGCCCTCTGTTTCAGCCCCTCTGTTTCTCGCTCTCTGTTTCAGCCCCTCTATTTCTCGCCCTCTGTTTCAGCCCCACTGTTTCAGGCCCTCTGTGTCAGCCCCTCTGTTTCAGCCCCTCTGTTTCCGCCCCTCTGTTTCTCGCCCTCTGATTCAGCCCCTCTGTTTCTCGCTCTCTGTTTCAGCCCCTCTGTATCTCGCTCTGTTTCAGCCCCTCTGTTCAGCCCCTCTGTTTCAGCCCCTCTGTTTCAGCCCCTCTGTTTCAGCCCCTCTGTTTCTCGCCCTCTGCATCAGCCCCTCTGTTTCTCGCTCTCTGTTTCAGCCCCTCTGTTTCTCGCCCTCTGTTTCAGCCCCTCTGTTTCAGCCCCTCTGTTACAGCCCCTCTGTTTCAGCCCCTCTGTTTCAGCCCCTCTGTTTCTCGCCCTCTGTTTCTCGCCCTCTGTTTCTCGCCCTCTGTTTATCGCCCTCTGTTTCTCGCCCTCTGTTTCAGCCCCTCTGTTTCAGCCCCTCTGTTTCAGCCCCTCTGTTTCTTGCCCTCTGTTTCAGACCATCTGTTTCTCGCCCTCTGTTTCAGCCCCTCTGTTTCAGCCCCTCTGTATCTCGCCCTCTGTTTCAGCCCCTCTGTTTCTCGCCCTCTGTTTCAGCCCCTCTGTATCAGCCCCTCTGTTTCAGCCACTCTGTTTCAGCCCCGCTGTTTCAGCCCCTCTGTTTCAGCCCCTCTGTTTCAGCCCCTCTGTTTCTAGCCCTTCTGTTTCAGCCCCTCTGTTTCAGCCCCTCTGTTTCAGTCACTCTGTTTCAGCCCCTCTGTTTCACCCACATTGTTTCTCGCCCTCTGTTTCTCGCCCTCTGTTTCTCGCCCTCTGTTTCAGCCCCTCTGTTTCAGCCCCTCTGTTTCAGCTCCTCTGTTTCAGCCCCTCTGTTTCTCGCCCTCTGTTTCTCGCCGTCTGTTTCAGCCCCTCTGTTTCTCGCCCTCTGTTTCAGCCCCTCTGTTTCAGCCCCTCTGTTTCAGCCCCTCTGTTTCTCGCCCTCTGTTTCTCGCCCTCTGTTTCTCGCCCACTGTTTCTCGCCCTCTGTTTCAGCCCCTCTGTTTCAGCCCCTCTGTTTCAGCCCCTCTGTTTCAGCCCCTCTGTTTCTCGCCCTCTGTTTCTCGCCCTCTGTTTCTCGCCCTCTGTTTCTCGCTCTCTGTTTCTCGCCCTCTGTTTCTCGCCCTCTGTTTCAGCCCCTCTGTTTCAGCACCTTTGTTTCAGCCCCTCTGTTTCAGCCCCTCTGTTTCTCGTCCTCTGTTTCAGCCCCTCTGTTTCAGCCCCACTGTTTCAGCCCCTCTGTTTCAGACCCTCTGTTTCAGCCCCTCTGTTTCTCGCCCTCTGTTTCTCGCCCTCTGTTTCTCGCCCTCTCTTTCTCGCCCTCTGTTTCAGCCCCTCTGTTTCAGCCCCTCTGTTTCGCGCCCTCTGTTTCTCGCCCTCTGTTTCAGCCCCTCTGTTTCAGCCCCGCTGATTCTCGCCCTCTGTTTCACCCCCTCTTTTTCAGCCCCTCTGTTTCAGCCCCTGTGTTTCAGCCCCTCTGTTTCAGCCCCTCTGTTTCTCGCACTCTGTTTCAGCCCCTCTGTTTCTCGCTCTCTGTTTCAGCCCCTCTGTTTCTCGCCCTCTTTTTCAGCATCTCTGTTTCAACCCCTCTGTTTCAGCCCCTCTGTTTCAGCCCCTCTGTTTCAGCCCCTCTGATTCAGCCCCTCTGTTTCCGCCCCTCTTTTTCTCGCCCTGTGTTTCAGCCCCTCTGTTTCTCGCTATCTGTTTCAGCCCCTCTGTTTCCCACCCTCTGTTTGAGCCCCTCTGTTTCAGCCCCTCTGTTTCAGCCCCTCTGTTTCAGCCCCTCTGTTTCAGCCAGTCTGTTTCTCGCCCTCTGTTTCTCGCCGTCTGTTTCTCGCCCTCTGTTTCAGCCCCTCTGTTTCAGCCCCTCTGTTTCAGCCCCTCTGTTTCAGCCTCTGTTTCAGCCCCTCTGTTTCAGCCCCTCTGTTTCAGCCAGTCTATTTCTCGCCCTCTGTTTCTCGTCGTCTGTTTCTCGCCCTCTGTTTCAGCCCCTCTGTTTCAGCCCCTCTGTTTCTCGCCCTCTCTTTCAGCCCCTCTGTTTCAGCCCCTCTGTTTCTCGCCCTCTGTTTCAGCCCCTCTGTTCCTCGCCCTCTGTTTCAGCCCCTCTGTTTCAGCCCCTCTGTTTCAGCCCCTCTGTTTCAACCCCTCTGTTTCAGCCCCTCTGTTTCTCACACTCTGTTTCTCGCCCTCTGTTTCAGCCCCTCTCTTTCAGCCCCGCTGTTTCTCGCCCTCTGTTTCAGCCCCTCTGTTTCAGCCCCTCTGTTTCAGCCCCTCTGTTTCAGCCCCTCTGTTTCTCGCCCTCTGTTTCTCGCCCTCTGTTTCTCGCCCTCTGTTTCAGCCCCTCTGTTTCAGCCCCTCTGTTTCAGCCCCTCTGTCTCAGTCCCTCTGTTTCAGCCCCTCTGTTTCAGCCGCTCTGTTTCTCGCCCTCTGTTTCTCACCCTCTGTTTCAGCCCCTCTGTTTCAGCCCCTTTGTTTCAGCCCCTCTGTCTCAGCCCCTCTGTTTCAGCCCCTCTGTTTCAGCCGCTCTGTTTCTCGCCCTCTGTTTCTCGCCCTCTGTTTCTCGCCCTCTGTTTCTCGCCCTCTGTTTCAGCCACTCTGTTTCAGCCCCTCTGTTTCAGCCCCTCTGTCTCAGCCCCTCTGTTTCAGCCCCTCTGTTTCAGCCGCTCTGTTTCAGACCCTCTGTTTAAGCCCCTCTGTTTCTCGCCCGCTGTTTCTCGCCCTCTGTTTCTGCCCCTCTGTTTGAGCCCCGCTGTTTCTCGCCCTCTGTTTCTCGCCCTCTGTTTCTCGCCCTCTGTTTCAGCCCCTCTGTTTCAGCCCCTCTGTTTCAGCCCCTATTCTTCAGCCCCTCTGTTTCTCGCCCTCTGTTTCTCGCCCTCTGTTTCAGCCCCTGTGTTTCTCGTCCTCTGTTTCAGCCCCTCTGTTTCAGCCCCTCTGTTTCAGCCCCTCTGTTTCAGCCCCTCTGTTTCAGGCCCACTGTTTCAGCCCCTCTGTTTCATCCCCTCTGTTTCAGCCCCTTGGTTTCAGCACCTCTGTTTCAGCCCCTCTGTTTCAGCCCCTCTGTTTCAGCCCCTCTGTTTCTCGCCCTCTGTTTCAGCCCCTCTGTTTCTCGCTCTCTGTTTCAGCCCCTCTATTTCTCGCCCTCTGTTTCAGCCCCACTGTTTCAGGCCCTCTGTTTCAGCCCCTCTGTTTCAGCCCCTCTGTTTCCGCCCCTCTGTTTCTCGCCCTCTGATTCAGCCCCTCTGTTTCTCGCTCTCTGTTTCAGCCCCTCTGTATCTCGCTCTGTTTCAGCCCCTCTGTTCAGCCCCTCTGTTTCAGCCCCTCTGTTTCAGCCCCTCTGTTTCAGCCCCTCTGTTTCTCGCCCTCTGCATCAGCCCCTCTGTTTCTCGCTCTCTGTTTCAGCCCCTCTGTTTCTCGCCCTCTGTTTCAGCCCCTCTGTTTCAGCCCCTCTGTTACAGCCCCTCTGTTTCAGCCCCTCTGTTTCAGCCCCTCTGTTTCTCGCACTCTGTTTCTCGCCCTCTGTTTCTCGCCCTCTGTTTATCGCCCTCTGTTTCTCGCCCTCTGTTTCAGCCCCTCTGTTTCAGCCCCTCAGTTTCAGCCCCTCTGTTTCTTGCCCTCTGTTTCAGACCATCTGTTTCAGCCCCTCTGTTTCAGCCCCTCTGTTTCAGCCCCTCTGTATCTCGCCCTCTGTTTCAGCCCCTCTGTTTCTCGCCCTCTGTTTCAGCCCCACTGTATCAGCCCCTCTGTTTCAGCCACTCTGTTTCAGCCCCGCTGTTTCAGCCCCTCTGTTTCACCCCCTCTGTTTCAGCCCCTCTGTTTCTAGCCCTTCTGTTTCAGCCCCTCTGTTTCAGCCCCTCTGTCTCAGCCCCTCTGTTTCAGCCCCTCTGTTTCAGCCGCTCTGTTTCAGACCCTCTGTTTAATCCCCTCTGTTTCTCGCCCGCTGTTTCTCGCCCTCTGTTTCAGCCCCACTGTATCAGCCCCTCTGTTTCAGCCACTCTGTTTCAGCCCCGCTGTTTCAGCCCCTCTGTTTCAGCCCCTCTGTTTCAGCCCCTCTGTTTCTAGCCCTTCTGTTTCAGCCCCTCTGTTTCAGCCCCTCTGTCTCAGCCCCTCTGTTTCAGCCCCTCTGTTTCAGCCGCTCTGTTTCAGACCCTCTGTTTAAGCCCCTCTGTTTCTCGCCCGCTGTTTCTCGCCCTCTGTTTCTGCCCCTCTGTTTAAGCCCCGCTGTTTCTCGCCCTCTGTTTCTCGCCCTCTGTTTCTCGCCCTCTGTTTCAGCCCCTCTGTTTCAGCCCCTCTGTTTCAGCCCCTATTCTTCAGCCCCTCTGTTTCTCGCCCTCTGTTTCTCGCCCTCTGTTTCAGCCCCTCTGTTTCTCGTCCTCTGTTTCAGCCCCTCTGTTTCAGCCCCTCTGTTTCAGCCCCTCTGTTTCAGCCCCTCTGTTTCAGGCCCACTGTTTCAGCCCCTTGGTTTCAGCACCTCTGTTTCAGCCGCTCTGTTTCAGCCCCTCTGTTTCAGCCCCTCTGTTTCTCGCCCTCTGTTTCAGCCCCTCTGTTTCTCGCTCTCTGTTTCAGCCCCTCTATTTCTCGCCCTCTGTTTCAGCCCCACTGTTTCAGGCCCTCTGTTTCAGCCCCTCTGTTTCAGCCCCTCTGTTTCCGCCCCTCTGTTTCTCGCCCTCTGATTCAGCCCCTCTGTTTCTCGCTCTCTGTTTCAGCCCCTCTGTATCTCGCTCTGTTTCAGCCCCTCTGTTCAGCCCCTCTGTTTCAGCCCCTCTGTTTCAGCCCCTCTGTTTCAGCCCCTCTGTTTCTCGCCCTCTGCATCAGCCCCTCTGTTTCTCGCTCTCTGTTTCAGCCCCTCTGTTTCTCGCCCTCTGTTTCAGCCCCTCTGTTTCAGCCCCTCTGTTACAGCCCCTCTGTTTCAGCCCCTCTGTTTCAGCCCCTCTGTTTCTCGCACTCTGTTTCTCGCCCTCTGATTCTCGCCCTCTGTTTATCGCCCTCTGTTTCTCGCCCTCTGTTTCAGCCCCTCTGTTTCAGCCCCTCTGTTTCAGCCCCTCTGTTTCTTGCCCTCTGTTTCAGACCATCTGTTTCAGCCCCTCTGTTTCAGCCCCTCTGTTTCAGCCCCTCTGTATCTCGCCCTCTGTTTCAGCCCCTCTGTTTCTCGCCCTCTGTTTCAGCCCCACTGTATCAGCCCCTCTGTTTCAGCCACTCTGTTTCAGCCCCGCTGTTTCAGCCCCTCTGTTTCAGCCCCTCTGTTTCAGCCCCTCTGTTTCTAGCCCTTCTGTTTCAGCCCCTCTGTTTCAGCCCCTCTGTTTCAGTCACTCTGTTTCAGCCCCTCTGTTTCACCCACATTGTTTCTCGCCCTCTGTTTCTCGCCCTCTGTTTCTCGCCCTCTGTTTCAGCCCCTCTGTTTCAGCCCCTCTGTTTCAGCTCCTCTGTTTCAGCCCCTCTGTTTCTCGCCCTCTGTTTCTCGCCGTCTGTTTCAGCCCCTCTGTTTCTCGCCCTCTGTTTCAGCCCCTCTGTTTCAGCCCCTCTGTTTCAGCACCTCTGTTTCTCGCCCTCTGTTTCTCGCCCTCTGTTTCTCGCCCTCTGTTTCTCGCACTCTGTTTCAGCCCCTCTGTTTCAGCCCCTCTGTTTCAGCCCCTCTGTTTCAGCCCCTCTGTTTCTGTCCCTCTGTTTCTCGCCCTCTGTTTCTCGCCCTCTGTTTCTCGCTCTCTGTTTCTCGCCCTCTGTTTCTCGCCCTCTGTTTCAGCCCCTCTGTTTCAGCACCTTTGTTTCAGCCCCTCTGTTTCAGCCCCTCTGTTTCTCGCCCTCTGTTTCAGCCCCTCTGTTTCAGCCCCACTGTTTCAGCCCCTCTGTTTCAGACCCTCTGTTTCAGCCCCTCTGTTTCTCGCCCTCTGTTTCTCGCCCTCTGTTTCTCGCCCTCTCTTTCTCGCCCTCTGTTTCAGCCCCTCTGTTTCAGCCCCTCTGTTTCTCGCCCTCTGTTTCTCGCCCTCTGTTTCAGCCCCTCTGTTTCAGCCCCTCTGGTTCAGCCCCTCTGTTTCTCGCCCTCTGTTTCAGCCCCTCTGTTTCAGCCCCTCTGTTTCTCGCCCTCTGTTTCAGCCCCTCTGTTTCAGCCCCACGGTATCAGCCCCTCTGTTTCAGCCCCTCTGTTTCTCGCCCTCTGTTTCTCGCCCTCTGTTTCTGCCCCTCTGTTTCTCGCCCTCTGTTTCAGCCCCTCTGTTTCTCGCCCTCTGTTTCAGCCCCTCTGTTTCAGCCCCTCTGTTTCAGCCCCTCTGTTTCAGCTCCTCTGTTTCTCGCCCTCTGTTT
The DNA here is from genome assembly GCF_030684315.1 of Stegostoma tigrinum. Classification (NCBI taxonomy): domain Eukaryota; kingdom Metazoa; phylum Chordata; class Chondrichthyes; order Orectolobiformes; family Stegostomatidae; genus Stegostoma; species Stegostoma tigrinum. The sequence continues at coordinate 187,009 of NW_026728494.1, read as the reverse complement.
CAGACCCTCTGTTTCAGCCCCTCTGTATCAGCCCCTCTGTTTCAGCCCCTCTGTTTCTCGCCCTCTGTTTCAGCCCCTCTGTTTCAGCCCCTCTGTATCAGCTCCTCTGTTTCAGCCCCTCTGTTTCTCGCACTCTGTTTCTCGCCCTCTGTTTCAGCCCCTCTGTTTCTCGCCCTCTGTTTCAGCCCCTCTGTTTCTCGCCCACTGTTTCAGTCCCTCTGTTTCAGCCCCTCTGTTTCAGCCCCTCTGTTTCAGCCCCTCTGTTTCTCGCCCTCTATTTCTCGCCCTCTGTTTCTCGCCCTCTGTTTCTCGCTCTCTGTTTCTCGCACCCTGTTTCTCGCCCTCTGTTTCAGCCCCTCTGTTTCAGCCCCTTTGTTTCAGCCCCTCTGTTTCAGCCCCTCTGTTTCTCGCCCTCTGTTTCAGCCCCTCTGTTTCAGCCCCACGGTATCAGCCCCTCTGTTTCAGACCCTCTGTTTCTCGCCCTCTGTTTCTCGCCCTCTGTTTCTGCCCCTCTGTTTCTCGCCCTCTGTTTCAGCCCCTCTGTTTCTCGCCCTCTGTTTCAGCCCCTCTGTTTCTCGCCCTCTGTTTCAGCCCCTCTGTTTCAGCCCCTCTGTTTTAGCCCCTCTGTTTCAGCTCCTCTGTTTCTCGCCCTCTGTTTCAGCCCCTCTGTTTCAGCCCCTCTGTATCAGCCCCTCTGTTTCAGCCCCTCTGTTTCTCGCCCTCTGTTTCAGCCCCTCTGTTTCAGCCCCTCTGTATCAACTCCTCTGTTTCAGCCCCTCTGTTTCTCGCACTCTGTTTCTCGCCCTCTGTTTCAGCCCCTCTGTATCTCGCCCTCTGTTTCAGCCCCTCTGTTTCTCGCCCTCTGTTTCAGCCCCACTGTATCAGCCCCTCTGTTTCAGCCACTCTGTTTCAGCCCCGCTGTTTCAGCCCCTCTGTTTCAGCCCCTCTGTTTCAGCCCCTCTGTTTCTAGCCCTTCTGTTTCAGCCCCTCTGTTTCAGCCCCTCTGTCTCAGCCCCTCTGTTTCAGCCCCTCTGTTTCAGCCGCTCTGTTTCAGACCCTCTGTTTAATCCCCTCTGTTTCTCGCCCGCTGTTTCTCGCCCTCTGTTTCAGCCCCACTGTATCAGCCCCTCTGTTTCAGCCACTCTGTTTCAGCCCCGCTGTTTCAGCCCCTCTGTTTCATCCCCTCTGTTTCAGCCCCTCTGTTTCTAGCCCTTCTGTTTCAGCCCCTCTGTTTCAGCCCCTCTGTCTCAGCCCCTCTGTTTCAGCCCCTCTGTTTCAGCCGCTCTGTTTCAGACCCTCTGTTTAAGCCCCTCTGTTTCTCGCCCGCTGTTTCTCGCCCTCTGTTTCTGCCCCTCTGTTTAAGCCCCGCTGTTTCTCGCCCTCTGTTTCTCGCCCTCTGTTTCTCGCCCTCTGTTTCAGCCCCTCTGTTTCAGCCCCTCTGTTTCAGCCCCTATTCTTCAGCCCCTCTGTTTCTCGCCCTCTGTTTCTCGCCCTCTGTTTCAGCCCCTCTGTTTCTCGTCCTCTGTTTCAGCCCCTCTGTTTCAGCCCCTCTGTTTCAGCCCCTCTGTTTCAGCCCCTCTGTTTCAGGCCCACTGTTTCAGCCCCTCTGTTTCATCCCCTCTGTTTCAGCCCCTTGGTTTCAGCACCTCTGTTTCAGCCGCTCTGTTTCAGCCCCTCTGTTTCAGCCCCTCTGTTTCTCGCCCTCTGTTTCAGCCCCTCTGTTTCTCGCTCTCTGTTTCAGCCCCTCTATTTCTCGCCCTCTGTTTCAGCCCCACTGTTTCAGGCCCTCTGTTTCAGCCCCTCTGTTTCAGCCCCTCTGTTTCCGCCCCTCTGTTTCTCGCCCTCTGATTCAGCCCCTCTGTTTCTCGCTCTCTGTTTCAGCCCCTCTGTATCTCGCTCTGTTTCAGCCCCTCTGTTCAGCCCCTCTGTTTCAGCCCCTCTGTTTCAGCCCCTCTGTTTCAGCCCCTCTGTTTCTCGCCCTCTGCATCAGCCCCTCTGTTTCTCGCTCTCTGTTTCAGCCCCTCTGTTTCTCGCCCTCTGTTTCAGCCACTCTGTTTCAGCCCCTCTGTTACAGCCCCTCTGTTTCAGCCCCTCTGTTTCAGCCCCTCTGTTTCTCGCACTCTGTTTCTCGCCCTCTGTTTCTCGCCCTCTGTTTATCGCCCTCTGTTTCTCGCCCTCTGTTTCAGCCCCTCTGTTTCAGCCCCTCTGTTTCAGCCCCTCTGTTTCTTGCCCTCTGTTTCAGACCATCTGTTTCAGCCCCTCTGTTTCAGCCCCTCTGTTTCAGCCCCTCTGTATCTCGCCCTCTGTTTTAGCCCCTCTGTTTCTCGCCCTCTGTTTCAGCCCCACTGTATCAGCCCCTCTGTTTCAGCCACTCTGTTTCAGCCCCGCTGTTTCAGCCCCTCTGTTTCAGCCCCTCTGTTTCAGCCCCTCTGTTTCTAGCCCTTCTGTTTCAGCCCCTCTGTTTCATCCCCTCTGTTTCAGTCACTCTGTTTCAGCCCCTCTGTTTCACCCACATTGTTTCTCGCCCTCTGTTTCTCGCCCTCTGTTTCTCGCCCTCTGTTTCAGCCCCTCTGTTTCAGCCCCTCTGTTTCAGCTCCTCTGTTTCAGCCCCTCTGTTTCTCGCCCTCTGTTTTTCGCCGTCTGTTTCAGCCCCTCTGTTTCTCGCCCTCTGTTTCAGCCCCTCTGTTTCAGCCCCTCTGTTTCAGCCCCTCTGTTTCTCGCCCTCTGTTTCTCGCCCTCTGTTTCTCGCCCTCTGTTTCTCGCACTCTGTTTCAGCCCCTCTGTTTCAGCCCCTCTGTTTCAGCCCCTCTGTTTCAGCCCCTCTGTTTCTGTCCGTCTGTTTCTCGCCCTCTGTTTCTCGCCCTCTGTTTCTCGCTCTCTGTTTCTCGCCCTCTGTTTCTCGCCCTCTGTTTCAGCCCCTCTGTTTCAGCACCTTTGTTTCAGCCCCTCTGTTTCAGCCCCTCTGTTTCTCGCCCTCTGTTTCAGCCCCTCTGTTTCAGCCCCACTGTTTCAGCCCCTCTGTTTCAGACCCTCTGTTTCAGCCCCTCTGTTTCTCGCCCTCTGTTTCTCGCCCTCTGTTTCTCGCCCTCTCTTTCTCGCCCTCTGTTTCAGCCCCTCTTTTTCAGCCCCTCTGTTTCTCGCCCTCTGTTTCTCGCCCTCTGTTTCAGCCACTCTGTTTCAGCCCCTCTGGTTCAGCCCCTCTGTTTCTCGCCCTCTGTTTCAGCCCCTCTGTTTCAGCCCCTCTGTTTCTCGCCCTCTGTTTCAGCCCCTCTGTTTCAGCCCCACGGTATCAGCCCCTCTGTTTCAGCCCCTCTGTTTCTCGCCCTCTGTTTCTCGCCCTCTGTTTCTGCCCCTCTGTTTCTCGCCCTCTGTTTCAGCCCCTCTGTTTCTCGCCCTCTGTTTCAGCCCCTCTGTTTCTCGCCCTCTGTTTCAGCCCCTCTGTTTCAGCCCCTCTGTTTCAGCCCCTCTGTTTCAGCTCCTCTGTTTCTCGCCCTCTGTTTCAGACCCTCTGTTTCAGCCCCTCTGTATCAGCCCCTCTGTTTCAGCCCCTCTGTTTCTCGCACTCTGTTTCAGCCCCTCTGTTTCAGCCCCTCTGTATCAGCTCCTCTGTTTCAGCCCCTCTGTTTCTCGCACTCTGTTTCTCGCCCTCTGTTTCAGCCCCTCTGTTTCTCGCCCTCTGTTTCAGCCCCTCTGTTTCTCGCCCACTGTTTCAGTCCCTCTGTTTCAGCCCCTCTGTTTCAGCCCCTCTGTTTCAGCCCCTCTGTTTCTCGCCCTCTATTTCTCGCCCTCTGTTTCTCGCCCTCTGTTTCTCGCTCTCTGTTTCTCGCACCCTGTTTCTCGCCCTCTGTTTCAGCCCCTCTGTTTCAGCCCCTTTGTTTCAGCCCCTCTGTTTCAGCCCCTCTGTTTCTCGCCCTCTGTTTCAGCCCCTCTGTTTCAGCCCCACTGTTTCAGCCCCTCGGTTTCAGACCATCTGTTTCAGCCCCTCTGTTTCTCCCCCTCTGTTTCTCGCGCTCTGTTTCTCGCCCTCTCTTTCTCGCCCTCTGATTCAGCCCCTCTGTTTCAGCCCCTTTGTTTCTCGCCCTCTGTTTCTCGCCCTCTGTTTCATCCCCTCTGTTTCAGCCCCTCTGTTTCAGCCGCTCTGTTTCTCGCCCTCTGTTTCAGCCCCTCTGTTTCAGCCCCTCTGTTTCTCGCCCTCTGTTTCAGCCCCTCTGATTCAGCCCCACTGTATCAGCCCCTCTGTTTCAGCCCCTCTGTTTCTCGCCCTCTGTTTCTCGCCCTCTGTTTCAGCCCCTCTGTTTCAGCCCCTCTGTTTCAGCCCCTCTGTTTCAGCCCCTCTGTTTCAGCCCCTCTGTTTCTCGCCCTCTGTTTCAGCCCCTCTGTTTCAGCCCCTCTGTTTCAGCCCCTCTGTTTCAGCCCCTCTGTTTCTCGCCCTCTGTTTCAGCCCCTCTGTTTCAGCCCCTCTGTATCAGCCCCTCTGTTTTCGCCCCTCTGTTTCTCGCCCTCTGTTTCAGCCCCTCTGTTTCAGCCCCTCTGTATCAGCTCCTCTGTTTCAGCCCCTCTGTTTCTCGCACTCTGTTTCTCGCCCTCTGTTTCAGCCCCTCTGTTTCTCACCCTCTGTTTCAGCCCCTCTGTTTCTCACCCACTGTTTCACCCCCTCTGTTTCTAGCCATCTGTTTCAGCCCCTCTGTTTCAGCCCCTCTGTTTCAGCACCTCTGTTTCTCGCCCTTTGTTTCTCGCCCTCTGTTTCAGCCCCTCGGTTTCTCGCCCTCTGTTACAGCCCCTCTGTTTCTCGCCCTCTGTTTCAGCCCCTCTGTTTCAGTCCGTCTGTTTCAGCCCCTCTGTTTCAGCCCCTCTGTTTCATCCCCTCTGTTTCTCGCCCTCTGTTTCAGCCCCTCTGTTTCATCCCCTCTTTTTCTCGCCATCTGTTTCAGCCCCTCTGTTTCAGCCCCTCTGTTTCAGCCACTCTGTTTCAGCCCCTCTGTTTCTCGCCCTCTGTATCTCGCCCTCTGTTTCAGCCCCTCTGTTTCAGCCCCCTGTTTCAGCCCCTCTGTTTCTCGCCCTCTGTTTCTCGCCCTCTGTTTCTCGCGCTCTGTTTCTCGCTCTCTGATTCTCGCCCTCTGTTTTTCGCCCTCTGTTTCAGCCCCTCTGTTTCAGCCCCTCTGTTTCAGCCCCTCTGTTTCAGCCCCTCTGTTTCAGCCCCTGTGTTTCTCGCCCTCGGTTTCTCGCCCTCTGTTTCTCGCCCTCTGTTTCTCGCTCTCTGTTTCTCGCCCTCTGTTTCTCGCCCACTGTTTCTCGCCCTCTGTTTCAGCCCTTCTGTTTCAGCCCCTCTGTTTCAGCCCCTCTGTTTCAGCCCCTGTGTTTCTCCCCCTCTGTTTCAGCCCCTCTGTTTCAGCCCCTCTGTTTCAGCTCCTCTGTTTCAGCCCCTCTGTTTCAGCCCCTCTGTTTCAGCTCCTCTGTTTCAGCCCCTCTGTTTCAGCCCCTCTGTCTCTCGCCCTCTGTTTCTCGCCCTCGGTTTCAGCCCCTCTGTTTCTCGCCCTCTGTTTCAGCCCCTCTGTTTCTCGCCCTCTGCTTCAGTCCCTCTGTTTCAGCCCATCTGTTTCAGCCCCTCTGTTTCAGCCCTTCTGTTTCAGCCCCTCTGTTTCAGCCCCTCTGTTTCTCGCCCTCTGTTTCTCGCCCTCTGTTTCTCGCCCTCTGTTTCTCGATGTCTGTTTCTCGCCCTCTGTTTCAGCCCCTCTGTTTCTCGCCCACTGTTTCAGCCCCTCTGTTTCTCGCCATCTGTTTCAGCCCCTCTGTTTCAGCCCCTCTGTTTCTCGCCCTCTGTTTCAGCCCCTCTGTTTCAGCCCCTCTGTTTCAGCCCCTCTGTTTCAGCCCCTTTGTTTCAGCACCTCTGTTTCTCGCCCTTTGTTTCTCGCCCTCTGTTTCAGCCCCTCTGTTTCTCGCCCTCTGTTTCAGCCCCTCTGTTTCAGCCCCTCTGTTTCAGCCCCTCTGTTTCTCACACTCTGTTTCTCGCCCTCTGTTTCAGCCCCTCTGTTTCATCCCCTCTGTTTCTCGCCCTCTGTTTCAGCCCCTCTGTTTCAGCCCCTCTCTTTCAGCCACTCTGTTTCAGCCCCTCTGTTTCTCGCCCTCTGTTTCTCGCCCTCTGTTTCAGCCCCTCAGTTTCAGCCCCGCTGTTTCAGCCCCTCTGTTTCTCGCCCTCTGTTTCTCGCCCTCTGTTTCTCGCCCTCTGTTTCTCGCTCTCTGTTTCTCGCCCTCTGTTTCTCGCCCTCTGTTTCAGCCCCTCTGTTTCAGCCCCTCTGTTTCAGCCCCTCTGTTTCAGCCCCTCTGTTTCAGCCCCTCTGTTTCTCGCCCTCGGTTTCTCGCCCTCTGTTTCTCGCCCTCTGTTTCTCGCTCTCTGTTTCTCGCCCTCTGTTTCTCGCCCTCTGTTTCAGCCCCTCTGTTTCAGCCCCTCTGTTTCAGCCCCTCTGTTTCTCGCCCTCTGTTTCTCGCCCACTGTTTCTCGCGCTCTGTTTCAGCCCCTATGTTTCAGCCCCTCTGTTTCAGCCCCTCTGTTTCAGCCCCTCTGTTTCTCGCCCTCTGTTTCAGCCCCTCTGTTTCAGCCCCTCTGTTTCAGCTCCTCTGTTTCAGCCCCTCTGTTTCAGCCCCTCTGTCTCTCGCCCTCTGTTTCTCGCCCTCGGTTTCAGCCCCTCTGTTTCTCGCCCTCTGTTTCTCGCCCTCTGTTTCTCGCTCTCTGTTTCTCGCCCTCTGTTTCTCGCCCTAGTTACAGCCCCTCTGTTTCAGCCCCTCTGTTTCAGCCCCTCTGTTTCAGCTCCTCTGTTTCTCGCCCTCTGTTTCAGCCCCTCTGTTTCAGCCCCTCTGTTTCAGCCCCTCTGTTTCAGCACCTCTGTTTCTCGCCCTCGGTTTCTCGCCCTCTGTTTCTCGCCCTCTGTTTCTCGATGTCTGTTTCTCGCCCACTGTTTCTCGCCCTCTGTTTCAGACCCTCTGTTTCAGCCCCTCTGTTTCAGCCCCTCTGTTTCTCGCCCTCTGTTTCTCGCCCACTGTTTCTCGCCCTCTGTTTCAGCCCCTCTGTTTCAGCCCCTCTGTTTCAGCCCCTCTGTTTCTCGATGTCTGTTTCTCGCCCTCTGTTTCAGCCCCTCTGTTTCACGCCCACTGTTTCAGCCCCTCTGTTTCTCGCCATCTGTTTCAGGCCCTCTGTTTCAGCCCCTCTGTTTCTCGCCCTCTGTTTCTCGCCCTCTGTTTCTCGCCCTCTGTTTCTCGCTCTCTGTTTCTCGCCCTCTGTTTCAGCCCCTCTGTTTCAGCCCCTCTGTTTCAGCCCCTCTGTTTCAGCCCCTCTGTTTCTCGCCCTCTGTTTCTCGCCCTCTGTTTCTCGCTCTCTGTTTCTCGCCCTCTGTTTCTCGCCCTCTGTTTCAGCCCCTCTGTTACAGCCCCTCTGTTTCAGTCCCTCTGTTTCTCGCCCTCTGTTTCTCGCCCTCTGTTTCTCGCTCACTGTTTCTCGCCCTCTGTTTCTCGCCCTGTGTTTCAGCCCCTCTGTTTCAGCCCCTTTGTTTCAGCCCCTCTGTTTCAGCCCCTCTGTTTCTCGCCCTCTGTTTCAGCCCCTCTGTTTGAGCCCCACTGTTTCAGCCCCTCTGTTTCAGACCCTCTGTTTCAGCCCCTCTGTTTCTCGCCCTCTGTTTCTCGCCCTCTGTTTCTCGCCCTCTCTTTCTCGCCCTCTGCTTCAGCCCCTCTGTTTCAGCCCCTCTGTTTCAGCCCCTCTGTTTCTCGCCCTCTGTTTCTCGCCCTCTGTTTCAGCCCCTCTGTTTCAGCCCCTCTGTTTCAGCCCCTCTGTTTCTCGCCCTCTGTTTCAGCCCCTCTGTTTCAGCCCCTCTGTAACAGCCCCTCTGTTTCAGCCCCTCTGTTTCTCGCCCTCTGTTTCTCGCCCTCTGTTTCAGCCCCTCTGTTTCAGCCCCTCTGTTTCAGGCCCTCTGTTTCAGCCCCTCTGTTTCAGCCCCTCTGTTTCTCGCCCTCTGTTTCTCGCCCTCTGTTTCTCGCCCTCTGTTTCTCGCCCTCTGTTTCTCGCCCTCTGTTTCAGCCCATCTGTTTCTCGCCCACTGTTTCAGACCCTCTGTTTCTAGCCATCTGTTTCAGCCCCTCTGTTTCAGCCTCTCTGTTTCTCGCCCTCTGTTTCAGCCCCTCTGTTTCAGCCCCTCTGTTTCAGCCCCTCTGTTTCAGCACCTCTGTTTCTCGCCCTTTGTTTCTCGCCCTCTGTTTCAGCCCCTCTGTTTCTCGCCCTCTGTTACAGCCCCTCTGTTTCTCGCCCTCTGTTTCAGCCCCTCTGTTTCAGTCCCTCTGTTTCAGCCCCTCTGTTTCAGCCCCTCTGTTTCATTCCCTCTGTTTCAGCCCCTCTGTTTCAGCCCCTCTGTTTCAGCCACTCTGTTTCAGCCCCTCTGTTTCTCGCCCTCTGTATCTCGCCCTCTGTTTCAGCCCCTCTGTTTCAGCCCCCTGTTTCTCGCCCTCTGTTTCTCGCTCTCTGTTTCTCGCCCTCTGTTTCTCGCCCTGTGTTTCAGCCCCTCTGTTTCAGCCCCTCTGTTTCAGCCCCTCTGTTTCTCGCACTCTGTTTCTCGCCCTCTGTTTCAGCCCCTCTGTTTCAGCCCCTCTGTTTCAGCCCCTCTGTTTCTCGCCCTCTGTTTCAGCCCCTCTGTTTCAGCCCCTCTGTCACAGCCCCTCTGTTTCAGCCCCTCTGTTTCTCGCCCTCTGTTTCTCGCCCTCTGTTTCAGCCCCTCTGTTTCAGCCCCTCTGTTTCAGCCCCACTGTTTCAGCCCCTCTGTTTCAGACCCTCTGTTTCAGCCCCTCTGTTTCTCGCCCTCTGTTTCTCGCCCTCTCTTTCTCGCCCTCTGTTTCAGCCCCTCTGTTTCAGCCCCTCTGTTTCAGCCCCTCTGTTTCTCGCCCTCTGTTTCTCGCCCTCTGTTTCAGCCCCTCTGTTTCAGCCCCTCTGTTTCAGCCCCTCTGTTTCTCGCCCTCTGTTTCAGCCCCTCTGTTTCAGCCCCTCTGTTTCAGCCCCTCTGTTTCAGCCCCTCTGTTTCTCGCCCTCTGTTTCTCGCCCTCTGTTTCAGCCCCTCTGTTTCAGCCCCTCTGTTTCAGGCCCTCTGTTTCAGCCCCTCTGTTTCAGCCCCTCTGTTTCTCACCCTCTGTTTCTCGCCCTCTGTTTCTCGCCCTCTGTTTCTCGCCCTCTGTTTCTCGCCCTCTGTTTCAGCCCATCTGTTTCTCGCCCACTGTTTCAGACCCTCTGTTTCTAGCCATCTGTTTCAGCCCCTCTGTTTCAGCCTCTCTGTTTCTCGCCCTCTGTTTCAGCCCCTCTGTTTCAGCCCCTCTGTTTCAGCCCCTCTGTTTCAGCCCCTCTGTTTCAGCACCTCTGTTTCTCGCCCTTTGTTTCTCGCCCTCTGTTTCAGCCCCTCTGTTTCTCGCCCTCTGTTTCAGCCCCTCTGTTTCAGTCCCTCTGTTTCAGCCCCTCTGTTTCATCCCCTCTTTTTCTCGCCCTCTGTTTCAGCCCCTCTGTTTCAGCCCCTCTGTTTCAGCCACTCTGTTTCAGCCCCTCTGTTTCTCGCCCTCTGTATCTCGCCCTCTGTTTCAGCCCCTCTGTTTCTCGCCCTCTGTTTCTCGCCCTCTGTTTCTCGCGCTCTGTTTCTCGCTCTCTGTTTCTCGCCCTCTGTTTCTCGCCCTCTGTTTCAGCCCCTCTGTTTCAGCCCCTCTGTTTCAGCCCCTCTGTTTCAGCCCCTGTGTTTCTCGCCCTCGGTTACTCGCCCTCTGTTTCTCGCCCTCTGTTTCTCGCTCTCTGTTTCTCGCCCTCTGTTTCTCGCCAACTGTATCTCGCCCTCTGTTTCAGCCCTTCTGTTTCAGCCCCTCTGTTTCAGCCCCTCTGTTTCAGCCCCTCTGTTTCAGCCCCTCTGTTTCAGCCCCAGTGTTTCTCGCCCTCTGTTTCACGCCCTCTGTTTCTCGCTCTCTGTTTCTCGCCCTCTGTTTCACGCCCTCTGTTTCAGCCCCTCTGTTTCGGCCCCTCTGTTTCAGTCCCTCTGTTTCTCGCCCTCTGTTTCTCGCCCTCTGTTTCTCGCTCTCTGTTTCTCGCCCTCTGTTTCTCGCCCTCTGTTTCAGCCCCTCTGTTTCTCGCCCTCTGTTTCAGCCCCTCTGTTTCAGCCCCTCTGTTTCAGCCCCTCTGTTTCTCACACTCTGTTTCTCGCCCTCTGTTTCAGCCCCTCTGTTTCATCCCCTCTGTTTCTCGCCCTCTGTTTCAGCCCCTCTGTTTCAGCCCCTCTGTTTCAGCCACTCTGTTTCAGCCCCTCTGTTTCTCGCCCTCTGTTTCTCGCCCACTGTTTCAGCCCCGCTGTTTCAGCCCCTCTGTTTCTCGCCCTCTGTTTCTCGCCCTCTGTTTCTCGCCCTCTGTTTCTCGCTCTCTGTTTCTCGCCCTCTGTTTCTCGCCCTCTGTTTCAGCCCCTCTGTTTCAGTCCCTCTGTTTCAGCCCCTCTGTTTCAGCCCCTCTGTTTCAGCCCCTCTGTTTCTCGCCCTCGGTTTCTCGCCCTCTGTTTCTCGCCCTCTGTTTCTCGCTCTCTGTTTCTCGCCCTCTGTTTCTCGCCCTCTGTTTCAGCCCCTCTGTTTCAGCCCCTCTGTTTCAGCCCCTCTGTTTCTCGCCCTCTGTTTCTCGCCCACTGTTTCTCGCGCTCTGTTTCAGCCCCTATGTTTCAGCCCCTCTGTTTCAGCCCCTCTGTTTCAGCCCATCTGTTTCTCGCCCTCTGTTTCAGCCCCTCTGTTTCAGCCCCTCTGTTTCAGCTCCTCTGTTTCAGCCCCTCTGTTTCAGCCCCTCTGTCTCTCGCCCTCTGTTTCTCGCCCTCGGTTTCAGCCCCTCTGTTTCTCGCCCTCTGTTTCTCGCCCTCTGTTTCTCGCTCTCTGTTTCTCGCCCTCTGTTTCTCGCCCTAGTTACAGCCCCTCTGTTTCAGCCCCTCTGTTTCAGCCCCTCTGTTTCAGCTCCTCTGTTTCTCGCCCTCTGTTTCAGCCCCTCTGTTTCAGCCCCTCTGTTTCAGCCCCTCTGTTTCAGCACCTCTGTTTCTCGCCCTCGGTTTCTCGCCCTCTGTTTCTCGCCCTCTGTTTCTCGATGTCTGTTTCTCGCCCACTGTTTCTCGCCCTCTGTTTCAGACCCTCTGTTTCAGCCCCTCTGTTTCAGCCCCTCTGTTTCTCGCCCTCTGTTTCTCGCCCACTGTTTCTCGCCCTCTGTTTCAGCCCCTCTGTTTCAGCCCCTCTGTTTCAGCCCCTCTGTTTCTCGATGTCTGTTTCTCGCCCTCTGTTTCAGCCCCTCTGTTTCACGCCCACTGTTTCAGCCCCTCTGTTTCTCGCCATCTGTTTCAGGCCCTCTGTTTCAGCCCCTCTGTTTCTCGCCCTCTGTTTCTCGCCCTCTGTTTCTCTCCCTCTGTTTCTCGCTCTCTGTTTCTCGCCCTCTGTTTCAGCCCCTCTGTTTCAGCCCCTCTGTTTCAGCCCCTCTGTTTCAGCCCCTCTGTTTCTCGCCCTCTGTTTCTCGCCCTCTGTTTCTCGCTCTCTGTTTCTCGCCCTCTGTTTCTCGCCCTCTGTTTCAGCCCCTCTGTTACAGCCCCTCTGTTTCAGTCCCTCTGTTTCTCGCCCTCTGTTTCTCGCCCTCTGTTTCTCGCTCACTGTTTCTCGCCCTCTGTTTCTCGCCCTGTGTTTCAGCCCCTCTGTTTCAGCCCCTTTGTTTCAGCCCCTCTGTTTCAGCCCCTCTGTTTCTCGCCCTCTGTTTCAGCCCCTCTGTTTCAGCCCCACTGTTTCAGCCCCTCTGTTTCAGACCCTCTGTTTCAGCCCCTCTGTTTCTCGCCCTCTGTTTCTCGCCCTCTGTTTCTCGCCCTCTCTTTCTCGCCCTCTGCTTCAGCCCCTCTGTTTCAGCCCCTCTGTTTCAGCCCCTCTGTTTCTCGCCCTCTGTTTCTCGCCCTCTGTTTCAGCCCCTCTGTTTCAGCCCCTCTGTTTCAGCCCCTCTGTTTCTCGCCCTCTGTTTCAGCCCCTCTGTTTCAGCCCCTCTGTAACAGCCCCTCTGTTTCAGCCCCTCTGTTTCTCGCCCTCTGTTTCTCGCCCTCTGTTTCAGCCCCTCTGTTTCAGCCCCTCTGTTTCAGGCCCTCTGTTTCAGCCCCTCTGTTTCAGCCCCTCTGTTTCTCGCCCTCTGTTTCTCGCCCTCTGTTTCTCGCCCTCTGTTTCTCGCCCTCTGTTTCTCGCCCTCTGTTTCAGCCCATCTGTTTCTCGCCCACTGTTTCAGACCCTCTGTTTCTAGCCATCTGTTTCAGCCCCTCTGTTTCAGCCTCTCTGTTTCTCGCCCTCTGTTTCAGCCCCTCTGTTTCAGCCCCTCTGTTTCAGCCCCTCTGTTTCAGCACCTCTGTTTCTCGCCCTTTGTTTCTCGCCCTCTGTTTCAGCCCCTCTGTTTCTCGCCCTCTGTTACAGCCCCTCTGTTTCTCGCCCTCTGTTTCAGCCCCTCTGTTTCAGTCCCTCTGTTTCAGCCCCTCTGTTTCAGCCCCTCTGTTTCATCCCCTCTGTTTCAGCCCCTCTGTTTCAGCCCCTCTGTTTCAGCCACTCTGTTTCAGCCCCTCTGTTTCTCGCCCTCTGTATCTCGCCCTCTGTTTCAGCCCCTCTGTTTCAGCCCCCTGTTTCTCGCCCTCTGTTTCTCGCTCTCTGTTTCTCGCCCTCTGTTTCTCGCCCTGTGTTTCAGCCCCTCTGTTTCAGCCCCTCTGTTTCAGCCCCTCTGTTTCTCGCCCTCTGTTTCTCGCCCTCTGTTTCAGCCCCTCTGTTTCAGCCCCTCTGTTTCAGCCCCTCTGTTTCTCGCCCTCTGTTTCAGCCCCTCTGTTTCAGCCCCTCTGTCACAGCCCCTCTGTTTCAGCCCCTCTGTTTCTCGCCCTCTGTTTCTCGCCCTCTGTTTCAGCCCCTCTGTTTCAGCCCCTCTGTTTCAGCCCCACTGTTTCAGCCCCTCTGTTTCAGACCCTCTGTTTCAGCCCCTCTGTTTCTCGCCCTCTGTTTCTCGCCCTCTCTTTCTCGCCCTCTGTTTCAGCCCCTCTGTTTCAGCCCCTCTGTTTCAGCCCCTCTGTTTCTCGCCCTCTGTTTCTCGCCCTCTGTTTCAGCCCCTCTGTTTCAGCCCCTCTGTTTCAGCCCCTCTGTTTCTCGCCCTCTGTTTCAGCCCCTCTGTTTCAGCCCCTCTGTTTCAGCCCCTCTGTTTCAGCCCCTCTGTTTCTCGCCCTCTGTTTCTCGCCCTCTGTTTCAGCCCCTCTGTTTCAGCCCCTCTGTTTCAGGCCCTCTGTTTCAGCCCCTCTGTTTCAGCCCCTCTGTTACTCGCCCTCTGTTTCTCGCCCTCTGTTTCTCGCCCTCTGTTTCTCGCCCTCTGTTTCAGCCCATCTGTTTCTCGCCCACTGTTTCAGACCCTCTGTTTCTAGCCATCTGTTTCAGCCCCTCTGTTTCAGCCTCTCTGTTTCTCGCCCTCTGTTTCAGCCCCTCTGTTTCAGCCCCTCTGTTTCAGCCCCTCTGTTTCAGCACCTCTGTTTCTCGCCCTTTGTTTCTCGCCCTCTGTTTCAGCCCCTCTGTTTCTCGCCCTCTGTTACAGCCCCTCTGTTTCTCGCCCTCTGTTTCAGCCCCTCTGTTTCAGTCCCTCTGTTTCAGCCCCTCTGTTTCATCCCCTCTTTTTCTCGCCCGTTGTTTCAGCCCCTCTGTTTCAGCCCCTCTGTTTCAGCCACTCTGTTTCAGCCCCTCTGTTTCTCGCCCTCTGTATCTCGCCCTCTGTTTCAGCCCCTCTGTTTCTCGCCCTCTGTTTCTCGCCCTCTGTTTCTCGCGCTCTGTTTCTCGCTCTCTGTTTCTCGCCCTCTGTTTCTCGCCCTCTGTTTCAGCCCCTCTGTTTCAGCCCCTCTGTTTCAGCCCCTCTGTTTCAGCCCCAGTGTTTCTCGCCCTCGGTTACTCGCCCTCTGTTTCTCGCCCTCTGTTTCTCGCTCTCTGTTTCTCGCCCTCTGTTTCTCGCCAACTGTATCTCGCCCTCTGTTTCAGCCCTTCTGTTTCAGCCCCTCTGTTTCAGCCCCTCTGTTTCAGCCCCTCTGTTTCAGCCCCTCTGTTTCAGCCCCTCTGTTTCTCGCCCTCTGTTTCTCGCCCTCTGTTTCTCGCTCTCTGTTTCTCGCCCTCTGTTTCACGCCCTCTGTTTCAGCCCCGCTGTTTTGGCCCCTCTGTTTCAGTCCCTCTGTTTCTCGCCCTCTGTTTCTCGCCCTCTGTTTCTCGCTCTCTGTTTCTCGCCCTCTGTTTCTCGCCCTCTGTTTCAGCCCCTCTGTTTCAGCCCCTTTGTTTCAGCCCCTCTGTTTCAGCCCCTCTGTTTCTCGCCCTCTGTTTCAGCCCCTCTGTTTCAGCCCCACTGTTTCAGCCCCTCTGTTTCTCACACTCTGTTTCAGCTTCTCTGTTTCTCGCCCTCTGTTTCTCGCCCTCTGTTTCTCACCCTCTCTTTCTCGACCTCTGTTTCAGCCCCTCTGTTTCAGCACCTCTGTTTCTCGCCCTCTGTTTCTCGCCCTCTGTTTCAGCCCCTCTGTTTCAGCCACTCTGTTTCAGCCCCTCTGTTTCTCGCCCTCTGTTTCAGCCCCTCTGTTTCAGCCCATTTGTTTCTCGCCCTCTGTTTCAGCCCCTCTGTTTCAGCCCCACTGCATCAGCCCCTCTGTTTCAGCCCCTCTGTTTCTCGCCCTCTGTTTCTCGCCCTCTGTTTCAGCCCCTCTGTTTCAGCCCCTCTGTTTCAGCCCCTCTGTTTCAGCCCCTCTGTTTCTCGCCCTCTGTTTCAGCCCCTCTGTTTCAGCCCCTCTATTTCAGCCCCTCTGTTTCAGCCCCTCTGTTTCTCGCCCTCTGTTTCAGCCCCTCTGTTTCAGCCCCTCTGTATCAGCCCCTCTGTTTCAGCCCCTCTGTTTCTCGCCCTCTGTTTCAGCCCCTCTGATTCAGCCCCTCTGTATCAGCTCCTCTGTTTCAGCCCCTCTGTTTCTCGCACTCTGTTTCTCGCCCTCTGTTTCAGCCCCTCTGTTAATCGCCCTCTGTTTCAGCCCCTCTGTTTCTCGCCCACTGATTCAGCCCCTCTGTTTCAGCCCCTCTGTTTCAGCCCCTCTGTTTCAGCCCCTCTGTTTCTCGCCCTCTGTTTCTCGCCCTCTGTTTCTCGCCCTCTGTTTCAGCCCATCTGTTTCTCGCCCACTGTTTCAGCCCCTCTGTTTCTAGCCATCTGTTTCAGCCCCTCTGTTTCAGCCCCTCTGTTTCTCGCCCTCTGTTTCAGCCCCTCTGTTTCAGCCCCTCTGTTTCAGCCCCTCTGTTTCAGTCCCTCTGTTTCAGCACCTCTGTTTCTCGCCCTTTGTTTCTCGCCCTCTGTTTCAGCCCCTCTGTTTCTCGCCCTCTGTTACAGCCCCTCAGTTTCTCGCCCTCTGTTTCAGCCCCTCTGTTTCAGTCCCTCTGTTTCAGCCCCTCTGTTTCAGCCCCTCTGTTTCATCCCATCTTTTTCTCGCCCTCTGTTTCAGCCCCTCTGTTTCAGCCCCTCTGTTTCAGCCACTCTGTTTCAGCCCCTCTGTTTCTCGCCCTCTGTATCTCGCCCTCTGTTTCAGCCCCTCTGTTTCAGCCCCCTGTTTCAGCCCCTCTGTTTCTCGCCCTCTGTTTCTCGCCCTCTGTTTCACGCGCTCTGTTTCTCGCTCTCTGTTTCTCGCCCTCTGTTTCTCGCCCTCTGTTTCGGCCCCTCTGTTTCAGCCCCTCTGTTTCAGCCCCTCTGTTTCAGCCCCTCTGTTTCAGCCCCTGTGTTTCTCCCCCTTTGTTTCTGCCCCTCTGTTTCTCGCTCTCTGTTTCTCGCCCTCTGTTTCTCGCCCTCTGTTTCTCGCCCTCTGTTTCAGACCCTCTGTTTCAGCCCCTCTGTTTCAGCCCCTCTGTTTCTCGCCCTCTGTTTCTCGCCCACTGTTTCTCGCCCTCTGTTTCAGCCCCTCTGTTTCAGCCCCTCTGTTTCAGCCCCTCTGTTTCTCGATGTCTGTTTCTCGCCCTCTGTTTCAGCCCCTCTGTTTCACGGCCACTGTTTCAGCCCCTCTGTTTCTCGCCATCTGTTTCAGGCCCTCTGTTTCAGCCCCTCTGTTTCTCGCCCTCTGTTTCTCGCCCTCTGTTTCTCGCCCTCTGTTTCTCGCTCTCTGTTTCTCGCCCTCTGTTTCAGCCCCTCTGTTTCAGCCCCTCTGTTTCAGCCCCTCTGTTTCAGCCCCTCTGTTTCTCGCCCTCTGTTTCTCGCCCTCTGTTTCTCGCCCTCTGTTTCACGCGCTCTGTTTCTCGCTCTCTGTTTCTCGCCCTCTGTTTCTCGCCCTCTGTTTCGGCCCCTCTGTTTCAGCCCCTCTGTTTCAGCCCCTCTGTTTCAGCCCCTCTGTTTCAGCCCCTGTGTTTCTCCCCCTTTGTTTCTGCCCCTCTGTTTCTCGCTCTCTGTTTCTCGCCCTCTGTTTCTCGCCCTCTGTTTCTCGCCCTCTGTTTCAGACCCTCTGTTTCAGCCCCTCTGTTTCAGCCCCTCTGTTTCTCGCCCTCTGTTTCTCGCCCACTGTTTCTCGCCCTCTGTTTCAGCCCCTCTGTTTCAGCCCCTCTGTTTCAGCCCCTCTGTTTCTCGATGTCTGTTTCTCGCCCTCTGTTTCAGCCCCTCTGTTTCACGCCCACTGTTTCAGCCCCTCTGTTTCTCGCCATCTGTTTCAGGCCCTCTGTTTCAGCCCCTCTGTTTCTCGCCCTCTGTTTCTCGCCCTCTGTTTCTCGCCCTCTGTTTCTCGCTCTCTGTTTCTCGCCCTCTGTTTCAGCCCCTCTGTTTCAGCCCCTCTGTTTCAGCCCCTCTGTTTCAGCCCCTCTGTTTCTCGCCCTCTGTTTCTCGCCCTCTGTTTCTCGCTCTCTGTTTCTCGCCCTCTGTTTCTCGCCCTCTGTTTCAGCCCCTCTGTTACAGCCCCTCTGTTTCAGTCCCTCTGTTTCTCGCCCTCTGTTTCTCGCCCTCTGTTTCTCGCTCTCTGTTTCTCGCCCTCTGTTTCTCGCCCTGTGTTTCAGCCCCTCTGTTTCAGCCCCTTTGTTTCAGCCCCTCTGTTTCAGCCCCTCTGTTTCTCGCCCTCTGTTTCAGCCCCTCTGTTTCAGCCCCACTGTTTCAGCCCCTCTGTTTCAGACCCTCTGTTTCAGCCCCTTGGTTTCTCGCCCTCTGTTTCTCGCCCTCTGTTTCTCGCCCTCTCTTTCTCGCCCTCTGTTTCAGCCCCTCTGTTTCAGCCCCTCTGTTTCAGCCCCTCTGTTTCTCGCCCTCTGATTCTCGCCCTCTGTTTCAGCCCCTCTGTTTCAGCCCCTCTGTTTCTCGCCCTCTGTTTCAGCCCCTCTGTTTCAGCCCCTCTGTAACAGCCCCTCTGTTTCAGCCCCTCTGTTTCTCGCCCTCTGTTTCTCGCCCTCTGTTTCAGCCCCTCTGTTTCAGCCCCTCTGTTTCAGGCCCTCTGTTTCAGCCCCTCTGTTTCAGCCCCTCTGTTTCTCGCCCTCTGTTTCTCGCCCTCTGTTTCTCGCCCTCTGTTTCTCGCCCTCTGTTTCTCGCCCTCTGTTTCAGCCCATCTGTTTCTCGCCCACTGTTTCAGACCCTCTGTTTCTAGCCATCTGTTTCAGCCCCTCTGTTTCAGCCTCTCTGTTTCTCGCCCTCTGTTTCAGCCCCTCTGTTTCAGCCCCTCTGTTTCAGCCCCTCTGTTTCAGCCCCTCTGTTTCAGCACCTCTGTTTCTCGCCCTTTGTTTCTCGCCCTCTGTTACAGCCCCTCTGTTTCTCGCCCTCTGTTACAGCCCCTCTGTTTCTCGCCCTCTGTTTCAGCCCCTCTGTTTCAGTCCCTCTGTTTCAGCCCCTCTGTTTCAGCCCCTCTGTTTCATCCCCTCTGTTTCAGCCCCTCTGTTTCAGCCCCTCTGTTTCTCGCCCTCTGTTTCTCGCCCACTGTTTCTCGCCCTCTGTTTCAGCCCCTCTGTTTCAGCCCCTCTGTTTCAGCCCCTCTGTTTCTCGATGTCTGTTTCTCGCCCTCTGTTTCAGCCCCTCTGTTTCACGCCCACTGTTTCAGCCCCTCTGTTTCTCGCCATCTGTTTCAGGCCCTCTGTTTCAGCCCCTCTGTTTCTCGCCCTCTGTTTCTCGCCCTCTGTTTCTCGCCCTCTGTTTCTCGCCCTCTGTTTCTCGCTCTCTGTTTCTCGCCCTCTGTTTCAGCCCCTCTGTTTCAGCCCCTCTGTTTCAGCCCCTCTGTTTCAGCCCCTCTGTTTCTCGCCCTCTGTTTCTCGCCCTCTGTTTCTCGCTCTCTGTTTCTCGCCCTCTGTTTCTCGCCCTCTGTTTCAGCCCCTCTGTTACAGCCCCTCTGTTTCAGTCCCTCTGTTTCTCGCCCTCTGTTTCTCGCCCTCTGTTTCTCGCTCTCTGTTTCTCGCCCTCTGTTTCTCGCCCTGTGTTTCAGCCCCTCTGTTTCAGCCACTTTGTTTCAGCCCCTCTGTTTCAGCCCCTCTGTTTCTCGCCCTCTGTTTCAGCCCCTCTGTTTCAGCCCCACTGTTTCAGCCCCTCTGTTTCAGACCCTCTGTTTCAGCCCCTCGGTTTCTCGCCCTCTGTTTCTCGCCCTCTGTTTCTCGCCCTCTCTTTCTCGCCCTCTGTTTCAGCCCCTCTGTTTCAGCCCCTCTGTTTCAGCCCCTCTGTTTCTCGCCCTCTGATTCTCGCCCTCTGTTTCAGCCCCTCTGTTTCAGCCCCTCTGTTTCAGCCCCTCTGTTTCTCGCCCTCTGTTTCAGCCCCTCTGTTTCAGCCCCTCTGTAACAGCCCCTCTGTTTCAGCCCCTCTGTTTCTCGCCCTCTGTTTCTCGCCCTCTGTTTCAGCCCCTCTGTTTCAGCCCCTCTGTTTCAGGCCCTCTGTTTCAGCCCCTCTGTTTCAGCTCCTCTGTTTCTCGCCCTCTGTTTCTCGCCCTCTGTTTCTCGCCCTCTGTTTCTCGCCCTCTGTTTCTCGCCCTCTGTTTCAGCCCATCTGTTTCTCGCCCACTGTTTCAGACCCTCTGTTTCTAGCCATCTGTTTCAGCCCCTCTGTTTCAGCCTCTCTGTTTCTCGCCCTCTGTTTCAGCCCCTCTGTTTCAGCCCCTCTGTTTCAGCCCCTCTGTTTCAGCCCCTCTGTTTCAGCACCTCTGTTTCTCGCCCTTTGTTTCTCGCCCTCTGTTACAGCCCCTCTGTTTCTCGCCCTCTGTTACAGCCCCTCTGTTTCTCGCCCTCTGTTTCAGCCCCTCTGTTTCAGTCCCTCTGTTTCAGCGCCTCTGTTTCAGCCCCTCTGTTTCATCCCCTCTGTTTCAGCCCCTCTGTTTCAGCCCCTCTGTTTCAGCCACTCTGTTTCAGCCCCTCTGTTTCTCGCCCTCTGTATCTCGCCCTCTGTATCAGCCCCTCTGTTTCAGCCCCATGTTTCTCGCCCTCTGTTTCTCGCTCTCTGTTTCTCGCCCACTGTTTCTCGCCCTGTGTTTCAGCCCCTCTGTTTCAGCCCCTTTGTTTCAGCCCCTCTGTTTCAGCCCCTCTGTTTCTCGCCCTCTGTTTCAGCCCCTCTGTTTCAGCCCCACTGTTTCAGCCCCTCTGGTTCAGACCCTCTGTTTCAGCCCCTCTGTTTCTCGCCCTCTGTTTCTCGCCCTCTCTTTCTCGCCCTCTGTTTCAGCCCCTCTGTTTCAGCCCCTCTGTTTCAGCCCCTCTGTTTCTCGCCCTCTGTTTCTCGCCCTCTGTTTCAGCCCCTCTGATTCAGCCCCTCTGTTTCAGCCCCTCTGTTTCTCGCCCTCTGTTTCAGCCCCTCTGTTTCAGCCCCTCTGTCACAGCCCCTCTGTTTCAGCCCCTCTGTTTCTCGCCCTCTGTTTCTCGCCCTCTGTTTCAGCCCCTCTGTTTCAGCCCCTCTGTTTCAGGCCCTCTGTTTCAGCCCCTCTGTTTCAGCCCCTCTGTTTCTCGCCCTCTGTTTCTCGTCCTCTGTTTCTCGCCCTCTGTTTCTCGCCCTCTGTTTCTCACCCTCTGTTTCAGCCCATCTGTTTCTCGCCCACTGTTTCAGACCCTCTGTTTCTAGCCATCTGTTTCAGCCCCTCTGTTTCAGCCTCTCTGTTTCTCGCCCTCTGTTTCAGCCCCTCTGTTTCAGCCCCTCTGTTTCAGCCCCTCTGTTTCAGCCCCTCTGTTTCAGCACCTCTGTTTCTCGCCCTTTGTTTCTCGCCCTCTGTTTCAGCCCCTCTGTTTCTCGCCCTCTGTTACAGCCCCTCTGTTTCTCGCCCTCTGTTTCAGCCCCTCTGTTTCAGTCCCTCTGATTCAGCCCCTCTGTTTCATCCCCTCTTTTTCTCGCCCTCTGTTTCAGCCCCTCTCTTTCAGCACCTCTGTTTCAGCCACTCTGTTTCAGCCCCTCTGTTTCTCGCCCTCTGTATCTCGCCCTCTGTTTCAGCCCCTCTGTTTCTCGCCCTCTGTTTCTCGCCCTCTGTTTCTCGCGCTCTGTTTCTCGCTCTCTGTTTCTCGCCCTCTGTTTCTCGCCCTCTGTTTCAGCCCCTCTGTTTCAGCCCCTCTGTTTCAGCCCCTCTGTTTCAGCCACTGTGTTTCTCGCCCTCGGTTTCTCGCCCTCTGTTTCTCGCCCTCTGTTTCTCGCTCTCTGTTTCTCGCCCTCTGTTTCTCGCCAACTGTATCTCGCCCTCTGTTTCAGCCCTTCTGTTTCAGCCCCTCTGTTTCTCGCCCTCTGTTTCAGCCCCTCTGTTTCAGCCCCTCTGTTTCTCGCCCTCTGTTTCTCGCCCTCTGTTTCTCGCTCTCTGTTTCTCGCCCTCTGTTTCACGCCCTCTGTTTCAGCCCCTCTGTTTCGGCCCCTCTGTTTCAGTCCCTCTGTTTCTCGCCCTCTGTTTCTCGCCCTCTGTTTCTCGCTCTCTGTTTCTCGCCCTCTGTTTCTCGCCCTCTGTTTCAGCCCCTCTGTTTCAGCCCCTTTGTTTCAGCCCCTCTGTTTCAGCCCCTCTGTTTCTCGCCCTCTGTTTCAGCCCCTCTGTTTCAGCCCCACTGTTTCAGCCCCTCTGTTTCAGACCCTCTGTTTCAGCCCCTCTGTTTCTCGCCCTCTGTTTCTCGCCCTCTGTTTCTCACCCTCTCTTTCTCGACCTCTGTTTCAGCCCCTCTGCTTCAGCCCCTCTGTTTCTCGCCCTCTGTTTCTCGCCCTCTGTTTCAGCCCCTCTGTTTCAGCCCCTCTGTTTCAGCCCCTCTGTTTCTCGCCCTCTGTTTCAGCCCCTCTGTTGCAGTCCATTTGTTTCTCGCCCTCTGTTTCAGCCCCTCTGTTTCAGCCCCACTGTATCAGCCCCTCTGTTTCAGCCCCTCTGTTTCTCGCCCTCTGTTTCTCGCCCTCTGTTTCAGCCCCTCTGTTTCAGCCCCTCTGTTTCAGCCCCTCTGTTTCAGCCCCTCTGTTTCTCGCCCTCTGTTTCAGCCCCTCTGTTTCAGCCCCTCTATTTCAGCCCCTCTGTTTCAGCCCCTCTGTTTCTCGCCCTCTGTTTCAGCCCCTCTGTTTCAGCCCCTCTGTATCAGCCCCTCTGTTTCAGCCCCTCTGTTTCTCGCCCTCTGTTTCAGCCCCTCTGATTCAGCCCCTCTGTATCAGCTCCTCTGTTTCAGCCCCTCTGTTTCTCGCACTCTGTTTCTCGCCCTCTGTTTCAGCCCCTCTGTTTCTCGCCCTCTGTTTCAGCCCCTCTGTTTCTCGCCCACTGATTCAGCCCCTCTGTTTCAGCCCCTCTGTTTCAGCCCCTCTGTTTCAGCCCCTCTGTCTCTCGCCCTCTGTTTCTCGCCCTCTGTTTCTCGCCCTCTGTTTCTCGCCCTCTGTTTCAGCCCATCTGTTTCTCGCCCACTGTTTCAGCCCCTCTGTTTCTAGCCATCTGTTTCAGCCCCTCTGTTTCAGCCCATTTGTTTCTCGCCCTCTGTTTCAGCCCCTCTGTTTCAGCCCCTCTGTTTCAGCCCCGCTGTTTCTCGCCCTCTGTTTCAGCCCCTCTGTTTCATCCCCTCTGTTTCAGCCCCTCAGTTTCTCGCCCTCTGTTTCAGCCCCTCTGTTTCAGTCCCTCTGTTTCAGCCCCTCTGTTTCAGCCCCTCTGTTTCATCCCCTCTGTTTCTCGCCCTCTGTTTCAGCACCTCTGTTTCATCCCATCTTTTTCTCGCCCTCTGTTTCAGCCCCTCTGTTTCAGCCCCTCTGTTTCAGCCACTCTGTTTCAGCCCCTCTGTTTCTCGCCCTCTGTATCTCGCCCTCTGTTTCAGCCCCTCTGTTTCAGCCCCCTGTTTCAGCCCCTCTGTTTCTCGCCCTCTGTTTCTCGCCCTCTGTTTCACGCGCTCTGTTTCTCGCTCTCTGTTTCTCGCCCTCTGTTTCTCGCCCTCTGTTTCGGCCCCTCTGTTTCAGCCCCTCTGTTTCAGCCCCTCTGTTTCAGCCCCTCTGTTTCAGCCCCTGTGTTTCTCGCCCTCGGTTTCTCGCCCTCTGTTTCTCGCCCTCTGTTTCTCGCTCTCTGTTTCTCGCCCTCTGTTTCTCGCCCACTGTTTCTCGCCCTCTGTTTCAGCCCTTCTATTTCAGCCCCTCTGTTTCAGCCCCTCTGTTTCAGCCCCTGTGTTTCTCGCTCTCTGTTTCAGCCCCTCTGTTTCAGCCCCACTGTTTCAGCTCCTCTGTTTCAGCCCCTCTGTTTCAGCCCCTCTGTCTCTCGCCCTCTGTTTCTCGCCCTCGGTTTCAGCCCCTCTGTTTCTCGCCCTCTGTTTCAGCCCCTCTGTTTCTCGCCCTCTGCTTCAGTCCCTCTGTTTCAGCCCCTCTGTTTCAGCCCCTATGTTTCAGCCCTTCTGTTTCAGCCCCTCTGTTTCAGCCCCTCTGTTTCTCGCCCTCTGTTTCTCGCCCTCTGTTTCTCGCCCTCTGTTTCTCGCCCTCTGTTTCTCGATGTCTGTTTCTCGCCCTCTGTTTCAGCCCCTCTGTTTCTCGCCCACTGTTTCAGCCCCTCTGTTTCTCGCCATCTGTTTCAGCCCCTCTGTTTCAGCCCCTCTGTTTCTCGCCCTCTGTTTCAGCCCCTCTGTTTCAGCCCCTCTGTTTCAGCCCCTATGTTTCAGCCCCTCTGTTTCAGCACCTCTGTTTGTCGCCCTTTGTTTCTCGCCCTCTGTTTCAGCCCCTCTGTTTCTCGCCCTCTGTTTCAGCCCCTCTGTTTCTCGCCCTCTGTTTCAGCCCCTCTGTTTCAGCCCCTCTGTTTCAGCCCCTCTGTTTCAGCCCCTCTGTTTCTCGCCCTCTGTTTCAGCCCCTCTGTTTCATCCCCTCTGTTTCCCGCCCTCTGTTTCAGCCCCTCTGTTTCAGCCCCTCTGTTTCAGCCACTCTGTTTCAGCCCCTCTGTTTCTCCCCCTCTGTTTCTCGCCCTCTGTTTCAGCCCCTCTGTTTCAGCCCCGCTGTTTCAGCCCCTCTGTTTCTCGCCCTCTGTTTCTCGCCCTCTGTTTCTCGCCCTCTGTTTCTCGCTCTCTGTTTCTCGCCCTCTGTTTCTCGCCCTCTGTTTCAGCCCCTCTATTTCAGCGCCTCTGTTTCAGCCCCTCTGTTTCAGCCCCTCTGTTTCAGCCCCTCTGTTTCTCGCCCTCGGTTTCTCGCCCTCTGTTTCTCGCCCTCTGTTTCTCGCTCTCTGTTTCTCGCCCTCTGTTTCTCGCCCTCTGTTTCAGCCCCTCTGTTTCAGCCCCTCTGTTTCAGCCCCTCTGTTTCTCGCCCTCTGTTTCTCGCCCACTGTTTCTCGCCCTCTGTTTCAGCCCCTGTGTTTCAGCCCCTCTGTTTCAGCCCCTCTGTTTCAGCCCCTCTGTTTCTCGCCCTCAGTTTCAGCCCCTCTGTTTCAGCCCCTCTGTTTCAGCTCCTCTGTTTCAGCCCCTCTGTTTCAGCCCCTCTGTCTCTCGCCCTCTGTTTCTCGCCCTCGGTTTCAGCCCCTCTGTTTCTCGCCCTCTGTTTCTCGCCCTCTGTTTCTCGCTCTCTGTTTCTCGCCCTCTGTTTCTCGCCCTCTGTTACAGCCCCTCTGTTTCAGCCCCTCTGTTTCAGCCCCTCTGTTTCACCCCCTCTGTTTCTCGCCCTCGGTTTCTCGCCCTCTGTTTCTCGCCCTCTGTTTCTCGCTCGCTGTTTCTCGCCCTCTGTTTCTCGCCCTCTGTTTCAGCCCCTCTGTTTCAGCCCCTCTGTTTCAGCCCCTCTGTTTCTCACCCTCTGTTTCTCGCCCACTGTTTCTCGCCCTCTCTTTCAGCCCCTCTGTTTCAGCCCCGCTGTTTCAGCCCCTCTGTTTCTCGATGTCTGTTTCTCGCCCTCTGTTTCAGCCCCTCTGTTTCTCGCCCACTGTTTCAGCCCCTCTGTTTCTCGCCATCTGTTTCAGCCCCTCTGTTTCAGCCCCTCTTTTTCTCGCCCTCTGTTTCTCGCCCTCTGTTTCTCGCCCTCTGTTTCTCGCTCTCTGTTTCTCGCCCTCTGTTTCAGCCCCTCTGTTTCAGCCCCTCTGTTTCAGCCCCTCTGTTTCAACCCCTCTGTTTCTCGCCCTCTGTTTCCCGCCCTCTGTTTCTCGCTCTCTGTTTCTCGCCCTCTGTTTCTCGCCCTCTGTTTCAGCCGCTCTGTTTCAGCCCCTCTGTTTCTCGCCCTCGGTTTCTCGCCCTCTGTTTCTCGCCCTCTGTTTCTCGCTCTCTGTTTCTCGCCCTCTGTTTCTCGCCCTCTGTTTCAGCCCCTCTGTTTCAGACCCTTTGTTTCAGCCCCTCTGTTTCAGCCCCTCTGTTTCTCGCCCTCTGTTTCAGCCCCTCTGTTTCAGCCCCTCTGTTTCAGCTCCTCTGTTTCAGCCCCTCTGTTTCAGCCCCTCTGTCTCTCGCCCTCTGTTTCTCGCCCTCGGTTTCAGCCCCTCTGTTTCTCGCCCTCTGTTTCTCGCCCTCTGTTTCTCGCTCTCTGTTTCTCGCCCTCTGTTTCTCGCCCTCTGTTACAGCCCCTCTGTTTCAGCCCCTCTGTTTCAGCCCCTCTGTTTCACCCCCTCTGTTTCTCGCCCTCGGTTTCTCGCCCTCTGTTTCTCGCCCTCTGTTTCTCGCTCGCTGTTTCTCGCCCTCTGTTTCTCGCCCTCTGTTTCAGCCCCTCTGTTTCAGCCCCTCTGTTTCAGCCCCTCTGTTTCTCGCCCTCTGTTTCTCGCCCACTGTTTCTCGCCCTCTGTTTCAGCCCCTCTGTTTCAGCCCCGCTGTTTCAGCCCCTCTGTTTCTCGATGTCTGTTTCTCGCCCTCTGTTTCAGCCCCTCTGTTTCTCGCCCACTGTTTCAGCCCCTCTGTTTCTCGCCATCTGTTTCAGCCCCTCTGTTTCAGCCCCTCTTTTTCTCGCCCTCTGTTTCTCGCCCTCTGTTTCTCGCCCTCTGTTTCTCGCTCTCTGTTTCTCGCCCTCTGTTTCAGCCCCTCTGTTTCAGCCCCTCTGTTTCAGCCCCTCTGTTTCAGCCCCTCTGTTTCTCGCCCTCTGTTTCCCGCCCTCTGTTTCTCGCTCTCTGTTTCTCGCCCTCTGTTTCTCGCCCTCTGTTTCAGCCGCTCTGTTTCAGCCCCTCTGTTTCTCGCCCTCGGTTTCTCGCCCTCTGTTTCTCGCCCTCTGTTTCTCGCTCTCTGTTTCTCGCCCTCTGTTTCTCGCCCTCTGTTTCAGCCCCTCTGTTTCAGACCCTTTGTTTCAGCCCCTCTGTTTCAGCCCCTCTGTTTCTCGCCCTCTGTTTCAGCCCCTCTGTTTCAGCCCCACTGTTTCAGCCCCTCTGTTTCAGACCCTCTGTTTCAGCCCCTCTGTTTCTCGCCCTCTGTTTCTCGCCCTCTGTTTCTCGCCCTCTCTTTCTCGTCCTCTGTTTCAGCCCCTCTGTTTCAGCCCCTCTGTTTCTCGCCCTCTGTTTCTCACCCTCTGTTTCAGCACCTCTGTTTCAGCCCCTCTGTTTCAGCACCTCTGTTTCTCGCCCTCTGTTTCAGCCCCTCTGTTTCAGCCCCTCTGTTTCTCGCCCTCTGTTTCAGCCCCTCTGTTTCTCGCCCTCTGTTACAGCCCCTCTGTTTCAGCCCCTCTGTTTCTCGCCCTCTGTTTCAGCCTCTCTGTTTCAGCCCCTCTGTATCAGCCCCTCTGTTTCAGCCCCTCTGTTTCTCGCCCTCTGTTTCTCGCCCTCTGTTTCAGCCCCTCTGTTTCAGCCCCTCTGTTTCAGCCCCTCTGTTTCAGCCCCTCTGTTTCAGCCCCTCTGTTTCTCGCCCTCTGTTTCAGCCCCTCTGTTTCAGCCCCTCTGTTTCAGCCCCTCTGTTTCAGCCCCTCTGTTTCTCGCCCTCTGTTTCAGCCCCTCTGTTTCAGCCCCTCTGTATCAGCCCCTCTGTTTCAGCCCCTCTATTTCTCGCCCTCTGTTTCAGCCCCTCTGTTTCAGCCCCTCTGTATCAGCTCCTCTGTTTCAGCCCCTCTGTTTCTCGCACTCTGTTTCTCGCCCTCTGTTTCTCGCTCTCTGTTTCTCGCCCTCGGTTTCTCGCCCTCTGTTTCTCGCCCTCTGTTTCTCGCTCTCTGTTTCTCGCCCTCTGTTTCTCGCCCTCTGTTTCAGCCCCTTTGTTTCAGACCCTTTGTTTCAGCCCCTCTGTTTCAGCCCCTCTGTTTCTCGCCCTCTGTTTCAGCCCCTCTGTTTCAGCCCCACTGTTTCAGCCCCTCTGTTTCAGACCCTCTGTTTCAGCCCCTCTGTTTCTCGCCCTCTGTTTCTCGCCCTCTCTTTCTCGCCCTCTCTTTCTCGTCCTCTGTTTCAGCCCCTCTGTTTCAGCCCCTCTGTTTCACGCCCTCTGTTTCTCGCCCTCTGTTTCAGCCCCTCTGTTTCAGCCCCTCTGTTTCAGCACCTCTGTTTCTCGCCCTCTGTTTCAGCCCCTCTGTTTCAGCCCCTCTGTTTCAGCACCTCTGTTTCAGCCCCTCTGTTTCTCGCCCTCTGTTACAGCCCCTCTGTTTCAGCCCCTCTGTTTCTCGCCCTCTGTTTCAGCCCCTCTGTTTCAGCCCCTCTGTATCAGCCCCTCTGTTTCAGCCCCTCTGTTTCTCGCCCTCTGTTTCTCGCCCTCTGCTTCAGCCCCTCTGTTTCAGACCCTCTGTTTCAGCCCCTCTGTTTCAGCCCCTCTGTTTCAGCCCCTCTGTTTCTCGCCCTCTGTTTCAGCCCCTCTGTTTCAGCCCCTCTGTTTCAGCCCCTCTGTTTCAGCCCCTCTGTTTCTCGCCCTCTGTTTCAGCCCCTCTGTTTCAGCCCCTATGTATCAGCCCCTCTGTTTCAGCCCCTCTATTTCTCGCCCTCTGTTTCAGCCCCTCTGTTTCAGCCCCTCTGTATCAGCCCCTCTGTTTCAGCCCCTCTGTTTCTCGCCCTCTGTTTCTCACCCTCTGTTTCAGCACCTCTGTTTCAGCCCCTCTGTTTCAGCACCTCTGTTTCTCGCCCTCTGTTTCAGCCCCTCTGTTTCAGCCCCTCTGTTTCTCGCCCTCTGTTTCAGCCCCTCTGTTTCTCGCCCTCTGTTACAGCCCCTCTGTTTCAGCCCCTCTGTTTCTCGCCCTCTGTTTCAGCCCCTCTGTTTCAGCCCCTCTGTATCAGCCCCTCTGTTTCAGCCCCTCTGTTTCTCGCCCTCTGTTTCTCGCCCTCTGTTTCAGCCCCTCTGTTTCAGCCCCTCTGTTTCAGCCCCTCTGTTTCAGCCCCTCTGTTTCAGCCCCTCTGTTTCTCGCCCTCTGTTTCAGCCCCTCTGTTTCAGCCCCTCTGTTTCAGCCCCTCTGTTTCAGCCCCTCTGTTTCTCGCCCTCTGTTTCAGCCCCTCTGTTTCAGCCCCTCTGTATCAGCCCCTCTGTTTCAGCCCCTCTATTTCTCGCCCTCTGTTTCAGCCCCTCTGTTTCAGCCCCTCTGTATCAGCTCCTCTGTTTCAGCCCCTCTGTTTCTCGCACTCTGTTTCTCGCCCTCTGTTTCTCGCTCTCTGTTTCTCGCCCTCGGTTTCTCGCCCTCTTTTTCTCGCCCTCTGTTTCTCGCTCTCTGTTTCTCGCCCTCTGTTTCTCGCCCTCTGTTTCAGCCCCTTTGTTTCAGACCCTTTGTTTCAGCCCCTCTGTTTCAGCCCCTCTGTTTCTCGCCCTCTGTTTCAGCCCCTCTGTTTCAGCCCCACTGTTTCAGCCCCTCTGTTTCAGACCCTCTGTTTCAGCCCCTCTGTTTCTCGCCCTCTGTTTCTCGCCCTCTCTTTCTCGCCCTCTCTTTCTCGTCCTCTGTTTCAGCCCCTCTGTTTCAGCCCCTCTGTTTCACGCCCTCTGTTTCTCGCCCTCTGTTTCAGCCCCTCTGTTTCAGCCCCTCTGTTTCAGCACCTCTGTTTCTCGCCCTCTGTTTCAGCCCCTCTGTTTCAGCCCCTCTGTTTCAGCACCTCTGTTTCAGCCCCTCTGTTTCTCGCCCTCTGTTACAGCCCCTCTGTTTCAGCCCCTCTGTTTCTCGCCCTCTGTTTCAGCCCCTCTGTTTCAGCCCCTCTGTATCAGCCCCTCTGTTTCAGCCCCTCTGTTTCTCGCCCTCTGTTTCTCGCCCTCTGCTTCAGCCCCTCTGTTTCAGACCCTCTGTTTCAGCCCCTCTGTTTCAGCCCCTCTGTTTCAGCCCCTCTGTTTCTCGCCCTCTGTTTCAGCCCCTCTGTTTCAGCCCCTCTGTTTCAGCCCCTCTGTTTCAGCCCCTCTGTTTCTCGCCCTCTGTTTCAGCCCCTCTGTTTCAGCCCCTATGTATCAGCCCCTCTGTTTCAGCCCCTCTATTTCTCGCCCTCTGTTTCAGCCCCTCTGTTTCAGCCCCTCTGTATCAGCTCCTCTGTTTCAGCCCCTCTGTTTCTCGCACTCTGTTTCTCGCCCTCTGTTTCAGCCCCTCTGTTTCTCGCCCTCTGTTTCAGCCACTCTGTTTCTCGCCCACTGTATCAGCCCCTCTGTTTCAGCCCCTCTGTTTCAGCCCCTCTGTTTCAGCACCTCTGTTTCTCGCCCTTTGTTTCTCGCCCTCTGTTTCAGCCCCTCTGTTTCTCGCCCTCTGTTTCAGCCCCTTTGTTTCAGCCCCTCTGTTTCAGCCCCTCTGTTTCAGCCCCTCTGTTTCAGCACCTCTGTTTCTCGCCCTTTGTTTCTCGCCCTCTGTTTCAGCCCCTCTGTTTCTCGCCCTCTGTTTCAGCCCCTCTGTTTCTCGCCCACTGTTTCAGCCCCTCTGTTTCAGCTCCTCTGTTTCAGCCCCTCTGTATCAGCTCCTCTGTTTCAGCCCCTCTGTTTCTCGCCCTCTGTTTCTCGCCCTCTGTTTCAGCCCATCTGTTTCTCGCCCACTGTTTCAGCCCCTCTGTTTCTAGCCATCTGTTTCAGCCCCTCTGTTTCATCCCCTCTGTTTCTCGCCCTCTGTTTCAGCCCCTCTGTTTCAGCCCCTCTGTTTCAGCCCCTCTGTTTCAGCCCCTCTGTTTCAGCACCTCTGTTTCTCGCCCTTTGTTTCTCGCCCTCTGTTTCAGCCCCTCTGTTTCTCGCCCTCTGTTACAGCCCCTCTGTTTCTCGCCCTCTGTTTCAGCCCCTCTGTTTCAGTCCCCCTGTTTCAGCCCCTCTGTTTCAGCCCCTCTGTTTCATCCCCTCTGTTTCTCGCCCTCTGTTTCAGCCCCTCTGTTTCATCCCCTCTTTTTTCGCCCTCTGTTTCAGCCCCTCTGTTTCAGCCCCTCTGTTTCAGCCACTCTGTTTCAGCCCCTCTGTTTCTCGCCCTCTGTATCTCGCCCTCTGTTTCAGCCCCTCTGTTTCAGCCCCCTGTTTCAGCCCCTCTGTTTCTCGCCCTCTGTTTCTCGCCCTCTGTTTCACGCGCTCTGTTTCTCGCTCTCTGTTTCTCGCCCTCTGTTTCTCGCCCTCTGTTTCAGCCCCTCTGTTTCAGCCCCTCTGTTTCAGCCCCTCTGTTTCAGCCCCTGTCTTTCTCGCCCTCGGTTTCTCGCCCTCTGTTTCTCGCCCTCTGTTTCTCGCTCTCTGTTTCTCGCCCTCTGTTTCTCGCCCACTGTTTCTCGCCCTCTGTTTCAGCCCTTCTGTTTCAGCCCCTCTGTTTCAGCCCCTCTGTTTCAGCCCCTGTGTTTCTCGCCCTCTGTTTCAGCCCCTCTGTTTCAGCCCCTCTGTTTCAGCTCCTCTGTTTCAGCCCCTCTGTTTCAGCCCCTCTGTCTCTCGCCCTCTGTTTCTCCCCCTCGGTTTCAGCCCCACTGTTTCTCGCCCTCTGTTTCAGCCCCTCTGTTTCTCGCCCTCTGCTTCAGTCCCTCTGTTTCAGCCCCTCTGTTTCAGCCCCTCTGTTTCAGCCCTTCTGTTTCAGCCCCTCTGTTTCAGCCCGTCTGTTTCTCGCCCTCTGTTTCTCGCCCTCTGTTTCTCGCCCTCTGTTTCTCGATGTCTGTTTCTCGCCCTCTGTTTCAGCCCCTCTGTTTCTCGCCCACTGTTTCAGCCCCTCTGCTTCTCGCCATCTGTTTCAGCCCCTCTGTTTCAGCTCCTCTGTTTCTCGCCCTCTGTTTCAGCCCCTCTGTTTCAGCCCCTCTGTTTCAGCCCCTCTGTTTCAGCCCCTCTGTTTCAGCACCTCTGTTTCTCGCACTTTGTTTCTCGCCCTCTGTTTCAGCCCCTCTGTTTCTCGCTCTCTGTTTCAGCCCCTCTATTTCTCGCCCTCTGTTTCAGCCCCACTGTTTCAGGCCCTCTGTTTCAGCCCCTCTGTTTCAGCCCCTCTGTTTCCGCCCCTCTGTTTCTCGCCCT
Source organism: Stegostoma tigrinum (assembly GCF_030684315.1). NCBI lineage: Eukaryota > Metazoa > Chordata > Chondrichthyes > Orectolobiformes > Stegostomatidae > Stegostoma > Stegostoma tigrinum. Next base: position 156,337 of record NW_026728494.1, on the reverse strand, counting down.
CTGTTTCAGTCCCTCTGTTTCTCGCTCTCTGTTTCAGCCCCTCTGTTTCTCGCCCTCTGTTTCTGCCCCACTGTTTCAGGCCCTCTGTTTCAGCCCCTCTGTTTCAGCCCCTCTGTTTCCGCCCCTCTGTTTCTCGCCCTCTGATTCAGCCCCTCTGTTTCAGCCCCATTGTTTCTCGCCCTCTGTTTCTCGCCCTCTGTTTCTCGCCCTCTGTTTCTCGCCGTCTGTTTCAGCCCCTCTGTTTCTCGCCCTCTGTTTCAGCCCCTCTGTTTCAGCCCCTCTGTTTCAGCCCCTCTGTTTCTCGCCCTCTGTTTCTCGCCCTCTGTTTCTCGCCCTCTGTTTCTCGCCCTCTGTTTCAGCCCCTCTGTTTCTCGCCCTCTGTTTCTCGCCCTCTGTTTCAGCACCTCTGTTTCTCGCCCTCTGTTTCAGCCCCTCTGTTACAGCCCCTCTGTTTCATCCCCTCTGTTTCAGCCCCTTGGTTTCAGCACCTCTGTTTCAGCCCCTCTGTTTCAGCCCCTCTGTTTCAGCCCCTCTGTTTCTCGCGCTCTGTTTCAGCCCCTCTGTTTCTCGCTCTCTGTTTCAGCCCCTCTGTTTCTCGCCCTCTGTTTCAGCCCCACTGTTTCAGGCCCTCTGTTTCAGCCCCTCTGTTTCAGCCCCTCTGTTTCAGCCCCTCTGTTTCCGCCCCTCTGTCTCTCGCCCTCTGTTTCAGCCCCTCTGTTTCTCGCTCTCAGTTTAAGCCCCTCTGTTTCTCGCTCTCCGTTTCAGCCCCTCTGTTTCAGCCCCTCTGTTTCAGCCCCTCTGTTTCAGCCCCTCTGTTTCAGCCCCTCTGTTTCTCGCCCTCTGCTTCAGCCCCTCTGTTTCTCGCTCTCTGTTTCAGCCCCTCTGTTTCTCGACCTCTGTTTCAGCCCCTCTGTTTCATCCCCTCAGTTACAGCCCCTCTGTTTCAGCCCCTCTGTTTCAGCCCCTCTGTTTCTCGCCCTCTGTTTCTCGCCCTCAGTTTCTCGCCCTCTGTTTCTCGCCCTCTGTTTCTCGCCCTCTGTTTCAGCCCCTCTGTTTCAGCTCCTCTGTTTCTCGCACTCTGTTTCTGCTCCTCTGTTTCTCGCTCTCTGTTTCAGCCCCTCTGTTTCATCCCCTCTGTTACCGCCCCTCTGTTTCAGCCCCTCTATTTCAGCCCCTCTGTTTCTCGCCCTCTGTTTCTCGCCCTCAGTTTCTCGCCCTCTGTTTCTCGCCCTCTGTTTCTCGCCCTCTGTTTCAGCCCCTCTGTTTCAGCTCCTCTGTTTCTCGCACTCTGTTTCAGCTCCTCTGTTTCTCGCTCTCTGTTTCAGCCCCTCTGTTTCTCGCCCTCTGTTTCAGCCCCTCTGTTTCAGCCCCTCTGTTTCAGCCCCTCTGTTTCAGCCTCTCTGTTTCAGCCCCTCTGTTTCAGCCCCTCTGTTTCAGCCAGTCTATTTCTCGCCCTCTGTTTCTCGTCGTCTGTTTCTCGCCCTCTGTTTCAGCCCCTCTGTTTCAGCCCCTCTGTTTCTCGCCATCTCTTTCAGCCCTTCTGTTTCAGCCCCTCTGTTTCTCGCCCTCTGTTTCAGCCCCTCTGTTCCTCGTCCTCTGTTTCAGCCCCTCTGTTTCAGCCCCTCTGTTTCAGCCCTTCTGTTTTAGCCCCTCTGTTTCAACCCTTCTGTTTCAGCCCCTCTGTTTCTCACACTCTGTTTCTCGCCCTCTGTTTCTCGCCCTCTGTTTCAGCCCCTCTGTTTCAGCCCCTCTGTTTCTCGCACTCGGTTTCTCGCCCTCTGTTTCTCGCCCTCTGTTTCTCGCTCTCTGTTTCTCGCCCTCTGTTTCTCGCCCTCTGTTTCAGCCCCTCTGTTTCAGCCCCTCTGTTTCAGCCCCTCTGTTTCTCGCCCTCTGTTTCTCGCCCACTGTTTCTCGCCCTCTGTTTCAGCCCCTGTGTTTCAGCCCCTCTGTTTCAGCCCCTCTGTTTCAGCCCCTCTGTTTCTCGCCCTCAGTTTCAGCCCCTCTGTTTCAGCCCCTCTGTTTCAGCTCCTCTGTTTCAGCCCCTCTGTTTCAGCCCCTCTGTCTCTCGCCCTCTGTTTCTCGCCCTCGGTTTCAGCCCCTCTGTTTCTCGCCCTCTGTTTCTCGCTCTCTGTTTCTCGCCCTCTGTTTCTCGCTCTCTGTTACAGCCCCTCTGTTTCAGCTCCTCTGTTTCAGCCCCTCTGTTTCAGCCCCTCTGTTTCTCGCCCTCGGTTTCTCGCCCTCTGTTTCGCGCCCTCTGTTTCTAGCCATCTGTTTCAGCCCCTCTGTTTCATCCCCTCTGTTTCTCGCCCTCTGTTTCAGCCCCTCTGTTTCAGCCCCTCTGTTTCAGCCCCTCTGTTTCAGCCCCTCTGTTTCAGCCCCTCTGTTTCAGGCCCACTGTTTCAGCCCCTCTGTTTCATCCCCTCTGTTTCAGCCCCTTGGTTTCAGCACCTCTGTTTCAGCCCCTCTGTTTCAGCCCCTCTGTTTCAGCCCCTCTGTTTCTCGCCCTCTGTTTCAGCCCCTCTGTTTCTCGCTCTCTGTTTCAGCCCCTCTATTTCTCGCCCTCTGTTTCAGCCCCACTGTTTCAGGCCCTCTGTGTCAGCCCCTCTGTTTCAGCCCCTCTGTTTCCGCCCCTCTGTTTCTCGCCCTCTGATTCAGCCCCTCTGTTTCTCGCTCTCTGTTTCAGCCCCTCTGTATCTCGCTCTGTTTCAGCCCCTCTGTTCAGCCCCTCTGTTTCAGCCCCTCTGTTTCAGCCCCTCTGTTTCAGCCCCTCTGTTTCTCGCCCTCTGCATCAGCCCCTCTGTTTCTCGCTCTCTGTTTCAGCCCCTCTGTTTCTCGCCCTCTGTTTCAGCCCCTCTGTTTCAGCCCCTCTGTTACAGCCCCTCTGTTTCAGCCCCTCTGTTTCAGCCCCTCTGTTTCTCGCCCTCTGTTTCACGCCCTCTGTTTCTCGCCCTCTGTTTATCGCCCTCTGTTTCTCGCCCTCTGTTTCAGCCCCTCTGTTTCAGCCCCTCTGTTTCAGCCCCTCTGTTTCTTGCCCTCTGTTTCAGACCATCTGTTTCTCGCCCTCTGTTTCAGCCCCTCTGTTTCAGCCCCTCTGTATCTCGCCCTCTGTTTCAGCCCCTCTGTTTCTCGCCCTCTGTTTCAGCCCCTCTGTATCAGCCCCTCTGTTTCAGCCGCTCTGTTTCAGCCCCGCTGTTTCAGCCCCTCTGTTTCAGCCCCTCTGTTTCATCCCCTCTGTTACAGCCCCTCTGTTTCAGCCCCTCTGTTTCAGCCCCTCTGTTTCTCGCCCTCTGTTTCTCGCCCTCAGTTTCTCGCCCTCTGTTTCTCGCCCTCTGTTTCTCGCCCTCTGTTTCAGCCCCTCTGTTTCAGCTCCTCTGTTTCTCGCACTCTGTTTCTGCTCCTCTGTTTCTCGCTCTCTGTTTCAGCCCCTCTGTTTCATCCCCTCTGTTACCGCCCCTCTGTTTCAGCCCCTCTATTTCAGCCCCTCTGTTTCTCGCCCTCTGTTTCTCGCCCTCAGTTTCTCGCCCTCTGTTTCTCGCCCTCTGTTTCTCGCCCTCTGTTTCAGCCCCTCTGTTTCAGCTCCTCTGTTTCTCGCACTCTGTTTCAGCTCCTCTGTTTCTCGCTCTCTGTTTCAGCCCCTCTGTTTCTCGCCCTCTGTTTCAGCCCCTCTGTTTCAGCCCCTCTGTTTCAGCCCCTCTGTTTCAGCCTCTCTGTTTCAGCCCCTCTGTTTCAGCCCCTCTGTTTCAGCCAGTCTATTTCTCGCCCTCTGTTTCTCGTCGTCTGTTTCTCGCCCTCTGTTTCAGCCCCTCTGTTTCAGCCCCTCTGTTTCTCGCCATCTCTTTCAGCCCTTCTGTTTCAGCCCCTCTGTTTCTCGCCCTCTGTTTCAGCCCCTCTGTTCCTCGTCCTCTGTTTCAGCCCCTCTGTTTCAGCCCCTCTGTTTCAGCCCTTCTGTTTTAGCCCCTCTGTTTCAACCCTTCTGTTTCAGCCCCTCTGTTTCTCACACTCTGTTTCTCGCCCTCTGTTTCTCGCCCTCTGTTTCAGCCCCTCTGTTTCAGCCCCTCTGTTTCTCGCACTCGGTTTCTCGCCCTCTGTTTCTCGCCCTCTGTTTCTCGCTCTCTGTTTCTCGCCCTCTGTTTCTCGCCCTCTGTTTCAGCCCCTCTGTTTCAGCCCCTCTGTTTCAGCCCCTCTGTTTCTCGCCCTCTGTTTCTCGCCCACTGTTTCTCGCCCTCTGTTTCAGCCCCTGTGTTTCAGCCCCTCTGTTTCAGCCCCTCTGTTTCAGCCCCTCTGTTTCTCGCCCTCAGTTTCAGCCCCTCTGTTTCAGCCCCTCTGTTTCAGCTCCTCTGTTTCAGCCCCTCTGTTTCAGCCCCTCTGTCTCTCGCCCTCTGTTTCTCGCCCTCGGTTTCAGCCCCTCTGTTTCTCGCCCTCTGTTTCTCGCTCTCTGTTTCTCGCCCTCTGTTTCTCGCTCTCTGTTACAGCCCCTCTGTTTCAGCCCCTCTGTTTCAGCCCCTCTGTTTCAGCCCCTCTGTTTCTCGCCCTCGGTTTCTCGCCCTCTGTTTCGCGCCCTCTGTTTCTAGCCATCTGTTTCAGCCCCTCTGTTTCATCCCCTCTGTTTCTCGCCCTCTGTTTCAGCCCCTCTGTTTCAGCCCCTCTGTTTCAGCCCCTCTGTTTCAGCCCCTCTGTTTCAGCCCCTCTGTTTCAGGCCCACTGTTTCAGCCCCTCTGTTTCATCCCCTCTGTTTCAGCCCCTTGGTTTCAGCACCTCTGTTTCAGCCCCTCTGTTTCAGCCCCTCTGTTTCAGCCCCTCTGTTTCTCGCCCTCTGTTTCAGCCCCTCTGTTTCTCGCTCTCTGTTTCAGCCCCTCTATTTCTCGCCCTCTGTTTCAGCCCCACTGTTTCAGGCCCTCTGTGTCAGCCCCTCTGTTTCAGCCCCTCTGTTTCCGCCCCTCTGTTTCTCGCCCTCTGATTCAGCCCCTCTGTTTCTCGCTCTCTGTTTCAGCCCCTCTGTATCTCGCTCTGTTTCAGCCCCTCTGTTCAGCCCCTCTGTTTCAGCCCCTCTGTTTCAGCCCCTCTGTTTCAGCCCCTCTGTTTCTCGCCCTCTGCATCAGCCCCTCTGTTTCTCGCTCTCTGTTTCAGCCCCTCTGTTTCTCGCCCTCTGTTTCAGCCCCTCTGTTTCAGCCCCTCTGTTACAGCCCCTCTGTTTCAGCCCCTCTGTTTCAGCCCCTCTGTTTCTCGCCCTCTGTTTCACGCCCTCTGTTTCTCGCCCTCTGTTTATCGCCCTCTGTTTCTCGCCCTCTGTTTCAGCCCCTCTGTTTCAGCCCCTCTGCTTCAGCCCCTCTGTTTCTTGCCCTCTGTTTCAGACCATCTGTTTCTCGCCCTCTGTTTCAGCCCCTCTGTTTCAGCCCCTCTGTATCTCGCCCTCTGTTTCAGCCCCTCTGTTTCTCGCCCTCTGTTTCAGCCCCTCTGTATCAGCCCCTCTGTTTCAGCCGCTCTGTTTCAGCCCCGCTGTTTCAGCCCCTCTGTTTCAGCCCCTCTGTTTCAGCCCCTCTGTTTCTAGCCCTTCTGTTTCAGCCCCTCTGTTTCAGCCCCTCTGTTTCAGTCACTCTGTTTCAGCCCCTCTGTTTCACCCACATTGTTTCTCGCCCTCTGTTTCTCGCCCTCTGTTTCTCGCCCTCTGTTTCAGCCCCTCTGTTTCAGCCCCTCTGTTTCAGCTCCTCTGTTTCAGCCCCTCTGTTTCTCGCCCTCTGTTTCTCGCCGTCTGTTTCAGCCCCTCTGTTTCTCGCCCTCTGTTTCAGCCCCTCTGTTTCAGCCCCTCTGTTTCAGCCCCTCTGTTTCTCGCCCTCTGTTTCTCGCCCTCTGTTTCTCGCCCACTGTTTCTCGCCCTCTGTTTCAGCCCCTCTGTTTCAGCCCCTCTGTTTCAGCCCCTCTGTTTCAGCCCCTCTGTTTCTCGCCCTCTGTTTCTCGCCCTCTGTTTCTCGCCCTCTGTTTCTCGCTCTCTGTTTCTCGCCCTCTGTTTCTCGCCCTCTGTTTCAGCCCCTCTGTTTCAGCACCTTTGTTTCAGCCCCTCTGTTTCAGCCCCTCTGTTTCTCGTCCTCTGTTTCAGCCCCTCTGTTTCAGCCCCACTGTTTCAGCCCCTCTGTTTCAGACCCTCTGTTTCAGCCCCTCTGTTTCTCGCCCTCTGTTTCTCGCCCTCTGTTTCTCGCCCTCTCTTTCTCGCCCTCTGTTTCAGCCCCTCTGTTTCAGCCCCTCTGTTTCGCGCCCTCTGTTTCTCGCCCTCTGTTTCAGCCCCTCTGTTTCAGCCCCGCTGTTTCTCGCCCTCTGTTTCACCCCCTCTTTTTCAGCCCCTCTGTTTCAGCCCCTGTGTTTCAGCCCCTCTGTTTCAGCCCCTCTGTTTCTCGCACTCTGTTTCAGCCCCTCTGTTTCTCGCTCTCTGTTTCAGCCCCTCTGTTTCTCGCCCTCTTTTTCAGCATCTCTGTTTCAACCCCTCTGTTTCAGCCCCTCTGTTTCAGCCCCTCTGTTTCAGCCCCTCTGATTCAGCCCCTCTGTTTCCGCCCCTCTTTTTCTCGCCCTGTGTTTCAGCCCCTCTGTTTCTCGCTATCTGTTTCAGCCCCTCTGTTTCCCACCCTCTGTTTGAGCCCCTCTGTTTCAGCCCCTCTGTTTCAGCCCCTCTGTTTCAGCCCCTCTGTTTCAGCCAGTCTGTTTCTCGCCCTCTGTTTCTCGCCGTCTGTTTCTCGCCCTCTGTTTCAGCCCCTCTGTTTCAGCCCCTCTGTTTCAGCCCCTCTGTTTCAGCCTCTGTTTCAGCCCCTCTGTTTCAGCCCCTCTGTTTCAGCCAGTCTATTTCTCGCCCTCTGTTTCTCGTCGTCTGTTTCTCGCCCTCTGTTTCAGCCCCTCTGTTTCAGCCCCTCTGTTTCTCGCCCTCTCTTTCAGCCCCTCTGTTTCAGCCCCTCTGTTTCTCGCCCTCTGTTTCAGCCCCTCTGTTCCTCGCCCTCTGTTTCAGCCCCTCTGTTTCAGCCCCTCTGTTTCAGCCCCTCTGTTTCAACCCCTCTGTTTCAGCCCCTCTGTTTCTCACACTCTGTTTCTCGCCCTCTGTTTCAGCCCCTCTCTTTCAGCCCCGCTGTTTCTCGCCCTCTGTTTCAGCCCCTCTGTTTCAGCCCCTCTGTTTCAGCCCCTCTGTTTCAGCCCCTCTGTTTCTCGCCCTCTGTTTCTCGCCCTCTGTTTCTCGCCCTCTGTTTCAGCCCCTCTGTTTCAGCCCCTCTGTTTCAGCCCCTCTGTCTCAGTCCCTCTGTTTCAGCCCCTCTGTTTCAGCCGCTCTGTTTCTCGCCCTCTGTTTCTCACCCTCTGTTTCAGCCCCTCTGTTTCAGCCCCTTTGTTTCAGCCCCTCTGTCTCAGCCCCTCTGTTTCAGCCCCTCTGTTTCAGCCGCTCTGTTTCTCGCCCTCTGTTTCTCGCCCTCTGTTTCTCGCCCTCTGTTTCTCGCCCTCTGTTTCAGCCACTCTGTTTCAGCCCCTCTGTTTCAGCCCCTCTGTCTCAGCCCCTCTGTTTCAGCCCCTCTGTTTCAGCCGCTCTGTTTCAGACCCTCTGTTTAAGCCCCTCTGTTTCTCGCCCGCTGTTTCTCGCCCTCTGTTTCTGCCCCTCTGTTTGAGCCCCGCTGTTTCTCGCCCTCTGTTTCTCGCCCTCTGTTTCTCGCCCTCTGTTTCAGCCCCTCTGTTTCAGCCCCTCTGTTTCAGCCCCTATTCTTCAGCCCCTCTGTTTCTCGCCCTCTGTTTCTCGCCCTCTGTTTCAGCCCCTCTGTTTCTCGTCCTCTGTTTCAGCCCCTCTGTTTCAGCCCCTCTGTTTCAGCCCCTCTGTTTCAGCCCCTCTGTTTCAGGCCCACTGTTTCAGCCCCTCTGTTTCATCCCCTCTGTTTCAGCCCCTTGGTTTCAGCACCTCTGTTTCAGCCCCTCTGTTTCAGCCCCTCTGTTTCAGCCCCTCTGTTTCTCGCCCTCTGTTTCAGCCCCTCTGTTTCTCGCTCTCTGTTTCAGCCCCTCTATTTCTCGCCCTCTGTTTCAGCCCCACTGTTTCAGGCCCTCTGTTTCAGCCCCTCTGTTTCAGCCCCTCTGTTTCCGCCCCTCTGTTTCTCGCCCTCTGATTCAGCCCCTCTGTTTCTCGCTCTCTGTTTCAGCCCCTCTGTATCTCGCTCTGTTTCAGCCCCTCTGTTCAGCCCCTCTGTTTCAGCCCCTCTGTTTCAGCCCCTCTGTTTCAGCCCCTCTGTTTCTCGCCCTCTGCATCAGCCCCTCTGTTTCTCGCTCTCTGTTTCAGCCCCTCTGTTTCTCGCCCTCTGTTTCAGCCGCTCTGTTACAGCCCCTCTGTTTCAGTCCCTCTGTTTCTCGCCCTCTGTTTCTCGCCCTCTGTTTCTCGCTCTCTGTTTCTCGCCCTCTGTTTCTCGCCCTGTGTTTCAGCCCCTCTGTTTCAGCCCCTTTGTTTCAGCCCCTCTGTTTCAGCCCCTCTGTTTCTCGCCCTCTGTTTCAGACCCTCTGTTTCAGCCCCTCGGTTTCTCGCCCTCTGTTTCTCGCCCTCTGTTTCTCGCCCTCTCTTTCTCGCCCTCTGTTTCAGCCCCTCTGTTTCAGCCCCTCTGTTTCAGCCCCTCTGTTTCTCGCCCTCTGATTCTCGCCCTCTGTTTCAGCCCCTCTGTTTCAGCCCCTCTGTTTCAGCCCCTCTGTTTCTCGCCCTCTGTTTCAGCCCCTCTGTTTCAGCCCCTCTGTAACAGCCCCTCTGTTTCAGCCCCTCTGTTTCTCGCCCTCTGTTTCTCGCCCTCTGTTTCAGCCCCTCTGTTTCAGCCCCTCTGTTTCAGGCCCTCTGTTTCAGCCCCTCTGTTTCAGCCCCTCTGTTTCTCGCCCTCTGTTTCTCGCCCTCTGTTTCTCGCCCTCTGTTTCTCGCCCTCTGTTTCTCGCCCTCTGTTTCAGCCCATCTGTTTCTCGCCCACTGTTTCAGACCCTCTGTTTCTAGCCATCTGTTTCAGCCCCTCTGTTTCAGCCTCTCTGTTTCTCGCCCTCTGTTTCAGCCCCTCTGTTTCAGCCCCTCTGTTTCAGCCCCTCTGTTTCAGCCCCTCTGTTTCAGCACCTCTGTTTCTCGCCCTTTGTTTCTCGCCCTCTGTTACAGCCCCTCTGTTTCTCGCCCTCTGTTACAGCCCCTCTGTTTCTCGCCCTCTGTTTCAGCCCCTCTGTTTCAGTCCCTCTGTTTCAGCGCCTCTGTTTCAGCCCCTCTGTTTCATCCCCTCTGTTTCAGCCCCTCTGTTTCAGCCCCTCTGTTTCAGCCACTCTGTTTCAGCCCCTCTGTTTCTCGCCCTCTGTATCTCGCCCTCTGTATCAGCCCCTCTGTTTCAGCCCCCTGTTTCTCGCCCTCTGTTTCTCGCTCTCTGTTTCTCGCCCACTGTTTCTCGCCCTGTGTTTCAGCCCCTCTGTTTCAGCCCCTTTGTTTCAGCCCCTCTGTTTCAGCCCCTCTGTTTCTCGCCCTCTGTTTCAGCCCCTCTGTTTCATCCCCACTGTTTCAGCCCCTCTGGTTCAGACCCTCTGTTTCAGCCCCTCTGTTTCTCGCCCTCTGTTTCTCGCCCTCTCTTTCTCGCCCTCTGTTTCAGCCCCTCTGTTTCAGCCCCTCTGTTTCAGCCCCTCTGTTTCTCGCCCTCTGTTTCTCGCCCTCTGTTTCAGCCCCTCTGATTCAGCCCCTCTGTTTCAGCCCCTCTGTTTCTCGCCCTCTGTTTCAGCCCCTCTGTTTCAGCCCCTCTGTCACAGCCCCTCTGTTTCAGCCCCTCTGTTTCTCGCCCTCTGTTTCTCGCCCTCTGTTTCAGCCCCTCTGTTTCAGCCCCTCTGTTTCAGGCCCTCTGTTTCAGCCCCTCTGTTTCAGCCCCTCTGTTTCTCGCCCTCTGTTTCTCGCCCTCTGTTTCTCGCCCTCTGTTTCTCGCCCTCTGTTTCTCACCCTCTGTTTCAGCCCATCTGTTTCTCGCCCACTGTTTCAGACCCTCTGTTTCTAGCCATCTGTTTCAGCCCCTCTGTTTCAGCCTCTCTGTTTCTCGCCCTCTGTTTCAGCCCCTCTGTTTCAGCCCCTCTGTTTCAGCCCCTCTGTTTCAGCCCCTCTGTTTCAGCACCTCTGTTTCTCGCCCTTTGTTTCTCGCCCTCTGTTTCAGCCCCTCTGTTTCTCGCCCTCTGTTACAGCCCCTCTGTTTCTCGCCCTCTGTTTCAGCCCCTCTGTTTCAGTCCCTCTGATTCAGCCCCTCTGTTTCATCCCCTCTTTTTCTCGCCCTCTGTTTCAGCCCCTCTCTTTCAGCACCTCTGTTTCAGCCACTCTGTTTCAGCCCCTCTGTTTCTCGCCCTCTGTATCTCGCCCTCTGTTTCAGCCCCTCTGTTTCTCGCCCTCTGTTTCTCGCCCTCTGTTTCTCGCGCTCTGTTTCTCGCTCTCTGTTTCTCGCCCTCTGTTTCTCGCCCTCTGTTTCAGCCCCTCTGTTTCAGCCCCTCTGTTTCAGCCCCTCTGTTTCAGCCACTGTGTTTCTCGCCCTCGGTTTCTCGCCCTCTGTTTCTCGCCCTCTGTTTCTCGCTCTCTGTTTCTCGCCCTCTGTTTCTCGCCAACTGTATCTCGCCCTCTGTTTCAGCCCTTCTGTTTCAGCCCCTCTGTTTCTCGCCCTCTGTTTCAGCCCCTCTGTTTCAGCCCCTCTGTTTCTCGCCCTCTGTTTCTCGCCCTCTGTTTCTCGCTCTCTGTTTCTCGCCCTCTGTTTCACGCCCTCTGTTTCAGCCCCTCTGTTTCGGCCCCTCTGTTTCAGTCCCTCTGTTTCTCGCCCTCTGTTTCTCGCCCTCTGTTTCTCGCTCTCTGTTTCTCGCCCTCTGTTTCTCGCCCTCTGTTTCAGCCCCTCTGTTTCAGCCCCTTTGTTTCAGCCCCTCTGTTTCAGCCCCTCTGTTTCTCGCCCTCAGTTTCAGCCCCTCTGTTTCAGCCCCACTGTTTCAGCCCCTCTGTTTCAGACCCTCTGTTTCAGCCCCTCTGTTTCTCGCCCTCTGTTTCTCGCCCTCTGTTTCTCACCCTCTCTTTCTCGACCTCTGTTTCAGCCCCTCTGCTTCAGCCCCTCTGTTTCTCGCCCTCTGTTTCTCGCCCTCTGTTTCAGCCCCTCTGTTTCAGCCCCTCTGTTTCAGCCCCTCTGTTTCTCGCCCTCTGTTTCAGCCCCTCTGTTGCAGTCCATTTGTTTCTCGCCCTCTGTTTCAGCCCCTCTGTTTCAGCCCCACTGTATCAGCCCCTCTGTTTCAGCCCCTCTGTTTCTCGCCCTCTGTTTCTCGCCCTCTGTTTCAGCCCCTCTGTTTCAGCCCCTCTGTTTCAGCCCCTCTGTTTCAGCCCCTCTGTTTCTCGCCCTCTGTTTCAGCCCCTCTGTTTCAGCCCCTCTATTTCAGCCCCTCTGTTTCAGCCCCTCTGTTTCTCGCCCTCTGTTTCAGCCCCTCTGTTTCAGCCCCTCTGTATCAGCCCCTCTGTTTCAGCCCCTCTGTTTCTCGCCCTCTGTTTCAGCCCCTCTGATTCAGCCCCTCTGTATCAGCTCCTCTGTTTCAGCCCCTCTGTTTCTCGCACTCTGTTTCTCGCCCTCTGTTTCAGCCCCTCTGTTTCTCGCCCTCTGTTTCAGCCCCTCTGTTTCTCGCCCACTGATTCAGCCCCTCTGTTTCAGCCCCTCTGTTTCAGCCCCTCTGTTTCAGCCCCTCTGTCTCTCGCCCTCTGTTTCTCGCCCTCTGTTTCTCGCCCTCTGTTTCAGCCCATCTGTTTCTCGCCCACTGTTTCAGCCCCTCTGTTTCTAGCCATCTGTTTCAGCCCCTCTGTTTCAGCCCATTTGTTTCTCGCCCTCTGTTTCAGCCCCTCTGTTTCAGCCCCTCTGTTTCAGCCCCGCTGTTTCTCGCCCTCTGTTTCAGCCCCTCTGTTTCATCCCCTCTGTTTCAGCCCCTCAGTTTCTCGCCCTCTGTTTCAGCCCCTCTGTTTCAGTCCCTCTGTTTCAGCCCCTCTGTTTCAGCCCCTCTGTTTCATCCCCTCTGTTTCTCGCCCTCTGTTTCAGCACCTCTGTTTCATCCCATCTTTTTCTCGCCCTCTGTTTCAGCCCCTCTGTTTCAGCCCCTCTGTTTCAGCCACTCTGTTTCAGCCCCTCTGTTTCTCGCCCTCTGTATCTCGCCCTCTGTTTCAGCCCCTCTGTTTCAGCCCCCTGTTTCAGCCCCTCTGTTTCTCGCCCTCTGTTTCTCGCCCTCTGTTTCACGCGCTCTGTTTCTCGCTCTCTGTTTCTCGCCCTCTGTTTCTCGCCCTCTGTTTCGGCCCCTCTGTTTCAGCCCCTCTGTTTCAGCCCCTCTGTTTCAGCCCCTCTGTTTCAGCCCCTGTGTTTCTCGCCCTCGGTTTCTCGCCCTCTGTTTCTCGCCCTCTGTTTCTCGCTCTCTGTTTCTCGCCCTCTGTTTCTCGCCCACTGTTTCTCGCCCTCTGTTTCAGCCCTTCTATTTCAGCCCCTCTGTTTCAGCCCCTCTGTTTCAGCCCCTGTGTTTCTCGCTCTCTGTTTCAGCCCCTCTGTTTCAGCCCCACTGTTTCAGCTCCTCTGTTTCAGCCCCTCTGTTTCAGCCCCTCTGTCTCTCGCCCTCTGTTTCTCGCCCTCGGTTTCAGCCCCTCTGTTTCTCGCCCTCTGTTTCAGCCCCTCTGTTTCTCGCCCTCTGCTTCAGTCCCTCTGTTTCAGCCCCTCTGTTTCAGCCCCTATGTTTCAGCCCTTCTGTTTCAGCCCCTCTGTTTCAGCCCCTCTGTTTCTCGCCCTCTGTTTCTCGCCCTCTGTTTCTCGCCCTCTGTTTCTCGCCCTCTGTTTCTCGATGTCTGTTTCTCGCCCTCTGTTTCAGCCCCTCTGTTTCTCGCCCACTGTTTCAGCCCCTCTGTTTCTCGCCATCTGTTTCAGCCCCTCTGTTTCAGCCCCTCTGTTTCTCGCCCTCTGTTTCAGCCCCTCTGTTTCAGCCCCTCTGTTTCAGCCCCTCTGTTTCAGCCCCTCTGTTTCAGCACCTCTGTTTGTCGCCCTTTGTTTCTCGCCCTCTGTTTCAGCCCCTCTGTTTCTCGCCCTCTGTTTCAGCCCCTCTGTTTCTCGCCCTCTGTTTCATCCCTCTGTTTCAGCCCCTCTGTTTCAGCCCCTCTGTTTCAGCCCCTCTGTTTCTCGCCCTCTGTTTCAGCCCCTCTGTTTCATCCCCTCTGTTTCCCGCCCTCTGTTTCAGCCCCTCTGTTTCAGCCCCTCTGTTTCAGCCACTCTGTTTCAGCCCCTCTGTTTCTCCCCCTCTGTTTCTCGCCCTCTGTTTCAGCCCCTCTGTTTCAGCCCCGCTGTTTCAGCCCCTCTGTTTCTCGCCCTCTGTTTCTCGCCCTCTGTTTCTCGCCCTCTGTTTCTCGCTCTCTGTTTCTCGCCCTCTGTTTCTCGCCCTCTGTTTCAGCCCCTCTGTTTCAGCGCCTCTGTTTCAGCCCCTCTGTTTCAGCCCCTCTGTTTCAGCCCCTCTGTTTCTCGCCCTCGGTTTCTCGCCCTCTGTTTCTCGCCCTCTGTTTCTCGCTCTCTGTTTCTCGCCCTCTGTTTCTCGCCCTCTGTTTCAGCCCCTCTGTTTCAGCCCCTCTGTTTCAGCCCCTCTGTTTCTCGCCCTCTGTTTCTCGCCCACTGTTTCTCGCCCTCTGTTTCAGCCCCTGTGTTTCAGCCCCTCTGTTTCAGCCCCTCTGTTTCAGCCCCTCTGTTTCTCGCCCTCAGTTTCAGCCCCTCTGTTTCAGCCCCTCTGTTTCAGCTCCTCTGTTTCAGCCCCTCTGTTTCAGCCCCTCTGTCTCTCGCCCTCTGTTTCTCGCCCTCGGTTTCAGCCCCTCTGTTTCTCGCCCTCTGTTTCTCGCCCTCTGTTTCTCGCTCTCTGTTTCTCGCCCTCTGTTTCTCGCCCTCTGTTACAGCCCCTCTGTTTCAGCCCCTCTGTTTCAGCCCCTCTGTTTCACCCCCTCTGTTTCTCGCCCTCGGTTTCTCGCCCTCTGTTTCTCGCCCTCTGTTTCTCGCTCGCTGTTTCTCGCCCTCTGTTTCTCGCCCTCTGTTTCAGCCCCTCTGTTTCAGCCCCTCTGTTTCAGCCCCTCTGTTTCTCGCCCTCTGTTTCTCGCCCACTGTTTCTCGCCCTCTCTTTCAGCCCCTCTGTTTCAGCCCCGCTGTTTCAGCCCCTCTGTTTCTCGATGTCTGTTTCTCGCCCTCTGTTTCAGCCCCTCTGTTTCTCGCCCACTGTTTCAGCCCCTCTGTTTCTCGCCATCTGTTTCAGCCCCTCTGTTTCAGCCCCTCTTTTTCTCGCCCTCTGTTTCTCGCCCTCTGTTTCTCGCCCTCTGTTTCTCGCTCTCTGTTTCTCGCCCTCTGTTTCAGCCCCTCTGTTTCAGCCCCTCTGTTTCAGCCCCTCTGTTTCAACCCCTCTGTTTCTCGCCCTCTGTTTCCCGCCCTCTGTTTCTCGCTCTCTGTTTCTCGCCCTCTGTTTCTCGCCCTCTGTTTCAGCCGCTCTGTTTCAGCCCCTCTGTTTCTCGCCCTCGGTTTCTCGCCCTCTGTTTCTCGCCCTCTGTTTCTCGCTCTCTGTTTCTCGCCCTCTGTTTCTCGCCCTCTGTTTCAGCCCCTCTGTTTCAGACCCTTTGTTTCAGCCCCTCTGTTTCAGCCCCTCTGTTTCTCGCCCTCTGTTTCAGCCCCTCTGTTTCAGCCCCTCTGTTTCAGCTCCTCTGTTTCAGCCCCTCTGTTTCAGCCCCTCTGTCTCTCGCCCTCTGTTTCTCGCCCTCGGTTTCAGCCCCTCTGTTTCTCGCCCTCTGTTTCTCGCCCTCTGTTTCTCGCTCTCTGTTTCTCGCCCTCTGTTTCTCGCCCTCTGTTACAGCCCCTCTGTTTCAGCCCCTCTGTTTCAGCCCCTCTGTTTCACCCCCTCTGTTTCTCGCCCTCGGTTTCTCGCCCTCTGTTTCTCGCCCTCTGTTTCTCGCTCGCTGTTTCTCGCCCTCTGTTTCTCGCCCTCTGTTTCAGCCCCTCTGTTTCAGCCCCTCTGTTTCAGCCCCTCTGTTTCTCGCCCTCTGTTTCTCGCCCACTGTTTCTCGCCCTCTGTTTCAGCCCCTCTGTTTCAGCCCCGCTGTTTCAGCCCCTCTGTTTCTCGATGTCTGTTTCTCGCCCTCTGTTTCAGCCCCTCTGTTTCTCGCCCACTGTTTCAGCCCCTCTGTTTCTCGCCATCTGTTTCAGCCCCTCTGTTTCAGCCCCTCTTTTTCTCGCCCTCTGTTTCTCGCCCTCTGTTTCTCGCCCTCTGTTTCTCGCTCTCTGTTTCTCGCCTTCTGTTTCAGCCCCTCTGTTTCAGCCCCTCTGTTTCAGCCCCTCTGTTTCAGCCCCTCTGTTTCTCGCCCTCTGTTTCCCGCCCTCTGTTTCTCGCTCTCTGTTTCTCGCCCTCTGTTTCTCGCCCTCTGTTTCAGCCGCTCTGTTTCAGCCCCTCTGTTTCTCGCCCTCGGTTTCTCGCCCTCTGTTTCTCGCCCTCTGTTTCTCGCTCTCTGTTTCTCGCCCTCTGTTTCTCGCCCTCTGTTTCAGCCCCTCTGTTTCAGACCCTTTGTTTCAGCCCCTCTGTTTCAGCCCCTCTGTTTCTCGCCCTCTGTTTCAGCCCCTCTGTTTCAGCCCCACTGTTTCAGCCCCTCTGTTTCAGACCCTCTGTTTCAGCCCCTCTGTTTCTCGCCCTCTGTTTCTCGCCCTCTGTTTCTCGCCCTCTCTTTCTCGTCCTCTGTTTCAGCCCCTCTGTTTCAGCCCCTCTGTTTCTCGCCCTCTGTTTCTCACCCTCTGTTTCAGCACCTCTGTTTCAGCCCCTCTGTTTCAGCACCTCTGTTTCTCGCCCTCTGTTTCAGCCCCTCTGTTTCAGCCCCTCTGTTTCTCGCCCTCTGTTTCAGCCCCTCTGTTTCTCGCCCTCTGTTACAGCCCCTCTGTTTCAGCCCCTCTGTTTCTCGCCCTCTGTTTCAGCCCCTCTGTTTCAGCCCCTCTGTATCAGCCCCTCTGTTTCAGCCCCTCTGTTTCTCGCCCTCTGTTTCTCGCCCTCTGTTTCAGCCCCTCTGTTTCAGCCCCTCTGTTTCAGCCCCTCTGTTTCAGCCCCTCTGTTTCAGCCCCTCTGTTTCTCGCCCTCTGTTTCAGCCCCTCTGTTTCAGCCCCTCTGTTTCAGCCCCTCTGTTTCAGCCCCTCTGTTTCTCGCCCTCTGTTTCAGCCCCTCTGTTTCAGCCCCTCTGTATCAGCCCCTCTGTTTCAGCCCCTCTATTTCTCGCCCTCTGTTTCAGCCCCTCTGTTTCAGCCCCTCTGTATCAGCTCCTCTGTTTCAGCCCCTCTGTTTCTCGCACTCTGTTTCTCGCCCTCTGTTTCTCGCTCTCTGTTTCTCGCCCTCGGTTTCTCGCCCTCTGTTTCTCGCCCTCTGTTTCTCGCTCTCTGTTTCTCGCCCTCTGTTTCTCGCCCTCTGTTTCAGCCCCTTTGTTTCAGACCCTTTGTTTCAGCCCCTCTGTTTCAGCCCCTCTGTTTCTCGCCCTCTGTTTCAGCCCCTCTGTTTCAGCCCCACTGTTTCAGCCCCTCTGTTTCAGACCCTCTGTTTCAGCCCCTCTGTTTCTCGCCCTCTGTTTCTCGCCCTCTCTTTCTCGCCCTCTCTTTCTCGTCCTCTGTTTCAGCCCCTCTGTTTCAGCCCCTCTGTTTCACGCCCTCTGTTTCTCGCCCTCTGTTTCAGCCCCTCTGTTTCAGCCCCTCTGTTTCAGCACCTCTGTTTCTCGCCCTCTGTTTCAGCCCCTCTGTTTCAGCCCCTCTGTTTCAGCACCTCTGTTTCAGCCCCTCTGTTTCTCGCCCTCTGTTACAGCCCCTCTGTTTCAGCCCCTCTGTTTCTCGCCCTCTGTTTCAGCCCCTCTGTTTCAGCCCCTCTGTATCAGCCCCTCTGTTTCAGCCCCTCTGTTTCTCGCCCTCTGTTTCTCGCCCTCTGCTTCAGCCCCTCTGTTTCAGACCCTCTGTTTCAGCCCCTCTGTTTCAGCCCCTCTGTTTCAGCCCCTCTGTTTCTCGCCCTCTGTTTCAGCCCCTCTGTTTCAGCCCCTCTGTTTCAGCCCCTCTGTTTCAGCCCCTCTGTTTCTCGCCCTCTGTTTCAGCCCCTCTGTTTCAGCCCCTATGTATCAGCCCCTCTGTTTCAGCCCCTCTATTTCTCGCCCTCTGTTTCAGCCCCTCTGTTTCAGCCCCTCTGTATCAGCTCCTCTGTTTCAGCCCCTCTGTTTCTCGCACTCTGTTTCTCGCCCTCTGTTTCAGCCCCTCTGTTTCTCGCCCTCTGTTTCAGCCACTCTGTTTCTCGCCCACTGTATCAGCCCCTCTGTTTCAGCCCCTCTGTTTCAGCCCCTCTGTTTCAGCACCTCTGTTTCTCGCCCTTTGTTTCTCGCCCTCTGTTTCAGCCCCTCTGTTTCTCGCCCTCTGTTTCAGCCCCTTTGTTTCAGCCCCTCTGTTTCAGCCCCTCTGTTTCAGCCCCTCTGTTTCAGCACCTCTGTTTCTCGCCCTTTGTTTCTCGCCCTCTGTTTCAGCCCCTCTGTTTCTCGCCCTCTGTTTCAGCCCCTCTGTTTCTCGCCCACTGTTTCAGCCCCTCTGTTTCAGCTCCTCTGTTTCAGCCCCTCTGTATCAGCTCCTCTGTTTCAGCCCCTCTGTTTCTCGCCCTCTGTTTCTCGCCCTCTGTTTCAGCCCATCTGTTTCTCGCCCACTGTTTCAGCCCCTCTGTTTCTAGCCATCTGTTTCAGCCCCTCTGTTTCATCCCCTCTGTTTCTCGCCCTCTGTTTCAGCCCCTCTGTTTCAGCCCCTCTGTTTCAGCCCCTCTGTTTCAGCCCCTCTGTTTCAGCACCTCTGTTTCTCGCCCTTTGTTTCTCGCCCTCTGTTTCAGCCCCTCTGTTTCTCGCCCTCTGTTACAGCCCCTCTGTTTCTCGCCCTCTGTTTCAGCCCCTCTGTTTCAGTCCCCCTGTTTCAGCCCCTCTGTTTCAGCCCCTCTGTTTCATCCCCTCTGTTTCTCGCCCTCTGTTTCAGCCCCTCTGTTTCATCCCCTCTTTTTTCGCCCTCTGTTTCAGCCCCTCTGTTTCAGCCCCTCTGTTTCAGCCACTCTGTTTCAGCCCCTCTGTTTCTCGCCCTCTGTATCTCGCCCTCTGTTTCAGCCCCTCTGTTTCAGCCCCCTGTTTCAGCCCCTCTGTTTCTCGCCCTCTGTTTCTCGCCCTCTGTTTCACGCGCTCTGTTTCTCGCTCTCTGTTTCTCGCCCTCTGTTTCTCGCCCTCTGTTTCAGCCCCTCTGTTTCAGCCCCTCTGTTTCAGCCCCTCTGTTTCAGCCCCTCTGTTTCAGCCCCTGTGTTTCTCGCCCTCGGTTTCTCGCCCTCTGTTTCTCGCCCTCTGTTTCTCGCTCTCTGTTTCTCGCCCTCTGTTTCTCGCCCACTGTTTCTCGCCCTCTGTTTCAGCCCTTCTGTTTCAGCCCCTCTGTTTCCGCCCCTCTGTTTCAGCCCCTGTGTTTCTCGCCCTCTGTTTCAGCCCCTCTGTTTCAGCCCCTCTGTTTCAGCTCCTCTGTTTCAGCCCCTCTGTTTCAGCCCCTCTGTCTCTCGCCCTCTGTTTCTCGCCCTCGGTTTCAGCCCCACTGTTTCTCGCCCTCTGTTTCAGCCCCTCTGTTTCTCGCCCTCTGCTTCAGTCCCTCTGTTTCAGCCCCTCTGTTTCAGCCCCTCTGTTTCAGCCCTTCTGTTTCAGCCCCTCTGTTTCAGCCCGTCTGTTTCTCGCCCTCTGTTTCTCGCCCTCTGTTTCTCGCCCTCTGTTTCTCGATGTCTGTTTCTCGCCCTCTGTTTCAGCCCGTCTGTTTCTCGCCCACTGTTTCAGCCCCTCTGCTTCTCGCCATCTGTTTCAGCCCCTCTGTTTCAGCTCCTCTGTTTCTCGCCCTCTGTTTCAGCCCCTCTGTTTCAGCCCCTCTGTTTCAGCCCCTCTGTTTCAGCCCCTCTGTTTCAGCACCTCTGTTTCTCGCACTTTGTTTCTCGCCCTCTGTTTCAGCCCCTCTGTTTCTCGCTCTCTGTTTCAGCCCCTCTATTTCTCGCCCTCTGTTTCAGCCCCACTGTTTCAGGCCCTCTGTTTCAGCCCCTCTGTTTCAGCCCCTCTGTTTCCGCCCCTCTGTTTCTCGCCCTCTGTTTCAGTCCCTCTGTTTCTCGCTCTCTGTTTCAGCCCCTCTGTTTCTCGCCCTCTGTTTCTGCCCCACTGTTTCAGGCCCTCTGTTTCAGCCCCTCTGTTTCAGCCCCTCTGTTTCCGCCCCTCTGTTTCTCGCCCTCTGATTCAGCCCCTCTGTTTCAGCCCCATTGTTTCTCGCCCTCTGTTTCTCGCCCTCTGTTTCTCGCCCTCTGTTTCTCGCCGTCTGTTTCAGCCCCTCTGTTTCTCGCCCTCTGTTTCAGCCCCTCTGTTTCAGCCCCTCTGTTTCAGCCCCTCTGTTTCTCGCCCTCTGTTTCTCGCCCTCTGTTTCTCGCCCTCTGTTTCTCGCCCTCTGTTTCAGCCCCTCTGTTTCTCGCCCTCTGTTTCTCGCCCTCTGTTTCAGCACCTCTGTTTCTCGCCCTCTGTTTCAGCCCCTCTGTTACAGCCCCTCTGTTTCATCCCCTCTGTTTCAGCCCCTTGGTTTCAGCACCTCTGTTTCAGCCCCTCTGTTTCAGCCCCTCTGTTTCAGCCCCTCTGTTTCTCGCGCTCTGTTTCAGCCCCTCTGTTTCTCGCTCTCTGTTTCAGCCCCTCTGTTTCTCGCCCTCTGTTTCAGCCCCACTGTTTCAGGCCCTCTGTTTCAGCCCCTCTGTTTCAGCCCCTCTGTTTCAGCCCCTCTGTTTCCGCCCCTCTGTCTCTCGCCCTCTGTTTCAGCCCCTCTGTTTCTCGCTCTCAGTTTAAGCCCCTCTGTTTCTCGCTCTCCGTTTCAGCACCTCTGTTTCAGCCCCTCTGTTTCAGCCCCTCTGTTTCAGCCCCTCTGTTTCAGCCCCTCTGTTTCTCGCCCTCTGCTTCAGCCCCTCTGTTTCTCGCTCTCTGTTTCAGCCCCTCTGTTTCTCGACCTCTGTTTCAGCCCCTCTGTTTCATCCCCTCAGTTACAGCCCCTCTGTTTCAGCCCCTCTGTTTCAGCCCCTCTGTTTCTCGCCCTCTGTTTCTCGCCCTCAGTTTCTCGCCCTCTGTTTCTCGCCCTCTGTTTCTCGCCCTCTGTTTCAGCCCCTCTGTTTCAGCTCCTCTGTTTCTCGCACTCTGTTTCTGCTCCTCTGTTTCTCGCTCTCTGTTTCAGCCCCTCTGTTTCATCCCCTCTGTTACCGCCCCTCTGTTTCAGCCCCTCTATTTCAGCCCCTCTGTTTCTCGCCCTCTGTTTCTCGCCCTCAGTTTCTCGCCCTCTGTTTCTCGCCCTCTGTTTCTCGCCCTCTGTTTCAGCCCCTCTGTTTCAGCTCCTCTGTTTCTCGCACTCTGTTTCAGCTCCTCTGTTTCTCGCTCTCTGTTTCAGCCCCTCTGTTTCTCGCCCTCTGTTTCAGCCCCTCTGTTTCAGCCCCTCTGTTTCAGCCCCTCTGTTTCAGCCTCTCTGTTTCAGCCCCTCTGTTTCAGCCCCTCTGTTTCAGCCAGTCTATTTCTCGCCCTCTGTTTCTCGTCGTCTGTTTCTCGCCCTCTGTTTCAGCCCCTCTGTTTCAGCCCCTCTGTTTCTCGCCATCTCTTTCAGCCCTTCTGTTTCAGCCCCTCTGTTTCTCGCCCTCTGTTTCAGCCCCTCTGTTCCTCGTCCTCTGTTTCAGCCCCTCTGTTTCAGCCCCTCTGTTTCAGCCCTTCTGTTTTAGCCCCTCTGTTTCAACCCTTCTGTTTCAGCCCCTCTGTTTCTCACACTCTGTTTCTCGCCCTCTGTTTCTCGCCCTCTGTTTCAGCCCCTCTGTTTCAGCCCCTCTGTTTCTCGCACTCGGTTTCTCGCCCTCTGTTTCTCGCCCTCTGTTTCTCGCTCTCTGTTTCTCGCCCTCTGTTTCTCGCCCTCTGTTTCAGCCCCTCTGTTTCAGCCCCTCTGTTTCAGCCCCTCTGTTTCTCGCCCTCTGTTTCTCGCCCACTGTTTCTCGCCCTCTGTTTCAGCCCCTGTGTTTCAGCCCCTCTGTTTCAGCCCCTCTGTTTCAGCCCCTCTGTTTCTCGCCCTCAGTTTCAGCCCCTCTGTTTCAGCCCCTCTGTTTCAGCTCCTCTGTTTCAGCCCCTCTGTTTCAGCCCCTCTGTCTCTCGCCCTCTGTTTCTCGCCCTCGGTTTCAGCCCCTCTGTTTCTCGCCCTCTGTTTCTCGCTCTCTGTTTCTCGCCCTCTGTTTCTCGCTCTCTGTTACAGCCCCTCTGTTTCAGCCCCTCTGTTTCAGCCCCTCTGTTTCAGCCCCTCTGTTTCTCGCCCTCGGTTTCTCGCCCTCTGTTTCGCGCCCTCTGTTTCTAGCCATCTGTTTCAGCCCCTCTGTTTCATCCCCTCTGTTTCTCGCCCTCTGTTTCAGCCCCTCTGTTTCAGCCCCTCTGTTTCAGCCCCTCTGTTTCAGCCCCTCTGTTTCAGCACCTCTGTTTCTCGCCCTTTGTTTCTCGCCCTCTGTTTCAACCCCTCTGTTTCTCGCCCTCTGTTACAGCCCCTCTGTTTCTCGCCCTCTGTTTCAGCCCCTCTGTTTCAGTCCCCCTGTTTCAGCCCCTCTGTTTCAGCCCCTCTGTTTCATCCCCTCTGTTTCTCGCCCTCTGTTTCAGCCCCTCTGTTTCATCCCCTCTTTTTTCGCCCTCTGTTTCAGCCCCTCTGTTTCAGCCCCTCTGTTTCAGCCACTCTGTTTCAGCCCCTCTGTTTCTCGCCCTCTGTATCTCGCCCTCTGTTTCAGCCCCTCTGTTTCAGCCCCCTGTTTCAGCCCCTCTGTTTCTCGCCCTCTGTTTCTCGCCCTCTGTTTCACGCGCTCTGTTTCTCGCTCTCTGTTTCTCGCCCTCTGTTTCTCGCCCTCTGTTTCAGCCCCTCTGTTTCAGCCCCTCTGTTTCAGCCCCTCTGTTTCAGCCCCTCTGTTTCAGCCCCTGTGTTTCTCGCCCTCGGTTTCTCGCCCTCTGTTTCTCGCCCTCTGTTTCTCGCTCTCTGTTTCTCGCCCTCTGTTTCTCGCCCACTGTTTCTCGCCCTCTGTTTCAGCCCTTCTGTTTCAGCCCCTCTGTTTCAGCCCCTCTGTTTCAGCCCCTGTGTTTCTCGCCCTCTGTTTCAGCCCCTCTGTTTCAGCCCCTCTGTTTCAGCTCCTCTGTTTCAGCCCCTCTGTTTCAGCCCCTCTGTCTCTCGCCCTCTGTTTCTCCCCCTCGGTTTCAGCCCCACTGTTTCTCGCCCTCTGTTTCAGCCCCTCTGTTTCTCGCCCTCTGCTTCAGTCCCTCTGTTTCAGCCCCTCTGTTTCAGCCCCTCTGTTTCAGCCCTTCTGTTTCAGCCCCTCTGTTTCAGCCCGTCTGTTTCTCGCCCTCTGTTTCTCGCCCTCTGTTTCTCGCCCTCTGTTTCTCGATGTCTGTTTCTCGCCCTCTGTTTCAGCCCCTCTGTTTCTCGCCCACTGTTTCAGCCCCTCTGCTTCTCGCCATCTGTTTCAGCCCCTCTGTTTCAGCTCCTCTGTTTCTCGCCCTCTGTTTCAGCCCCTCTGTTTCAGCCCCTCTGTTTCAGCCCCTCTGTTTCAGCCCCTCTGTTTCAGCACCTCTGTTTCTCGCACTTTGTTTCTCGCCCTCTGTTTCAGCCCCTCTGTTTCTCGCTCTCTGTTTCAGCCCCTCTATTTCTCGCCCTCTGTTTCAGCCCCACTGTTTCAGGCCCTCTGTTTCAGCCCCTCTGTTTCAGCCCCTCTGTTTCCGCCCCTCTGTTTCTCGCCCTCTGTTTCAGTCCCTCTGTTTCTCGCTCTCTGTTTCAGCCCCTCTGTTTCTCGCCCTCTGTTTCTGCCCCACTGTTTCAGGCCCTCTGTTTCAGCCCCTCTGTTTCAGCCCCTCTGTTTCCGCCCCTCTGTTTCTCGCCCTCTGATTCAGCCCCTCTGTTTCAGCCCCATTGTTTCTCGCCCTCTGTTTCTCGCCCTCTGTTTCTCGCCCTCTGTTTCTCGCCGTCTGTTTCAGCCCCTCTGTTTCTCGCCCTCTGTTTCAGCCCCTCTGTTTCAGCCCCTCTGTTTCAGCCCCTCTGTTTCTCGCCCTCTGTTTCTCGCCCTCTGTTTCTCGCCCTCTGTTTCTCGCCCTCTGTTTCAGCCCCTCTGTTTCTCGCCCTCTGTTTCTCGCCCTCTGTTTCAGCACCTCTGTTTCTCGCCCTCTGTTTCAGCCCCTCTGTTACAGCCCCTCTGTTTCATCCCCTCTGTTTCAGCCCCTTGGTTTCAGCACCTCTGTTTCAGCCCCTCTGTTTCAGCCCCTCTGTTTCAGCCCCTCTGTTTCTCGCGCTCTGTTTCAGCCCCTCTGTTTCTCGCTCTCTGTTTCAGCCCCTCTGTTTCTCGCCCTCTGTTTCAGCCCCACTGTTTCAGGCCCTCTGTTTCAGCCCCTCTGTTTCAGCCCCTCTGTTTCAGCCCCTCTGTTTCCGCCCCTCTGTCTCTCGCCCTCTGTTTCAGCCCCTCTGTTTCTCGCTCTCAGTTTAAGCCCCTCTGTTTCTCGCTCTCCGTTTCAGCCCCTCTGTTTCAGCCCCTCTGTTTCAGCCCCTCTGTTTCAGCCCCTCTGTTTCAGCCCCCCTGTTTCTCGCCCTCTGCTTCAGCCCCTCTGTTTCTCGCTCTCTGTTTCAGCCCCTCTGTTTCTCGACCTCTGTTTCAGCCCCTCTGTTTCATCCCCTCTGTTACAGCCCCTCTGTTTCAGCCCCTCTGTTTCAGCCCCTCTGTTTCTCGCCCTCTGTTTCTCGCCCTCAGTTTCTCGCCCTCTGTTTCTCGCCCTCTGTTTCTCGCCCTCTGTTTCAGCCCCTCTGTTTCAGCTCCTCTGTTTCTCGCACTCTGTTTCTGCTCCTCTGTTTCTCGCTCTCTGTTTCAGCCCCTCTGTTTCATCCCCTCTGTTACCGCCCCTCTGTTTCAGCCCCTCTATTTCAGCCCCTCTGTTTCTCGCCCTCTGTTTCTCGCCCTCAGTTTCTCGCCCTCTGTTTCTCGCCCTCTGTTTCTCGCCCTCTGTTTCAGCCCCTCTGTTTCAGCTCCTCTGTTTCTCGCATTCTGTTTCAGCTCCTCTGTTTCTCGCTCTCTGTTTCAGCCCCTCTGTTTCTCGCCCTCTGTTTCAGCCCCTCTGTTTCAGCCCCTCTGTTTCAGCCCCTCTGTTTCAGCCTCTCTGTTTCAGCCCCTCTGTTTCAGCCCCTCTGTTTCAGCCAGTCTATTTCTCGCCCTCTGTTTCTCGTCGTCTGTTTCTCGCCCTCTGTTTCAGCCCCTCTGTTTCAGCCCCTCTGTTTCTCGCCATCTCTTTCAGCCCTTCTGTTTCAGCCCCTCTGTTTCTCGCCCTCTGTTTCAGCCCCTCTGTTCCTCGTCCTCTGTTTCAGCCCCTCTGTTTCAGCCCCTCTGTTTCAGCCCTTCTGTTTTAGCCCCTCTGTTTCAACCCTTCTGTTTCAGCCCCTCTGTTTCTCACACTCTGTTTCTCGCCCTCTGTTTCTCGCCCTCTGTTTCAGCCCCTCTGTTTCAGCCCCTCTGTTTCTCGCCCTCGGTTTCTCGCCCTCTGTTTCTCGCCCTCTGTTTCTCGCTCTCTGTTTCTCGCCCTCTGTTTCTCGCCCTCTGTTTCAGCCCCTCTGTTTCAGCCCCTCTGTTTCAGCCCCTCTGTTTCTCGCCCTCTGTTTCTCGCCCACTGTTTCTCGCCCTCTGTTTCAGCCCCTGTGTTTCAGCCCCTCTGTTTCAGCCCCTCTGTTTCAGCCCCTCTGTTTCTCGCCCTCAGTTTCAGCCCCTCTGTTTCAGCCCCTCTGTTTCAGCTCCTCTGTTTCAGCCCCTCTGTTTCAGCCCCTCTGTCTCTCGCCCTCTGTTTCTCGCCCTCGGTTTCAGCCCCTCTGTTTCTCGCCCTCTGTTTCTCGCTCTCTGTTTCTCGCCCTCTGTTTCTCGCTCTCTGTTACAGCCCCTCTGTTTCAGCCCCTCTGTTTCAGCCCCTCTGTTTCAGCCCCTCTGTTTCTCGCCCTCGGTTTCTCGCCCTCTGTTTCGCGCCCTCTGTTTCTCGCTCGCTGTTTCTCGCCCTCTATTTCTCGCCCTCTGTTTCAGCCCCTCTGTTTCAGCCCCTCTGTTTCAGCCCCTCTGTTTCTCGCCCTCTGTTTCTCGCCCACTGTTTCTCGCCCTCTGTTTCAGCCCCTCTGTTTCAGCCCCGCTGTTTCAGCCCCTCTGTTTCTCGATGTCTGTTTCTCGCCCTCTGTTTCAGCCCCTCTGTTTCTCGCCCACTGTTTCAAACCCCTCTGTTTCTCGCCATCTGTTTCAGCCCCTCTGTTTCAGCCCCTCTGTTTCTCGCCCTCTGTTTCTCGCCCTCTGTTTCTCGCCCTCTGTTTCTCGCTCTCTGTTTCTCGCCCTCTGTTTCAGCCCCTCTGTTTCAGCCCCTCTGTTTCAGCCCCTCTGTTTCTCGCCCTCTGTTTATCGCCCTCTGTTTCTCGCTCTCTGTTTCTCGCCCTCTGTTTCTCGCCCTCTGTTTCAGCCGCTCTGTTTCAGCCCCTCTGTTTCTCGCCCTCGGTTTCTCGCCCTCTGTTTCTCGCCCTCTGTTTCTCGCTCTCTGTTTCTCGCCCTCTGTTTCTCGCCCTCTGTTTCAGCCCCTCTGTTTCAGCCCCTTTGTTTCAGCCCCTCTGTTTCAGCTCCTCTGTTTCTCGCCCTCTGTTTCAGCCCCTCTGTTTCAGCCCCACTGTTTCAGCCCCTCTGTTTCAGACCCTCTGTTTCAGCCCCTCTGTTTCTCGCCCTCTGTTTCTCGCCCTCTGTTTCTCGCCCTCTCTTTCTCGTCCTCTGTTTCAGCCCCTCTGTTTCAGCCCCTCTGTTTCTCGCCCTCTGTTTCTCGCCCTCTGTTTCAGCCCCTCTGTTTCAGCCCCTCTGTTTCAGCCCCTCTGTTTCTCGCCCTCTGTTTCAGCCCCTCTGTTTCAGCCCCTCTGTTTCTCGCCCTCTGTTTCAGCCCCTCTGTTTCTCGCCCTCTGTTACAGCCCCTCTGTTTCAGCCCCTCTGTTTCTCGCCCTCTGTTTCAGCCCCTCTGTTTCAGCCCCTCTGTATCAGCCCCTCTGTTTCAGCCCCTCTCTTTCTCGCCCTCTGTTTCTCGCCCTCTGTTTCAGCCCCTCTGTTTCAGCCCCTCTGTTTCAGCCCCTCTGTTTCCCGCCCTCTGTTTCTCGCTCTCTGTTTCTCGCCCTCTGTTTCTCGCCCTCTGTTTCAGCCGCTCTGTTTCAGACCCTCTGTTTCTCGCCCTCGGTTTCTCGCCCTCTGTTTCTCGCCCTCTGTTTCTCGCTCTCTGTTTCTCGCCCTCTGTTTCTCGCCCTCTGTTTCAGCCCCTCTGTTTCAGACCCTTTGTTTCAGCCCCTCTGTTTCAGCCCCTCTGTTTCTCGCCCTCTGTT
Organism: Stegostoma tigrinum; assembly: GCF_030684315.1. Taxonomy (NCBI): domain Eukaryota; kingdom Metazoa; phylum Chordata; class Chondrichthyes; order Orectolobiformes; family Stegostomatidae; genus Stegostoma; species Stegostoma tigrinum. The sequence continues at coordinate 129,902 of NW_026728494.1, read as the reverse complement.
TCAGCCCCTCTGTTTCAGCCCCACTGTTTCAGCCCCTCTGTTTCAGACCCTCTGTTTCAGCCCCTCTGTTTCTCGCCGTCTGTTTCTCGCCCTCTGTTTCTCGCCCTCTCTTTCTCGTCCTCTGTTTCAGCCCCTCTGTTTCAGCCCCTCTGTTTCTCGCCCTCTGTTTCTCGCCCTCTGTTTCAGCACCTCTGTTTCAGCCCCTCTGTTTCAGCACCTCTGTTTCTCGCCCTCTGTTTCAGCCCCTCTGTTTCAGCCCCTCTGTTTCTCGCCCTCTGTTTCAGCCCCTCTGTTTCTCGCCCTCTGTTACAGCCCCTCTGTTTCAGCCCCTCTGTTTCTCGCCCTCTGTTTCAGCCCCTCTGTTTCAGCCCCTCTGTATCAGCCCCTCTGTTTCAGCCCCTCTGTTTCTCGCCCTCTGTTTCTCGCCCTCTGTTTCAGCCCCTCTGTTTCAGCCCCTCTGTTTCAGCCCCTCTGTTTCAGCCCCTCTGTTTCAGCCCCTCTGTTTCTCGCCCTCTGTTTAAGCCCCTCTGTTTCAGCCCCTCTGTTTCAGCCCCTCTGTTTCAGCCCCTCTGTTTCTCGCCCTCTGTTTCAGCCCCTCTGTTTCAGCCCCTCTGTATCAGCCCCTCTGTTTCAGCCCCTCTATTTCTCGCCCTCTGTTTCAGCCCCTCTGTTTCAGCCCCTCTGTATCAGCTCCTCTGTTTCAGCCCCTCTGTTTCTCGCACTCTGTTTCTCGCCCTCTGTTTCTCGCTCTCTGTTTCTCGCCCTCGGTTTCTCGCCCTCTGTTTCTCGCCCTCTGTTTCTCGCTCTCTGTTTCTCGCCCTCTGTTTCTCGCCCTCTGTTTCAGCCCCTCTGTTTCAGCCCCTTTGTTTCAGCCCCTCTGTTTCAGCCCCTCTGTTTCTCGCCCTCTGTTTCAGCCCCTCTGTTTCAGCCCCACTGTTTCAGCCCCTCTGTTTCAGACCCTCTGTTTCAGCCCCTCTGTTTCTCGCCCTCTGTTTCTCGCCCTCTGTTTCTCGCCCTCTCTTTCTCGTCCTCTGTTTCAGCACCTCTGTTTCAGCCCCTCTGTTTCTCGCCCTCTGTTTCTCGCCCTCTGTTTCAGCCCCTCTGTTTCAGCCCCTCTGTTTCAGCACCTCTGTTTCTCGCCCTCTGTTTCAGTCCCTCAGTTTCAGCCCCTCTGTTTCAGCCCCTCTGTTTCAGCCCCACTGTATCAGCCCCTCTGTTTCAGCCCCTCTGTTTCTCGCCCTCTGTTTCTCGCCCTCTGTTTCAGCCCCTCTGTTTCAGCCCCTCTGTGTCAGCCCCTCTGTTTCAGCCCCTCTGTTTCTCGCCCTCTGTTTCTCGCCCTCTGTTTCAGCCCCTCTGTTTCAGACCCTCTGTTTCAGCCCCTCTGTTTCAGCCCCTCTGTTTCAGCCCCTCTGTTTCTCGCCGTCTGTTTCAGCCCCTCTGTTTCAGCCCCTCTGTTTCAGCCCCTCTGTTTCAGCCCCTCTGTTTCTCGCCCTCTGTTTCAGCCCCTCTGTTTCAGCCCCTCTGTATCAGCCCCTCTGTTTCAGCCCCTCTATTTCTCGCCCTCTGTTTCAGCCCCTCTGTTTCAGCCCCTCTGTATCAGCTCCTCTGTTTCAGCCCCTCTGTTTCTCGCACTCTGTTTCTCGCCCTCTGTTTCAGCCCCTCTGTTTCTCGCCCTCTGTTTCAGCCACTCTGTTTCTCGCCCACTGTATCAGCCCCTCTGTTTCAGCCCCTCTGTTTCAGCCCCTCTGTTTCAGCACCTCTGTTTCTCGCCCTTTGTTTCTCGCCCTCTGTTTCAGCCCCTCTGTTTCTCGCCCTCTGTTTCAGCCCCTCTGTTTCAGCCCCTCTGTTTCAGCCCCTCTGTTTCAGCCCCTCTGTTTCAGCACCTCTGTTTCTCGCCCTTTGTTTCTCGCCCTCTGTTTCAGCCCCTCTGTTTCTCGCCCTCTGTTTCAGCCCCTCTGTTTCTCGCCCACTGTTTCAGCCCCTCTGTTTCAGCTCCTCTGTTTCAGCCCCTCTGTATCAGCTCCTCTGTTTCAGCCCCTCTGTTTCTCGCCCTCTGTTTCTCGCCCTCTGTTTCAGCCCATCTGTTTCTCGCCCACTGTTTCAGCCCCTCTGTTTCTAGCCATCTGTTTCAGCCCCTCTGTTTCATCCCCTCTGTTTCTCGCCCTCTGTTTCAGCCCCTCTGTTTCAGCCCCTCTGTTTCAGCCCCTCTGTTTCAGCACCTCTGTTTCTCGCCCTTTCTTTCTCGCCCTCTGTTTCAGCCCCTCTGTTTCTCGCCCTCTGTTACAGCCCCTCTGTTTCTCGCCCTCTGTTTCAGCCCCTCTGTTTCAGTCCCCCTGTTTCAGCCCCTCTGTTTCAGCCCCTCTGTTTCATCCCCTCTGTTTCTCGCCCTCTGTTTCAGCCCCTCTGTTTCATCCCCTCTTTTTTCGCCCTCTGTTTCAGCCCCTCTGTTTCAGCCCCTCTGTTTCAGCCACTCTGTTTCAGCCCCTCTGTTTCTCGCCCTCTGTATCTCGCCCTCTGTTTCAGCCCCTCTGTTTCAGCCCCCTGTTTCAGCCCCTCTGTTTCTCGCCCTCTGTTTCTCGCCCTCTGTTTCACGCGCTCTGTTTCTCGCTCTCTGTTTCTCGCCCTCTGTTTCTCGCCCTCTGTTTCAGCCCCTCTGTTTCAGCCCCTCTGTTTCAGCCCCTCTGTTTCAGCCCCTCTGTTTCAGCCCCTGTGTTTCTCGCCCTCGGTTTCTCGCCCTCTGTTTCTCGCCCTCTGTTTCTCGCTCTCTGTTTCTCGCCCTCTGTTTCTCGCCCACTGTTTCTCGCCCTCTGTTTCAGCCCTTCTGTTTCAGCCCCTCTGTTTCAGCCCCTCTGTTTCAGCCCCTGTGTTTCAGCCCCTCTGTTTCAGCCCCTCTGTTTCAGCCCCTCTGTTTCAGCTCCTCTGTTTCAGCCCCTCTGTTTCAGCCCCTCTGTCTCTCGCCCTCTGTTTCTCGCCCTCGGTTTCAGCCCCACTGTTTCTCGCCCTCTGTTTCAGCCCCTCTGTTTCTCGCCCTCTGCTTCAGTCCCTCTGTTTCAGCCCCTCTGTTTCAGCCCCTCTGTTTCAGCCCTTCTGTTTCAGCCCCTCTGTTTCAGCCCGTCTGTTTCTCGCCCTCTGTTTCTCGCCCTCTGTTTCTCGCCCTCTGTTTCTCGATGTCTGTTTCTCGCCCTCTGTTTCAGCCCCTCTGTTTCTCGCCCACTGTTTCAGCCCCTCTGCTTCTCGCCATCTGTTTCAGCCCCTCTGTTTCAGCCCCTCTGTTTCTCGCCCTCTGTTTCAGCCCCTCTGTTTCAGCCCCTCTGTTTCAGCCCCTCTGTTTCAGCCCCTCTGTTTCAGCACCTCTGTTTCTCGCACTTTGTTTCTCGCCCTCTGTTTCAGCCCCTCTGTTTCTCGCTCTCTGTTTCAGCCCCTCTATTTCTCGCCCTCTGTTTCAGCCCCACTGTTTCAGGCCCTCTTTTTCAGCCCCTCTGTTTCAGCCCCTCTGTTTCCGCCCCTCTGTTTCTCGCCCTCTGTTTCAGTCCCTCTGTTTCTCGCTCTCTGTTTCAGCCCCTCTGTTTCTCGCCCTCTGTTTCTGCCCCACTGTTTCAGGCCCTCTGTTTCAGCCCCTCTGTTTCAGCCCCTCTGTTTCCGCCCCTCTGTTTCTCGCCCTCTGATTCAGCCCCTCTGTTTCAGCCCCATTGTTTTTTTCGCCCTCTGTTTCTCGCCCTCTGTTTCTCGCCCTCTGTTTCTCGCCGTCTGTTTCAGCCCCTCTGTTTCTCGCCCTCTGTTTCAGCCCCTCTGTTTCAGCCCCTCTGTTTCAGCCCCTCTGTTTCTCGCCCTCTGTTTCTCGCCCTCTGTTTCTCGCCCTCTGTTTCTCGCCCTCTGTTTCAGCCCCTCTGTTTCTCGCCCTCTGTTTCTCGCCCTCTGTTTCAGCACCTCTGTTTCTCGCCCTCTGTTTCAGCCCCTCAGTTACAGCCCCTCTGTTTCATCCCCTCTGTTTCAGCCCCTTGGTTTCAGCACCTCTGTTTCAGCCCCTCTGTTTCAGCCCCTCTGTTTCAGCCCCTCTGTTTCTCGCGCTCTGTTTCAGCCCCTCTGTTTCTCGCTCTCTGTTTCAGCCCCTCTGTTTCTCGCCCTCTGTTTCAGCCCCACTGTTTCAGGCCCTCTGTTTCAGCCCCTCTGTTTCAGCCCCTCTGTTTCAGCCCCTCTGTTTCCGCCCCTCTGTCTCTCGCCCTCTGTTTCAGCCCCTCTGTTTCTCGCTCTCTGTTTTAGCCCCTCTGTTTCTCGCTCTCCGTTTCAGCCCCTCTGTTTCAGCCCCTCTGTTTCAGCCCCTCTGTTTCAGCCCCTCTGTTTCAGCCCCTCTGTTTCTCGCCCTCTGCTTCAGCCCCTCTGTTTCTCGCCCTCTGTTTCAGCCGCTCTGTTTCAGCCCCTCTGTTTCTCGCCCTCGGTTTCTCGCCCTCTGTTTCTCGCCCTCTGTTTCTCGCTCTCTGTTTCTCGCCCTCTGTTTCTCGCCCTCTGTTTCAGCCCCTCTGTTTCAGACCCTTTGTTTCAGCCCCTCTGTTTCAGCCCCTCTGTTTCTCGCCCTCTGTTTCAGCCCCTCTGTTTCAGCCCCACTGTTTCAGCCCCTCTGTTTCAGACCCTCTGTTTCAGCCCCTCTGTTTCTCGCCCTCTGTTTCTCGCCCTCTGTTTCTCGCCCTCTCTTTCTCGTCCTCTGTTTCAGCCCCTCTGTTTCAGCCCCTCTGTTTCTCGCCCTCTGTTTCTCGCCCTCTGTTTCAGCACCTCTGTTTCAGCCCCTCTGTTTCAGCACCTCTGTTTCTCGCCCTCTGTTTCAGCCCCTCTGTTTCAGCCCCTCTGTTTCTCGCCCTCTGTTTCAGCCCCTCTGTTTCTCGCCCTCTGTTACAGCCCCTCTGTTTCAGCCCCTCTGTTTCTCGCCCTCTGTTTCAGCCCCTCTGTTTCAGCCCCTCTGTATCAGCCCCTCTGTTTCAGCCCCTCAGTTTCTCGCCCTCTGTTTCTCGCCCTCTGTTTCAGCCCCTCTGTTTCAGCCCCTCTGTTTCAGCCCCTCTGTTTCAGCCCCTCTGTTTCTCGCCCTCTGTTTCTCGCCCTCTGTTTCAGCCCCTCTGTTTCAGCCCCTCTGTTTCAGCCCCTCTGTTTCAGCCCCTCTGTTTCTCGCCCTCTGTTTCAGCCCCTCTGTTTCAGCCCCTCTGTATCAGCCCCTCTGTTTCAGCCCCTCTATTTCTCGCCCTCTGTTTCAGCCCCTCTGTTTCAGCCCCTCTGTATCAGCTCCTCTGTTTCAGCCCCTCTGTTTCTCGCACTCTGTTTCTCGCCCTCTGTTTCTCGCTCTCTGTTTCTCGCCCTCGGTTTCTCGCCCTCTGTTTCTCGCCCTCAGTTTCTCGCTCTCTGTTTCTCGCCCTCTGTTTCTCGCCCTCTGTTTCAGCCCCTCTGTTTCAGCCCCTTTGTTTCAGCCCCTCTGTTTCAGCCCCTCTGTTTCTCGCCCTCTGTTTCAGCCCCTCTGTTTCAGCCCCACTGTTTCAGCCCCTCTGTTTCAGACCCTCTGTTTCAGCCCCTCTGTTTCTCGCCCTCTGTTTCTCGCCCTCTGTTTCTCGCCCTCTCTTTCTCGTCCTCTGTTTCAGCCCCTCTGTTTCAGCCCCTCTGTTTCTCGCCCTCTGTTTCTCGCCCTCTGTTTCAGCCCCTCTGTTTCAGCCCCTCTGTTTCAGCACCTCTGTTTCTCGCCCTCTGTTTCAGCCCCTCAGTTTCAGCCCCTCTGTTTCAGCCCCTCTGTTTCAGCCCCACTGTTTCTGCCCCTCTGTTTCAGCCCCTCTGTTTCTCGCCCTCTGTTTCTCGCCCTCTGTTTCAGCCCCTCTGTTTCAGCCCCTCTGTATCAGCCCCTCTGTTTCAGCCCCTCTGTTTCTCGCCCTCTGTTTCTCGCCCTCTGTTTCAGCCCCTCTGTTTCAGACCCTCTGTTTCAGCCCCTCTGTTTCAGCCCCTCTGTTTCTCGCCGTCTGTTTCAGCCCCTCTGTTTCAGCCCCTCTGTTTCAGCCCCTCTGTTTCAGCCCCTCTGTTTCTCGCCCTCTGTTTCAGCCCCTCTGTTTCAGCCCCTCTGTATCAGCCCCTCTGTTTCAGCCCCTCTATTTCTCGCCCTCTGTTTCAGCCCCTCTGTTTCAGCCCCTCTGTATCAGCTCCTCTGTTTCAGCCCCTCTGTTTCTCGCACTCTGTTTCTCGCCCTCTGTTTCAGCCCCTCTGTTTCTCGCCCTCTGTTTCAGCCACTCTGTTTCTCGCCCACTGTATCAGCCCCTCTGTTTCAGCCCCTCTGTTTCAGCCCCTCTGTTTCAGCACCTCTGTTTCTCGCCCTTTGTTTCTCGCCCTCTGTTTCAGCCCCTCTGTTTCTCGCCCTCTGTTTCAGCCCCTCTGTTTCAGCCCCTCTGTTTCAGCCCCTCTGTTTCAGCCCCTCTGTTTCAGCACCTCTGTTTCTCGCCCTTTGTTTCTCGCCCTCTGTTTCAGCCCCTCTGTTTCTCGCCCTCTGTTTCAGCCCCTCTGTTTCTCGCCCACTGTTTCAGCCCCTCTGTTTCAGCTCCTCTGTTTCAGCCCCTCTGTATCAGCTCCTCTGTTTCAGCCCCTCTGTTTCTCGCCCTCTGTTTCTCGCCCTCTGTTTCAGCCCATCTGTTTCTCGCCCACTGTTTCAGCCCCTCTGTTTCTAGCCATCTGTTTCAGCCCCTCTGTTTCATCCCCTCTGTTTCTCGCCCTCTGTTTCAGCCCCTCTGTTTCAGCCCCTCTGTTTCAGCCCCTCTGTTTCAGCACCTCTGTTTCTCGCCCTTTCTTTCTCGCCCTCTGTTTCAGCCCCTCTGTTTCTCGCCCTCTGTTACAGCCCCTCTGTTTCTCGCCCTCTGTTTCAGCCCCTCTGTTTCAGTCCCCCTGTTTCAGCCCCTCTGTTTCAGCCCCTCTGTTTCATCCCCTCTGTTTCTCGCCCTCTGTTTCAGCCCCTCTGTTTCATCCCCTCTTTTTTCGCCCTCTGTTTCAGCCCCTCTGTTTCAGCCCCTCTGTTTCAGCCACTCTGTTTCAGCCCCTCTGTTTCTCGCCCTCTGTATCTCGCCCTCTGTTTCAGCCCCTCTGTTTCAGCCCCCTGTTTCAGCCCCTCTGTTTCTCGCCCTCTGTTTCTCGCCCTCTGTTTCACGCGCTCTGTTTCTCGCTCTCTGTTTCTCGCCCTCTGTTTCTCGCCCTCTGTTTCAGCCCCTCTGTTTCAGCCCCTCTGTTTCAGCCCCTCTGTTTCAGCCCCTCTGTTTCAGCCCCTGTGTTTCTCGCCCTCGGTTTCTCGCCCTCTGTTTCTCGCCCTCTGTTTCTCGCTCTCTGTTTCTCGCCCTCTGTTTCTCGCCCACTGTTTCTCGCCCTCTGTTTCAGCCCTTCTGTTTCAGCCCCTCTGTTTCAGCCCCTCTGTTTCAGCCCCTGTGTTTCAGCCCCTCTGTTTCAGCCCCTCTGTTTCAGCCCCTCTGTTTCAGCTCCTCTGTTTCAGCCCCTCTGTTTCAGCCCCTCTGTCTCTCGCCCTCTGTTTCTCGCCCTCGGTTTCAGCCCCACTGTTTCTCGCCCTCTGTTTCAGCCCCTCTGTTTCTCGCCCTCTGCTTCAGTCCCTCTGTTTCAGCCCCTCTGTTTCAGCCCCTCTGTTTCAGCCCTTCTGTTTCAGCCCCTCTGTTTCAGCCCGTCTGTTTCTCGCCCTCTGTTTCTCGCCCTCTGTTTCTCGCCCTCTGTTTCTCGATGTCTGTTTCTCGCCCTCTGTTTCAGCCCCTCTGTTTCTCGCCCACTGTTTCAGCCCCTCTGCTTCTCGCCATCTGTTTCAGCCCCTCTGTTTCAGCCCCTCTGTTTCTCGCCCTCTGTTTCAGCCCCTCTGTTTCAGCCCCTCTGTTTCAGCCCCTCTGTTTCAGCCCCTCTGTTTCAGCACCTCTGTTTCTCGCACTTTGTTTCTCGCCCTCTGTTTCAGCCCCTCTGTTTCTCGCTCTCTGTTTCAGCCCCTCTATTTCTCGCCCTCTGTTTCAGCCCCACTGTTTCAGGCCCTCTGTTTCAGCCCCTCTGTTTCAGCCCCTCTGTTTCCGCCCCTCTGTTTCTCGCCCTCTGTTTCAGTCCCTCTGTTTCTCGCTCTCTGTTTCAGCCCGTCTGTTTCTCGCCCTCTGTTTCTGCCCCACTGTTTCAGGCCCTCTGTTTCAGCCCCTCTGTTTCAGCCCCTCTGTTTCCGCCCCTCTGTTTCTCGCCCTCTGATTCAGCCCCTCTGTTTCAGCCCCATTGTTTCTCGCCCTCTGTTTCTCGCCCTCTGTTTCTCGCCCTCTGTTTCTCGCCGTCTGTTTCAGCCCCTCTGTTTCTCGCCCTCTGTTTCAGCCCCTCTGTTTCAGCCCCTCTGTTTCAGCCCCTCTGTTTCTCGCCCTCTGTTTCTCGCCCTCTGTTTCTCGCCCTCTGTTTCTCGCCCTCTGTTTCAGCCCCTCTGTTTCTCGCCCTCTGTTTCTCGCCCTCTGTTTCAGCACCTCTGTTTCTCGCCCTCTGTTTCAGCCCCTCAGTTACAGCCCCTCTGTTTCATCCCCTCTGTTTCAGCCACTTGGTTTCAGCACCTCTGTTTCAGCCCCTCTGTTTCAGCCCCTCTGTTTCAGCCCCTCTGTTTCTCGCGCTCTGTTTCAGCCCCTCTGTTTCTCGCTCTCTGTTTCAGCCCCTCTGTTTCTCGCCCTCTGTTTCAGCCCCACTGTTTCAGGCCCTCTGTTTCAGCCCCTCTGTTTCAGCCCCTCTGTTTCAGCCCCTCTGTTTCCGCCCCTCTGTCTCTCGCCCTCTGTTTCAGCCCCTCTGTTTCTCGCTCTCTGTTTTAGCCCCTCTGTTTCTCGCTCTCCGTTTCAGCCCCTCTGTTTCAGCCCCTCTGTTTCAGCCCCTCTGTTTCAGCCCCTCTGTTTCTCGCCCTCTGCTTCAGCCCCTCTGTTTCTCGCCCTCTGTTTCAGCCGCTCTGTTTCAGCCCCTCTGTTTCTCGCCCTCGGTTTCTCGCCCTCTGTTTCTCGCCCTCTGTTTCTCGCTCTCTGTTTCTCGCCCTCTGTTTCTCGCCCTCTGTTTCAGCCCCTCTGTTTCAGACCCTTTGTTTCAGCCCCTCTGTTTCAGCCCCTCTGTTTCTCGCCCTCTGTTTCAGCCCCTCTGTTTCAGCCCCACTGTTTCAGCCCCTCTGTTTCAGACCCTCTGTTTCAGCCCCTCTGTTTCTCGCCCTCTGTTTCTCGCCCTCTGTTTCTCGCCCTCTCTTTCTCGTCCTCTGTTTCAGCCCCTCTGTTTCAGCCCCTCTGTTTCTCGCCCTCTGTTTCTCGCCCTCTGTTTCAGCACCTCTGTTTCAGCCCCTCTGTTTCAGCACCTCTGTTTCTCGCCCTCTGTTTCAGCCCCTCTGTTTCAGCCCCTCTGTTTCTCGCCCTCTGTTTCAGCCCCTCTGTTTCTCGCCCTCTGTTACAGCCCCTCTGTTTCAGCCCCTCTGTTTCTCGCCCTCTGTTTCAGCCCCTCTGTTTCAGCCCCTCTGTATCAGCCCCTCTGTTTCAGCCCCTCTGTTTCTCGCCCTCTGTTTCTCGCCCTCTGTTTCAGCCCCGCTGTTTCAGCCCCTCTGTTTCAGCCCCTCTGTTTCAGCCCCTCTGTTTCAGCCCCTCTGTTTCTCGCCCTCTGTTTCAGCCCCTCTGTTTCAGCACCTCTGTTTCAGCACCTCTGTTTCAGCCCCTCTGTTTCTCGCCCTCTGTTTCAGCCCCTCTGTTTCAGCCCCTCTGTATCAGCCCCTCTGTTTCAGCCCCTCTATTTCTCGCCCTCTGTTTCAGCCCCTCTGTTTCAGCCCCTCTGTATCAGCTCCTCTGTTTCAGCCCCTCTGTTTCTCGCACTCTGTTTCTCGCCCTCTGTTTCTCGCTCTCTGTTTCTCGCCCTCGGTTTCTCGCCCTCTGTTTCTCGCCCTCTGTTTCTCGCTCTCTGTTTCTCGCCCTCTGTTTCTCGCCCTCTGTTTCAGCCCCTCTGTTTCAGCCCCTTTGTTTCAGCCCCTCTGTTTCAGCCCCTCTGTTTCTCGCCCTCAGTTTCAGCCCCTCTGTTTCAGCCCCACTGTTTCAGCCCCTCTGTTTCAGACCCTCTGTTTCAGCCCCTCTGTTTCTCGCCCTCTGTTTCTCGCCCTCTGTTTCTCGCCCTCTCTTTCTCATCCTCTGTTTCAGCCCCTCTGTTTCAGCCCCTCTGTTTCTCGCCCTCTGTTTCTCGCCCTCTGTTTCAGCCCCTCTGTTTCAGCCCCTCTGTTTCAGCACCTCTGTTTCTCGCCCTCTGTTTCAGCCCCTCAGTTTCAGCCCCTCTGTTTCAGCCCCTCTGTTTCAGCCCCACTGTATCAGCCCCTCTGTTTCAGCCCCTCTGTTTCTCGCCCTCTGTTTCTCGCCCTCTGTTTCAGCCCCTCTGTTTCAGCCCCTCTGTATCAGCCCCTCTGTTTCAGCCCCTCTGTTTCTCGCCCTCTGTTTCTCGCCCTCTGTTTCAGCCCCTCTGTTTCAGACCCTCTGTTTCAGCCCCTCTGTTTCAGCCCCTCTGTTTCAGCCCCTCTGTTTCTCGCCGTCTGTTTCAGCCCCTCTGTTTCAGCCCCTCTGTTTCAGCCCCTCTGTTTCAGCCCCTCTGTTTCTCGCCCTCTGTTTCAGCCCCTCTGTTTCAGCCCCTCTGTATCAGCCCCTCTGTTTCAGCCCCTCTATTTCTCGCCCTCTGTTTCAGCCCCTCTGTTTCAGCCCCTCTGTATCAGCTCCTCTGTTTCAGCCCCTCTGTTTCTCGCACTCTGTTTCTCGCCCTCTGTTTCAGCCCCTCTGTTTCTCGCCCTCTGTTTCAGCCACTCTGTTTCTCGCCCACTGTATCAGCCCCTCTGTTTCAGCCCCTCTGTTTCAGCCCCTCTGTTTCAGCACCTCTGTTTCTCGCCCTTTGTTTCTCGCCCTCTGTTTCAGCCCCTCTGTTTCTCGCCCTCTGTTTCAGCCCCTCTGTTTCAGCCCCTCTGTTTCAGCCCCTCTGTTTCAGCCCCTCTGTTTCAGCACCTCTGTTTCTCGCCCTTTGTTTCTCGCCCTCTGTTTCAGCCCCTCTGTTTCTCGCCCTCTGTTTCAGCCCCTCTGTTTCTCGCCCACTGTTTCAGCCCCTCTGTTTCAGCTCCTCTGTTTCAGCCCCTCTGTATCAGCTCCTCTGTTTCAGCCCCTCTGTTTCTCGCCCTCTGTTTCTCGCCCTCTGTTTCAGCCCATCTGTTTCTCGCCCACTGTTTCAGCCCCTCTGTTTCTAGCCATCTGTTTCAGCCCCTCTGTTTCATCCCCTCTGTTTCTCGCCCTCTGTTTCAGCCCCTCTGTTTCAGCCCCTCTGTTTCAGCCCCTGTTTCAGCACCTCTGTTTCTCGCCCTTTGTTTCTCGCCCTCTGTTTCAGCCCCTCTGTTTCTCGCCCTCTGTTACAGCCCCTCTGTTTCTCGCCCTCTGTTTCAGCCCCTCTGTTTCAGTCCCCCTGTTTCAGCCCCTCTGTTTCAGCCCCTCTGTTTCATCCCCTCTGTTTCTCGCCCTCTGTTTCAGCCCCTCTGTTTCATCCCCTCTTTTTTCGCCCTCTGTTTCAGCCCCTCTGTTTCAGCCCCTCTGTTTCAGCCACTCTGTTTCAGCCCCTCTGTTTCTCGCCCTCTGTATCTCGCCCTCTGTTTCAGCCCCTCTGTTTCAGCCCCCTGTTTCAGCCCCTCTGTTTCTCGCCCTCTGTTTCTCGCCCTCTGTTTCACGCGCTCTGTTTCTCGCTCTCTGTTTCTCGCCCTCTGTTTCTCGCCCTCTGTTTCAGCCCCTCTGTTTCAGCCCCTCTGTTTCAGCCCCTCTGTTTCAGCCCCTCTGTTTCAGCCCCTGTGTTTCTCGCCCTCGGTTTCTCGCCCTCTGTTTCTCGCCCTCTGTTTCTCGCTCTCTGTTTCTCGCCCTCTGTTTCTCGCCCACTGTTTCTCGCCCTCTGTTTCAGCCCTTCTGTTTCAGCCCCTCTGTTTCAGCCCCTCTGTTTCAGCCCCTGTGTTTCTCGCCCTCTGTTTCAGCCCCTCTGTTTCAGCCCCTCTGTTTCAGCTCCTCTGTTTCAGCCCCTCTGTTTCAGCCCCTCTGTCTCTCGCCCTCTGTTTCTCGCCCTCGGTTTCAGCCCCACTGTTTCTCGCCCTCTGTTTCAGCCCCTCTTTTTCTCGCCCTCTGCTTCAGTCCCTCTGTTTCAGCCCCTCTGTTTCAGCCCCTCTGTTTCAGCCCTTCTGTTTCAGCCCCTCTGTTTCAGCCCGTCTGTTTCTCGCCCTCTGTTTCTCGCCCTCTGTTTCTCGCCCTCTGTTTCTCGATGTCTGTTTCTCGCCCTCTGTTTCAGCCCCTCTGTTTCTCGCCCACTGTTTCAGCCCCTCTGCTTCTCGCCATCTGTTTCAGCCCCTCTGTTTCAGCCCCTCTGTTTCTCGCCCTCTGTTTCAGCCCCTCTGTTTCAGCCCCTCTGTTTCAGCCCCTCTGTTTCAGCCCCTCTGTTTCAGCACCTCTGTTTCTCGCACTTTGTTTCTCGCCCTCTGTTTCAGCCCCTCTGTTTCTCGCTCTCTGTTTCAGCCCCTCTATTTCTCGCCCTCTGTTTCAGCCCCACTGTTTCAGGCCCTCTGTTTCAGCCCCTCTGTTTCAGCCCCTCTGTTTCCGCCCCTCTGTTTCTCGCCCTCTGTTTCAGTCCCTCTGTTTCTCGCTCTCTGTTTCAGCCCGTCTGTTTCTCGCCCTCTGTTTCTGCCCCACTGTTTCAGGCCCTCTGTTTCAGCCCCTCTGTTTCAGCCCCTCTGTTTCCGCCCCTCTGTTTCTCGCCCTCTGATTCAGCCCCTCTGTTTCAGCCCCATTGTTTCTCGCCCTCTGTTTCTCGCCCTCTGTTTCTCGCCCTCTGTTTCTCGCCGTCTGTTTCAGCCCCTCTGTTTCTCGCCCTCTGTTTCAGCCCCTCTGTTTCAGCCCCTCTGTTTCAGCCCCTCTGTTTCTCGCCCTCTGTTTCTCGCCCTCTGTTTCTCGCCCTCTGTTTCTCGCCCTCTGTTTCAGCCCCTCTGTTTCTCGCCCTCTGTTTCTCGCCCTCTGTTTCAGCACCTCTGTTTCTCGCCCTCTGTTTCAGCCCCTCAGTTACAGCCCCTCTGTTTCATCCCCTCTGTTTCAGCCCCTTGGTTTCAGCACCTCTGTTTCAGCCCCTCTGTTTCAGCCCCTCTGTTTCAGCCCCTCTGTTTCTCGCGCTCTGTTTCAGCCCCTCTGTTTCTCGCTCTCTGTTTCAGCCCCTCTGTTTCTCGCCCTCTGTTTCAGCCCCACTGTTTCAGGCCCTCTGTTTCAGCCCCTCTGTTTCAGCCCCTCTGTTTCAGCCCCTCTGTTTCCGCCCCTCTGTCTCTCGCCCTCTGTTTCAGCCCCTCTGTTTCTCGCTCTCTGTTTTAGCCCCTCTGTTTCTCGCTCTCCGTTTCAGCCCCTCTGTTTCAGCCCCTCTGCTTCAGCCCCTCTGTTTCTCGCTCTCTGTTTCAGCCCCTCTGTTTCTCGACCTCTGTTTCTGCCCCTCTGTTTCATCCCCTCTGTTACAGCCCCTCTGTTTCAGCCCCTCTGTTTCAGCCCCTCTGTTTCTCGCCCTCTGTTTCTCGCCCTCAGTTTCTCGCCCTCTGTTTCTCGCCCTCTGTTTCTCGCACTCTGTTTCTGCTCCTCTGTTTCTCGCTCTCTGTTTCAGCCCCTCTGTTTCATCCCCTCTGTTACAGCCCCTCTGTTTCAGCCCCTCTATTTCAGCCCCTCTGTTTCTCGCCCTCTGTTTCTCGCCCTCAGTTTCTCGCCCTCTGTTTCTCGCCCTCTGTTTCTCGCCTTCTGTTTCAGCCCCTCTGTTTCTCGCTCTCCGTTTCAGCCCCTCTGTTTCAGCCCCTCTGTTTCAGCCCCTCTGTTTCAGCCCCTCTGTTTCAGCCCCTCTGTTTCTCGCCCTCTGCTTCAGCCCCTCTGTTTCTCGCTCTCTGTTTCAGCCCCTCAGTTTCTCGACCTCTGTTTCAGCCCCTCTGTTTCATCCCCTCTGTTACAGCCCCTCTGTTTCAGCCCCTCTGTTTCAGCCCCTCTGTTTCTCGCCCTCTGTTTCTCGCCCTCAGTTTCTCGCCCTCTGTTTCTCGCCCTCTGTTTCTCGCACTCTGTTTCTGCTCCTCTTTTTCTCGCTCTCTGTTTCAGCCCCTCTGTTTCATCCCCTCTGTTACAGCCCCTCTGTTTCAGCCCCTCTATTTCAGCCCCTCTGTTTCTCGCCCTCTGTTTCTCGCCCTCAGTTTCTCGCCCTCTGTTTCTCGCCCTCTGTTTCTCGCCCTCTGTTTCAGCCCCTCTGTTTCAGCTCCTCTGTTTCTGGCACTCTGTTTCAGCTCCTCTGTTTCTCGCTCTCTGTTTCAGCCCCTCTGTTTCTCGCCCTCTGTTTCAGCCCCTCTGTTTCAGCCCCTCTGTTTCAGCCCCTCTGTTTCAGCCTCTCTGTTTCAGCCCCTCTGTTTCAGCCCCTCTGTTTCAGCCAGTCTATTTCTCGCCCTCTGTTTCTCGTCGTCTGTTTCTCGCCCTCTGTTTCAGCCCCTCTGTTTCAGCCCCTCTGTTTCTCGCCCTCTCTTTCAGCCCTTCTGTTTCAGCCCCTCTGTTTCTCGCCCTCTGTTTCAGCCCCTCTGTTCCTCGTCCTCTGTTTCAGCCCCTCTGTTTCAGCCCCTCTGTTTCAGCCCTTCTGTTTTAGCCCCTCTGTTTCAACCCTTCTGTTTCAGCCCCTCTGTTTCTCACACTCTGTTTCTCGCCCTCTGTTTCTCGCCCTCTGTTTCAGCCCCTCTGTTTCAGCCCCTCTGTTTCTCGCCCTCGGTTTCTCGCCCTCTGTTTCTCGCCCTCTGTTTCTCGCTCTCTGTTTCTCGCCCTCTGTTTCTCGCCCTCTGTTTCAGCCCCTCTGTTTCAGCCCCTCTGTTTCAGCCCCTCTGTTTCTCGCCCTCTGTTTCTCGCCCACTGTTTCTCGCCCTCTGTTTCAGCCCCTGTGTTTCAGCCCCTCTGTTTCAGCCCCTCTGTTTCAGCCCCGCTGTTTCTCGCCCTCAGTTTCAGCCCCTCTGTTTCAGCCCCTCTGTTTCAGCTCCTCTGTTTCAGCCCCTCTGTTTCAGCCCCTCTGTCTCTCGCCCTCTGTTTCTCGCCCTCGGTTTCAGCCCCTCTGTTTCTCGCCCTCTGATTCTCGCCCTCTGTTTCTCGCTCTCTGTTACAGCCCCTCTGTTTCAGCCCCTCTGTTTCAGCCCCTCTGTTTCAGCCCCTCTGTTTCTCGCCCTCGGTTTCTCGCCCTCTGTTTCTCGCCCTCTGTTTCTCGCTCGCTGTTTCTCGCCCTCTGTTTCTCGCCCTCTGTTTCAGCCCCTCTGTTTCAGCCCCTCTGTTTCAGCCCCTCTGTTTCTCGCCCTCTGTTTCTCGCCCACTGTTTCTCGCCCTCTGTTTCAGCCCCTCTGTTTCAGCCCCGCTGTTTCAGCCCCTCTGTTTCTCGATGTCTGTTTCTCGCCCTCTGTTTCAGCCCCTCTGTTTCTCGCCCACTGTTTCAGCCCCTCTGTTTCTCGCCATCTGTTTCAGCCGCTCTGTTTCAGCCCCTCTGTTTCTCGCCCTCGGTTTCTCGCCCTCTGTTTCTCGCCCTCTGTTTCTCGCTCTCTGTTTCTCGCCCTCTGTTTCTCGCCCTCTGTTTCAGCCCCTCTGTTTCAGACCCTTTGTTTCAGCCCCTCTGTTTCAGCCCCTCTGTTTCTCGCCCTCTGTTTCAGCCCCTCTGTTTCAGCCCCACTGTTTCAGCCCCTCTGTTTCAGACCCTCTGTTTCAGCCCCTCTGTTTCTCGCCCTCTGTTTCTCGCCCTCTGTTTCTCGCCCTCTCTTTCTCGTCCTCTGTTTCAGCCCCTCTGTTTCAGCCCCTCTGTTTCTCGCCCTCTGTTTCTCGCCCTCTGTTTCAGCACCTCTGTTTCAGCCCCTCTGTTTCAGCACCTCTGTTTCTCGCCCTCTGTTTCAGCCCCTCTGTTTCAGCCCCTCTGTTTCTCGCCGTCTGTTTCAGCCCCTCTGTTTCTCGCCCTCTGTTACAGCCCCTCTGTTTCAGCCCCTCTGTTTCTCGCCCTCTGTTTCAGCCCCTCTGTTTCAGCCCCTCTGTATCAGCCCCTCTGTTTCAGCCCCTCTGTTTCTCGCCCTCTGTTTCTCGCCCTCTGTTTCAGCCCCTCTGTTTCAGCCCCTCTGTTTCAGCCCCTCTGTTTCTCGCCCTCTGTTTCAGCCCCTCTGTTTCAGCACCTCTGTTTCTTCCCCTCTGTTTCGGCCCCTCTGTTTCTCGCCCTCTGTTTCAGCCCCTCTGTTTCAGCCCCTCTGTATCAGCCCCTCTGTTTCAGCCCCTCTATTTCTCGCCCTCTGTTTCAGCCCCTCTGTTTCAGCCCCTCTGTATCAGCTCCTCTGTTTCAGCCCCTCTGTTTCTCGCACTCTGTTTCTCGCCCTCTGTTTCTCGCTCTCTGTTTCTCGCCCTCGGTTTCTCGCCCTCTGTTTCTCGCCCTCTGTTTCTCGCTCTCTGTTTCTCGCCCTCTGTTTCTCGCCCTCTGTTTCAGCCCCTCTGTTTCAGCCCCTTTGTTTCAGCCCCTCTGTTTCAGCCCCTCTGTTTCTCGCCCTCTGTTTCAGCCCCTCTGTTTCAGCCCCACTGTTTCAGCCCCTCTGTTTCAGACCCTCTGTTTCAGCCCCTCTGTTTCTCGCCCTCTGTTTCTCGCCCTCTGTTTCTCGCCCTCTCTTTCTCATCCTCTGTTTCAGCCCCTCTGTTTCAGCCCCTCTGTTTCTCGCCCTCTGTTTCTCGCCCTCTGTTTCAGCCCCTCTGTTTCAGCCCCTCTGTTTCAGCACCTCTGTTTCTCGCCCTCTGTTTCAGCCCCTCAGTTTCAGCCCCTCTGTTTCATCCCCTCTGTTTCAGCCCCACTGTATCAGCCCCTCCGTTTCAGCCCCTCTGTTTCTCGCCCTCTGTTTCTCGCCCTCTGTTTCAGCCCCTCTGTTTCAGCCCCTCTGTATCAGCCCCTCTGTTTCAGCCCCTCTGTTTCTCGCCCTCTGTTTCTCGCCCTCTGTTTCAGCCCCTCTGTTTCAGACCCTCTGTTTCAGCCCCTCTGTTTCAGCCCCTCTGTTTCAGCCCCTCTGTTTCTCGCCGTCTGTTTCAGCCCCTCTGTTTCAGCCCCTCTGTTTCAGCCCCTCTGTTTCAGCCCCTCTGTTTCTCGCCCTCTGTTTCAGCCCCTCTGTTTCAGCCCCTCTGTATCAGCCCCTCTGTTTCAGCCCCTCTATTTCTCGCCCTCTGTTTCAGCCCCTCTGTTTCAGCCCCTCTGTATCAGCTCCTCTGTTTCAGCCCCTCTGTTTCTCGCACTCTGTTTCTCGCCCTCTGTTTCAGCCCCTCTGTTTCTCGCCCTCTGTTTCAGCCACTCTGTTTCTCGCCCACTGTATCAGCCCCTCTGTTTCAGCCCCTCTGTTTCAGCCCCTCTGTTTCAGCACCTCTGTTTCTCGCCCTTTGTTTCTCGCCCTCTGTTTCAGCCCCTCTGTTTCTCGCCCTCTGTTTCAGCCCCTCTGTTTCAGCCCCTCTGTTTCAGCCCCTCTGTTTCAGCCCCTCTGTTTCAGCACCTCTGTTTCTCGCCCTTTGTTTCTCGCCCTCTGTTTCAGCCCCTCTGTTTCTCGCCCTCTGTTTCAGCCCCTCTGTTTCTCGCCCACTGTTTCAGCCCCTCTGTTTCAGCTCCTCTGTTTCAGCCCCTCTGTATCAGCTCCTCTGTTTCAGCCCCTCTGTTTCTCGCCCTCTGTTTCTCGCCCTCTGTTTCAGCCCATCTGTTTCTCGCCCACTGTTTCAGCCCCTCTGTTTCTAGCCATCTGTTTCAGCCCCTCTGTTTCATCCCCTCTGTTTCTCGCCCTCTGTTTCAGCCCCTCTGTTTCAGCCCCTCTGTTTCAGCCCCTGTTTCAGCACCTCTGTTTCTCGCCCTTTGTTTCTCGCCCTCTGTTTCAGCCCCTCTGTTTCTCGCCCTCTGTTACAGCCCCTCTGTTTCTCGCCCTCTGTTTCAGCCCCTCTGTTTCAGTCCCCCTGTTTCAGCCCCTCTGTTTCAGCCCCTCTGTTTCATCCCCTCTGTTTCTCGCCCTCTGTTTCAGCCCCTCTGTTTCATCCCCTCTTTTTTCGCCCTCTGTTTCAGCCCCTCTGTTTCAGCCCCTCTGTTTCAGCCACTCTGTTTCAGCCCCTCTGTTTCTCGCCCTCTGTATCTCGCCCTCTGTTTCAGCCCCTCTGTTTCAGCCCCCTGTTTCAGCCCCTCTGTTTCTCGCCCTCTGTTTCTCGCCCTCTGTTTCACGCGCTCTGTTTCTCGCTCTCTGTTTCTCGCCCTCTGTTTCTCGCCCTCTGTTTCAGCCCCTCTGTTTCAGCCCCTCTGTTTCAGCCCCTCTGTTTCAGCCCCTCTGTTTCAGCCCCTGTGTTTCTCGCCCTCGGTTTCTCGCCCTCTGTTTCTCGCCCTCTGTTTCTCGCTCTCTGTTTCTCGCCCTCTGTTTCTCGCCCACTGTTTCTCGCCCTCTGTTTCAGCCCTTCTGTTTCAGCCCCTCTGTTTCAGCCCCTCTGTTTCAGCCCCTGTGTTTCTCGCCCTCTGTTTCAGCCCCTCTGTTTCAGCCCCTCTGTTTCAGCTCCTCTGTTTCAGCCCCTCTGTTTCAGCCCCTCTGTCTCTCGCCCTCTGTTTCTCGCCCTCGGTTTCAGCCCCACTGTTTCTCGCCCTCTGTTTCAGCCCCTCTTTTTCTCGCCCTCTGCTTCAGTCCCTCTGTTTCAGCCCCTCTGTTTCAGCCCCTCTGTTTCAGCCCTTCTGTTTCAGCCCCTCTGTTTCAGCCCGTCTGTTTCTCGCCCTCTGTTTCTCGCCCTCTGTTTCTCGCCCTCTGTTTCTCGATGTCTGTTTCTCGCCCTCTGTTTCAGCCCCTCTGTTTCTCGCCCACTGTTTCAGCCCCTCTGCTTCTCGCCATCTGTTTCAGCCCCTCTGTTTCAGCCCCTCTGTTTCTCGCCCTCTGTTTCAGCCCCTCTGTTTCAGCCCCTCTGTTTCAGCCCCTCTGTTTCAGCACCTCTGTTTCTCGCACTTTGTTTCTCGCCCTCTGTTTCAGCCCCTCTGTTTCTCGCTCTCTGTTTCAGCCCCTCTATTTCTCGCCCTCTGTTTCAGCCCCACTGTTTCAGGCCCTCTGTTTCAGCCCCTCTGTTTCAGCCCCTCTGTTTCCGCCCCTCTGTTTCTCGCCCTCTGTTTCAGTCCCTCTGTTTCTCGCTCTCTGTTTCAGCCCGTCTGTTTCTCGCCCTCTGTTTCTGCCCCACTGTTTCAGGCCCTCTGTTTCAGCCCCTCTGTTTCAGCCCCTCTGTTTCCGCCCCTCTGTTTCTCGCCCTCTGATTCAGCCCCTCTGTTTCAGCCCCATTGTTTCTCGCCCTCTGTTTCTCGCCCTCTGTTTCTCGCCCTCTGTTTCTCGCCGTCTGTTTCAGCCCCTCTGTTTCTCGCCCTCTGTTTCAGCCCCTCTGTTTCAGCCCCTCTGTTTCAGCCCCTCTGTTTCTCGCCCTCTGTTTCTCGCCCTCTGTTTCTCGCCCTCTGTTTCTCGCCCTCTGTTTCAGCCCCTCTGTTTCTCGCCCTCTGTTTCTCGCCCTCTGTTTCAGCACCTCTGTTTCTCGCCCTCTGTTTCAGCCCCTCAGTTACAGCCCCTCTGTTTCATCCCCTCTGTTTCAGCCCCTTGGTTTCAGCACCTCTGTTTCAGCCCCTCTGTTTCAGCCCCTCTGTTTCAGCCCCTCTGTTTCTCGCGCTCTGTTTCAGCCCCTCTGTTTCTCGCTCTCTGTTTCAGCCCCTCTGTTTCTCGCCCTCTGTTTCAGCCCCACTGTTTCAGGCCCTCTGTTTCAGCCCCTCTGTTTCAGCCCCTCTGTTTCAGCCCCTCTGTTTCCGCCCCTCTGTCTCTCGCCCTCTGTTTCAGCCCCTCTGTTTCTCGCTCTCTGTTTTAGCCCCTCTGTTTCTCGCTCTCCGTTTCAGCCCCTCTGTTTCAGCCCCTCTGCTTCAGCCCCTCTGTTTCTCGCTCTCTGTTTCAGCCCCTCTGTTTCTCGACCTCTGTTTCTGCCCCTCTGTTTCATCCCCTCTGTTACAGCCCCTCTGTTTCAGCCCCTCTGTTTCAGCCCCTCTGTTTCTCGCCCTCTGTTTCTCGCCCTCAGTTTCTCGCCCTCTGTTTCTCGCCCTCTGTTTCTCGCACTCTGTTTCTGCTCCTCTGTTTCTCGCTCTCTGTTTCAGCCCCTCTGTTTCATCCCCTCTGTTACAGCCCCTCTGTTTCAGCCCCTCTATTTCAGCCCCTCTGTTTCTCGCCCTCTGTTTCTCGCCCTCAGTTTCTCGCCCTCTGTTTCTCGCCCTCTGTTTCTCGCCTTCTGTTTCAGCCCCTCTGTTTCAGCTCCTCTGTTTCTGGCACTCTGTTTCAGCTCCTCTGTTTCTCGCTCTCTGTTTCAGCCCCTCTGTTTCTCGCCCTCTGTTTCAGCCCCTCTGTTTCAGCCCCTCTGTTTCAGCCCCTCTGTTTCAGCCTCTCTGTTTCAGCCCCTCTGTTTCAGCCCCTCTGTTTCAGCCAGTCTATTTCTCGCCCTCTGTTTCTCGTCGTCTGTTTCTCGCCCTCTGTTTCAGCCCCTCTGTTTCAGCCCCTCTGTTTCTCGCCCTCTCTTTCAGCCCTTCTGTTTCAGCCCCTCTGTTTCTCGCCCTCTGTTTCAGCCCCTCTGTTCCTCTTCCTCTGTTTCAGCCCCTCTGTTTCAGCCCCTCTGTTTCAGCCCTTCTGTTTTAGCCCCTCTGTTTCAACCCTTCTGTTTCAGCCCCTCTGTTTCTCACACTCTGTTTCTCGCCCTCTGTTTCTCGCCCTCTGTTTCAGCCCCTCTGTTTCAGCCCCTCTGTTTCTCGCCCTCGGTTTCTCGCCCTCTGTTTCTCGCCCTCTGTTTCTCGCTCTCTGTTTCTCGCCCTCTGTTTCTCGCCCTCTGTTTCAGCCCCTCTGTTTCAGCCCCTCTGTTTCAGCCCCTCTGTTTCTCGCCCTCTGTTTCTCGCCCACTGTTTCTCGCCCTCTGTTTCAGCCCCTGTGTTTCAGCCCCTCTGTTTCAGCCCCTCTGTTTCAGCCCCGCTGTTTCTCGCCCTCAGTTTCAGCCCCACTGTTTCAGGCCCTCTGTTTCAGCCCCTCTGTTTCAGCCCCTCTGTTTCCGCCCCTCTGTTTCTCGCCCTCTGTTTCAGTCCCTCTGTTTCTCGCTCTCTGTTTCAGCCCGTCTGTTTCTCGCCCTCTGTTTCTGCCCCACTGTTTCAGGCCCTCTGTTTCAGCCCCTCTGTTTCAGCCCCTCTGTTTCCGCCCCTCTGTTTCTCGCCCTCTGATTCAGCCCCTCTGTTTCAGCCCCATTGTTTCTCGCCCTCTGTTTCTCGCCCTCTGTTTCTCGCCCTCTGTTTCTCGCCGTCTGTTTCAGCCCCTCTGTTTCTCGCCCTCTGTTTCAGCCCCTCTGTTTCAGCCCCTCTGTTTCAGCCCCTCTGTTTCTCGCCCTCTGTTTCTTCCCTCTGTTTCTCGCCCTCTGTTTCTCGCCCTCTGTTTCAGCCCCTCTGTTTCTCGCCCTCTGTTTCTCGCCCTCTGTTTCAGCACCTCTGTTTCTCGCCCTCTGTTTCAGCCCTTCAGTTACAGCCCCTCTGTTTCATCCCCTCTGTTTCAGCCCCTTGGTTTCAGCACCTCTGTTTCAGCCCCTCTGTTTCAGCCCCTCTGTTTCAGCCCCTCTGTTTCTCGCGCTCTGTTTCAGCCCCTCTGTTTCTCGCTCTCTGTTTCAGCCCCTCTGTTTCTCGCCCTCTGTTTCAGCCCCACTGTTTCAGGCCCTCTGTTTCAGCCCCTCTGTTTCAGCCCCTCTGTTTCAGCCCCTCTGTTTCCGCCCCTCTGTCTCTCGCCCTCTGTTTCAGCCCCTCTGTTTCTCGCTCTCTGTTTTAGCCCCTCTGTTTCTCGCTCTCCGTTTCAGCCCCTCTGTTTCAGCCCCTCTGTTTCAGCCCCTCTGTTTCAGCCCCTCTGTTTCAGCCCCTCTGTTTCTCGCCCTCTGCTTCAGCCCCTCTGTTTCTCGCTCTCTGTTTCAGCCCCTCTGTTTCTCGACCTCTGTTTCAGCCCCTCTGTTTCATCCCCTCTGTTACAGCCCCTCTGTTTCAGCCCCTCTGTTTCAGCCCCTCTGTTTCTCGCCCTCTGTTTCTCGCCCTCAGTTTCTCGCCCTCTGTTTCTCGCCCTCTGTTTCTCGCACTCTGTTTCTGCTCCTCTTTTTCTCGCTCTCTGTTTCAGCCCCTCTGTTTCATCCCCTCTGTTACAGCCCCTCTGTTTCAGCCCCTCTATTTCAGCCCCTCTGTTTCTCGCCCTCTGTTTCTCGCCCTCAGTTTCTCGCCCTCTGTTTCTCGCCCTCTGTTTCTCGCCCTCTGTTTCAGCCCCTCTGTTTCAGCTCCTCTGTTTCTGGCACTCTGTTTCAGCTCCTCTGTTTCTCGCTCTCTGTTTCAGCCCCTCTGTTTCTCGCCCTCTGTTTCAGCCCCTCTGTTTCAGCCCCTCTGTTTCAGCCCCTCTGTTTCAGCCTCTCTGTTTCAGCCCCTCTGTTTCAGCCCCTCTGTTTCAGCCAGTCTATTTCTCGCCCTCTGTTTCTCGTCGTCTGTTTCTCGCCCTCTGTTTCAGCCCCTCTGTTTCAGCCCCTCTGTTTCTCGCCCTCTCTTTCAGCCCTTCTGTTTCAGCCCCTCTGTTTCTCGCCCTCTGTTTCAGCCCCTCTGTTCCTCGTCCTCTGTTTCAGCCCCTCTGTTTCAGCCCCTCTGTTTCAGCCCTTCTGTTTTAGCCCCTCTGTTTCAACCCTTCTGTTTCAGCCCCTCTGTTTCTCACACTCTGTTTCTCGCCCTCTGTTTCTCGCCCTCTGTTTCAGCCCCTCTGTTTCAGCCCCTCTGTTTCTCGCCCTCGGTTTCTCGCCCTCTGTTTCTCGCCCTCTGTTTCTCGCTCTCTGTTTCTCGCCCTCTGTTTCTCGCCCTCTGTTTCAGCCCCTCTGTTTCAGCCCCTCTGTTTCAGCCCCTCTGTTTCTCGCCCTCTGTTTCTCGCCCACTGTTTCTCGCCCTCTGTTTCAGCCCCTGTGTTTCAGCCCCTCTGTTTCAGCCCCTCTGTTTCAGCCCCGCTGTTTCTCGCCCTCAGTTTCAGCCCCTCTGTTTCAGCCCCTCTGTTTCAGCTCCTCTGTTTCAGCCCCTCTGTTTCAGCCCCTCTGTCTCTCGCCCTCTGTTTCTCGCCCTCGGTTTCAGCCCCTCTGTTTCTCGCCCTCTGTTTCTCGCCCTCTGTTTCTCGCTCTCTGTTACAGCCCCTCTGTTTCAGCCCCTCTGTTTCAGCCCCTCTGTTTCAGCCCCTCTGTTTCTCGCCCTCGGTTTCTCGCCCTCTGTTTCTCGCCCTCTGTTTCTCGCTCGCTGTTTCTCGCCCTCTGTTTCTCGCCCTCTGTTTCAGCCCCTCTGTTTCAGCCCCTCTGTTTCAGCCCCTCTGTTTCTCGCCCTCTGTTTCTCGCCCACTGTTTCTCGCCCTCTGTTTCAGCCCCTCTGTTTCAGCCCCGCTGTTTCTGCCCCTCTGTTTCTCGATGTCTGTTTCTCGCCCTCTGTTTCAGCCCCTCTGTTTCTCGCCCACTGTTTCAGCCCCTCTGTTTCTCGCCATCTGTTTCAGCCCCTCTGTTTCAGCCCCTCTGTTTCTCTCCCTCTGTTTCTCGCCCTCTGTTTCTCGCCCTCTGTTTCTCGCTCTCTGTTTCTCGCCCTCTGTTTCAGCCCCTCTGTTTCAGCCCCTCTGTTTCAGCCCCTCTGTTTCAGCACCTCTGTTTCTCGCCCTTTGTTTCTCGCCCTCTGTTTCAGCCCCTCTGTTTCTCGCCCTCTGTTACAGCCCCTCTGTTTCTCGCCCTCTGTTTCAGCCCCTCTGTTTCAGTCCCCCTGTTTCAGCCCCTCTGTTTCAGCCCCTCTGTTTCATCCCCTCTGTTTCTCGCCCTCTGTTTCAGCCCCTCTGTTTCATCCCCTCTTTTTTCGCCCTCTGTTTCAGCCCCTCTGTTTCAGCCCCTCTGTTTCAGCCACTCTGTTTCAGCCCCTCTGTTTCTCGCCCTCTGTATCTCGCCCTCTGTTTCAGCCCCTCTGTTTCAGCCCCCTGTTTCAGCCCCTCTGTTTCTCGCCCTCTGTTTCTCGCCCTCTGTTTCACGCGCTCTGTTTCTCGCTCTCTGTTTCTCGCCCTCTGTTTCTCGCCCTCTGTTTCAGCCCCTCTGTTTCAGCCCCTCTGTTTCAGCCCCTCTGTTTCAGCCCCTCTGTTTCAGCCCCTGTGTTTCTCGCCCTCGGTTTCTCGCCCTCTGTTTCTCGCCCTCTGTTTCTCGCTCTCTGTTTCTCGCCCTCTGTTTCTCGCCCACTGTTTCTCGCCCTCTGTTTCAGCCCTTCTGTTTCAGCCCCTCTGTTTCAGCCCCTCTGTTTCAGCCCCTGTGTTTCTCGCCCTCTGTTTCAGCCCCTCTGTTTCAGCCCCTCTGTTTCAGCTCCTCTGTTTCAGCCCCTCTGTTTCAGCCCCTCTGTCTCTCGCCCTCTGTTTCTCGCCCTCGGTTTCAGCCCCACTGTTTCTCGCCCTCTGTTTCAGCCCCTCTTTTTCTCGCCCTCTGCTTCAGTCCCTCTGTTTCAGCCCCTCTGTTTCAGCCCCTCTGTTTCAGCCCTTCTGTTTCAGCCCCTCTGTTTCAGCCCGTCTGTTTCTCGCCCTCTGTTTCTCGCCCTCTGTTTCTCGCCCTCTGTTTCTCGATGTCTGTTTCTCGCCCTCTGTTTCAGCCCCTCTGTTTCTCGCCCACTGTTTCAGCCCCTCTGCTTCTCGCCATCTGTTTCAGCCCCTCTGTTTCAGCCCCTCTGTTTCTCGCCCTCTGTTTCAGCCCCTCTGTTTCAGCCCCTCTGTTTCAGCCCCTCTGTTTCAGCCCCTCTGTTTCAGCACCTCTGTTTCTCGCACTTTGTTTCTCGCCCTCTGTTTCAGCCCCTCTGTTTCTCGCTCTCTGTTTCAGCCCCTCTATTTCTCGCCCTCTGTTTCAGCCCCACTGTTTCAGGCCCTCTGTTTCAGCCCCTCTGTTTCAGCCCCTCTGTTTCCGCCCCTCTGTTTCTCGCCCTCTGTTTCAGTCCCTCTGTTTCTCGCTCTCTGTTTCAGCCCGTCTGTTTCTCGCCCTCTGTTTCTGCCCCACTGTTTCAGGCCCTCTGTTTCAGCCCCTCTGTTTCAGCCCCTCTGTTTCCGCCCCTCTGTTTCTCGCCCTCTGATTCAGCCCCTCTGTTTCAGCCCCATTGTTTCTCGCCCTCTGTTTCTCGCCCTCTGTTTCTCGCCCTCTGTTTCTCGCCGTCTGTTTCAGCCCCTCTGTTTCTCGCCCTCTGTTTCAGCCCCTCTGTTTCAGCCCCTCTGTTTCAGCCCCTCTGTTTCTCGCCCTCTGTTTCTCGCCCTCTGTTTCTCGCCCTCTGTTTCTCGCCCTCTGTTTCAGCCCCTCTGTTTCTCGCCCTCTGTTTCTCGCCCTCTGTTTCAGCACCTCTGTTTCTCGCCCTCTGTTTCAGCCCCTCAGTTACAGCCCCTCTGTTTCATCCCCTCTGTTTCAGCCCCTTGGTTTCAGCACCTCTGTTTCAGCCCCTCTGTTTCAGCCCCTCTGTTTCAGCCCCTCTGTTTCTCGCGCTCTGTTTCAGCCCCTCTGTTTCTCGCTCTCTGTTTCAGCCCCTCTGTTTCTCGCCCTCTGTTTCAGCCCCACTGTTTCAGGCCCTCTGTTTCAGCCCCTCTGTTTCAGCCCCTCTGTTTCAGCCCCTCTGTTTCCGCCCCTCTGTCTCTCGCCCTCTGTTTCAGCCCCTCTGTTTCTCGCTCTCTGTTTTAGCCCCTCTGTTTCTCGCTCTCCGTTTCAGCCCCTCTGTTTCAGCCCCTCTGCTTCAGCCCCTCTGTTTCTCGCTCTCTGTTTCAGCCCCTCTGTTTCTCGACCTCTGTTTCTGCCCCTCTGTTTCATCCCCTCTGTTACAGCCCCTCTGTTTCAGCCCCTCTGTTTCAGCCCCTCTGTTTCTCGCCCTCTGTTTCTCGCCCTCAGTTTCTCGCCCTCTGTTTCTCGCCCTCTGTTTCTCGCACTCTGTTTCTGCTCCTCTGTTTCTCGCTCTCTGTTTCAGCCCCTCTGTTTCATCCCCTCTGTTACAGCCCCTCTGTTTCAGCCCCTCTATTTCAGCCCCTCTGTTTCTCGCCCTCTGTTTCTCGCCCTCAGTTTCTCGCCCTCTGTTTCTCGCCCTCTGTTTCTCGCCTTCTGTTTCAGCCCCTCTGTTTCAGCTCCTCTGTTTCTGGCACTCTGTTTCAGCTCCTCTGTTTCTCGCTCTCTGTTTCAGCCCCTCTGTTTCTCGCCCTCTGTTTCAGCCCCTCTGTTTCAGCCCCTCTGTTTCAGCCCCTCTGTTTCAGCCTCTCTGTTTCAGCCCCTCTGTTTCAGCCCCTCTGTTTCAGCCAGTCTATTTCTCGCCCTCTGTTTCTCGTCGTCTGTTTCTCGCCCTCTGTTTCAGCCCCTCTGTTTCAGCCCCTCTGTTTCTCGCCCTCTCTTTCAGCCCTTCTGTTTCAGCCCCTCTGTTTCTCGCCCTCTGTTTCAGCCCCTCTGTTCCTCTTCCTCTGTTTCAGCCCCTCTGTTTCAGCCCCTCTGTTTCAGCCCTTCTGTTTTAGCCCCTCTGTTTCAACCCTTCTGTTTCAGCCCCTCTGTTTCTCACACTCTGTTTCTCGCCCTCTGTTTCTCGCCCTCTGTTTCAGCCCCTCTGTTTCAGCCCCTCTGTTTCTCGCCCTCGGTTTCTCGCCCTCTGTTTCTCGCCCTCTGTTTCTCGCTCTCTGTTTCTCGCCCTCTGTTTCTCGCCCTCTGTTTCAGCCCCTCTGTTTCAGCCCCTCTGTTTCAGCCCCTCTGTTTCTCGCCCTCTGTTTCTCGCCCACTGTTTCTCGCCCTCTGTTTCAGCCCCTGTGTTTCAGCCCCTCTGTTTCAGCCCCTCTGTTTCAGCCCCGCTGTTTCTCGCCCTCAGTTTCAGCCCCACTGTTTCAGGCCCTCTGTTTCAGCCCCTCTGTTTCAGCCCCTCTGTTTCCGCCCCTCTGTTTCTCGCCCTCTGTTTCAGTCCCTCTGTTTCTCGCTCTCTGTTTCAGCCCGTCTGTTTCTCGCCCTCTGTTTCTGCCCCACTGTTTCAGGCCCTCTGTTTCAGCCCCTCTGTTTCAGCCCCTCTGTTTCCGCCCCTCTGTTTCTCGCCCTCTGATTCAGCCCCTCTGTTTCAGCCCCATTGTTTCTCGCCCTCTGTTTCTCGCCCTCTGTTTCTCGCCCTCTGTTTCTCGCCGTCTGTTTCAGCCCCTCTGTTTCTCGCCCTCTGTTTCAGCCCCTCTGTTTCAGCCCCTTTGTTTCAGCCCCTCTGTTTCTCGCCCTCTGTTTCTTCCCTCTGTTTCTCGCCCTCTGTTTCTCGCCCTCTGTTTCAGCCCCTCTGTTTCTCGCCCTCTGTTTCTCGCCCTCTGTTTCAGCACCTCTGTTTCTCGCCCTCTGTTTCAGCCCTTCAGTTACAGCCCCTCTGTTTCATCCCCTCTGTTTCAGCCCCTTGGTTTCAGCACCTCTGTTTCAGCCCCTCTGTTTCAGCCCCTCTGTTTCAGCCCCTCTGTTTCTCGCGCTCTGTTTCAGCCCCTCTGTTTCTCGCTCTCTGTTTCAGCCCCTCTGTTTCTCGCCCTCTGTTTCAGCCCCACTGTTTCAGGCCCTCTGTTTCAGCCCCTCTGTTTCAGCCCCTCTGTTTCAGCCCCTCTGTTTCCGCCCCTCTGTCTCTCGCCCTCTGTTTCAGCCCCTCTGTTTCTCGCTCTCTGTTTTAGCCCCTCTGTTTCTCGCTCTCCGTTTCAGCCCCTCTGTTTCAGCCCCTCTGTTTCAGCCCCTCTGTTTCAGCCCCTCTGTTTCAGCCCCTCTGTTTCTCGCCCTCTGCTTCAGCCCCTCTGTTTCTCGCTCTCTGTTTCAGCCCCTCTGTTTCTCGACCTCTGTTTCAGCCCCTCTGTTTCATCCCCTCTGTTACAGCCCCTCTGTTTCAGCCCCTCTGTTTCAGCCCCTCTGTTTCTCGCCCTCTGTTTCTCGCCCTCAGTTTCTCGCCCTCTGTTTCTCGCCCTCTGTTTCTCGCACTCTGTTTCTGCTCCTCTTTTTCTCGCTCTCTGTTTCAGCCCCTCTGTTTCATCCCCTCTGTTACAGCCCCTCTGTTTCAGCCCCTCTATTTCAGCCCCTCTGTTTCTCGCCCTCTGTTTCTCGCCCTCAGTTTCTCGCCCTCTGTTTCTCGCCCTCTGTTTCTCGCCCTCTGTTTCAGCCCCTCTGTTTCAGCTCCTCTGTTTCTGGCACTCTGTTTCAGCTCCTCTGTTTCTCGCTCTCTGTTTCAGCCCCTCTGTTTCTCGCCCTCTGTTTCAGCCCCTCTGTTTCAGCCCCTCTGTTTCAGCCCCTCTGTTTCAGCCTCTCTGTTTCAGCCCCTCTGTTTCAGCCCCTCTGTTTCAGCCAGTCTATTTCTCGCCCTCTGTTTCTCGTCGTCTGTTTCTCGCCCTCTGTTTCAGCCCCTCTGTTTCAGCCCCTCTGTTTCTCGCCCTCTCTTTCAGCCCTTCTGTTTCAGCCCCTCTGTTTCTCGCCCTCTGTTTCAGCCCCTCTGTTCCTCGTCCTCTGTTTCAGCCCCTCTGTTTCAGCCCCTCTGTTTCAGCCCTTCTGTTTTAGCCCCTCTGTTTCAACCCTTCTGTTTCAGCCCCTCTGTTTCTCACACTCTGTTTCTCGCCCTCTGTTTCTCGCCCTCTGTTTCAGCCCCTCTGTTTCAGCCCCTCTGTTTCTCGCCCTCGGTTTCTCGCCCTCTGTTTCTCGCCCTCTGTTTCTCGCTCTCTGTTTCTCGCCCTCTGTTTCTCGCCCTCTGTTTCAGCCCCTCTGTTTCAGCCCCTCTGTTTCAGCCCCTCTGTTTCTCGCCCTCTGTTTCTCGCCCACTGTTTCTCGCCCTCTGTTTCAGCCCCTGTGTTTCAGCCCCTCTGTTTCAGCCCCTCTGTTTCAGCCCCGCTGTTTCTCGCCCTCAGTTTCAGCCCCTCTGTTTCAGCCCCTCTGTTTCAGCTCCTCTGTTTCAGCCCCTCTGTTTCAGCCCCTCTGTCTCTCGCCCTCTGTTTCTCGCCCTCGGTTTCAGCCCCTCTGTTTCTCGCCCTCTGTTTCTCGCCCTCTGTTTCTCGCTCTCTGTTACAGCCCCTCTGTTTCAGCCCCTCTGTTTCAGCCCCTCTGTTTCAGCCCCTCTGTTTCTCGCCCTCGGTTTCTCGCCCTCTGTTTCTCGCCCTCTGTTTCTCGCTCGCTGTTTCTCGCCCTCTGTTTCTCGCCCTCTGTTTCAGCCCCTCTGTTTCAGCCCCTCTGTTTCAGCCCCTCTGTTTCTCGCCCTCTGTTTCTCGCCCACTGTTTCTCGCCCTCTGTTTCAGCCCCTCTGTTTCAGCCCCGCTGTTTCAGCCCCTCTGTTTCTCGATGTCTGTTTCTCGCCCTCTGTTTCAGCCCCTCTGTTTCTCGCCCACTGTTTCAGCCCCTCTGTTTCTCGCCATCTGTTTCAGCCCCTCTGTTTCAGCCCCTCTGTTTCTCTCCCTCTGTTTCTCGCCCTCTGTTTCTCGCCCTCTGTTTCTCGCTCTCTGTTTCTCGCCCTCTGTTTCAGCCCCTCTGTTTCAGCCCCTCTGTTTCAGCCCCTCTGTTTCAGCCCCTCTGTTTCTCGCCCTCTGTTTCCAGCCCTCTGTTTCTCGCTCTCTGTTTCTCGCCCTCTGTTTCTCGCCCTCTGTTTCAGCCGCTCTGTTTCAGCCCCTCTGTTTCTCGCCCTCGGTTTCTCGCCCTCTGTTTCTCGCTCTCTGTTTCTCGCTCTCTGTTTCTCGCCCTCTGTTTCTCGCCCTCTGTTTCAGCCCCTCTGTTTCAGCCCCTTTGTTTCAGCCCCTCTGTTTCAGCCCCTCTGTTTCTCGCCCTCTGTTTCAGCCCCTCTGTTTCAGCCCCACTGTTTCAGCCCCTCTGTTTCATACCCTCTGTTTCAGCCCCTCTGTTTCTCGCCCTCTGTTTCTCGCCCTCTGTTTCTCGCCCTCTCTTTCTCGTCCTCTGTTTCAGCCCCTCTGTTTCAGCCCCTCTGTTTCTCGCCCTCTGTTTCTCGCCCTCTGTTTCAGCCCCTCTGTTTCAGCCCCTCTGTTTCAGCACCTCTGTTTCTCGCCCTCTGTTTCAGCCCCTCTGTTTCAGCCCCTCTGTTTCTCGCCCTCTGTTTCAGCCCCTCTGTTTCTCGCCCTCTGTTACAGCCCCTCTGTTTCAGCCCCTCTGTTTCTCGCCCTCTGTTTCAGCCCCTCTGTTTCAGACCCTCTGTATCAGCCCCTCTGTTTCAGCCCCTCTGTTTCGCGCCCTCTGTTTCTCGCCCTCTGTTTCAGCCCCTCTGTTTCAGCCCCTCTGTTTCAGCCCCTCTGTTTCAGCCCCTCTGTTTCTCGCCCTCTGTTTCAGCCCCTCTGTTTCAGCCCCTCTGTTTCAGCCCCTCTGTTTCAGCCCCTCTGTTTCTCGCCCTCTGTTTCAGCCCCTCTGTTTCAGCCCCTCTGTATCAGCCCCTCTGTTTCAGCCCCTCTATTTCTCGCCCTCTGTTTCAGCCCCTCTGTTTCAGCCCCTCTGTATCAGCTCCTCAGTTTCAGCCCCTCTGTTTCTCGCACTCTGTTTCTCGCCCTCTGTTTCAGCCCCTCTGTTTCTCGCCCTCTGTTTCAGCCACTCTGTTTCTCGCCCACTGTATCAGCCCCTCTGTTTCAGCCCCTCTGTTTCAGCCCCTCTGTTTCAGCACCTCTGTTTCTCGCCCTTTGTTTCTCGCACTCTGTTTCAGCCCCTCTGTTTCTCGCCCTCTGTTTCAGCCCCTCTGTTTCAGCCCCTCTATTTCAGCCCCTCTGTTTCAGCCCCTCTGTTTCAGCACCTCTGTTTCTCGCCCTTTGTTTCTCGCCCTCTGTTTCAGCCCCTCTGTTTCTCGCCCTCTGTTTCAGCCCCTCTGTTTCTCGCCCACTGTTTCAGCCCCTCTGTTTCAGCTCCTTTGTTTCAGCCCCTCTGTATCAGCTCCTCTGTTTCAGCCCATCTGTTTCTCGCCCACTGTTTCAGCCCCTCTGTTTCTAGCCATCTGTTTCAGCCCCTCTGTTTCAGCCCCTCTGTTTCTCGCCCTCTGTTTCAGCCCCTCTGTTTCAGCCCCTCTGTTACAGCCCCTCTGTTTAAGCCCCTCTGTTTCAGCACCTCTGTTTCTCGCCCTTTGTTTCTCGCCCTCTGTTTCAGCCCCTCTGTTTCTCGCCCTCTGTTACAGCCCCTCTGTTTCTCGCCCTCTGTTTCAGCCCCTCTGTTTCAGTCCCCCTGTTTCAGCCCCTCTGTTTCAGCCCCTCTGTTTCATCCCCTCTGTTTCTCGCCCTCTGTTTCAGCCCCTCTGTTTCATCCCCTCTTTTTTCGCCCTCTGTTTCAGCCCCTCTGTTTCAGCCCCTCTGTTTCAGCCACTCTGTTTCAGCCCCTCTGTTTCTCGCCCTCTGTATCTCGCCCTCTGTTTCAGCCCCTCTGTTTCAGCCCCTCTGTTTCAGCCCGTCTGTTTCTCGCCCTCTGTTTCTCGCCCTCTGTTTCTCGCCCTCTGTTTCTCGATGTCTGTTTCTCGCCCTCTGTTTCAGCCCCTCTGTTTCTCGCCCACTGTTTCAGCCCCTCTGCTTCTCGCCATCTGTTTCAGCCCCTCTGTTTCAGCCCCTCTGTTTCTCGCCCTCTGTTTCAGCCCCTCTGTTTCAGCCCCTCTGTTTCAGCCCCTCTGTTTCAGCACCTCTGTTTCTCGCACTTTGTTTCTCGCCCTCTGTTTCAGCCCCTCTGTTTCTCGCTCTCTGTTTCAGCCCCTCTATTTCTCGCCCTCTGTTTCAGCCCCACTGTTTCAGGCCCTCTGTTTCAGCCCCTCTGTTTCAGCCCCTCTGTTTCCGCCCCTCTGTTTCTCGCCCTCTGTTTCAGTCCCTCTGTTTCTCGCTCTCTGTTTCAGCCCGTCTGTTTCTCGCCCTCTGTTTCTGCCCCACTGTTTCAGGCCCTCTGTTTCAGCCCCTCTGTTTCAGCCCCTCTGTTTCCGCCCCTCTGTTTCTCGCCCTCTGATTCAGCCCCTCTGTTTCAGCCCCATTGTTTCTCGCCCTCTGTTTCTCGCCCTCTGTTTCTCGCCCTCTGTTTCTCGCCGTCTGTTTCAGCCCCTCTGTTTCTCGCCCTCTGTTTCAGCCCCTCTGTTTCAGCCCCTCTGTTTCAGCCCCTCTGTTTCTCGCCCTCTGTTTCTCGCCCTCTGTTTCTCGCCCTCTGTTTCTCGCCCTCTGTTTCAGCCCCTCTGTTTCTCGCCCTCTGTTTCTCGCCCTCTGTTTCAGCACCTCTGTTTCTCGCCCTCTGTTTCAGCCCCTCAGTTACAGCCCCTCTGTTTCATCCCCTCTGTTTCAGCCCCTTGGTTTCAGCACCTCTGTTTCAGCCCCTCTGTTTCAGCCCCTCTGTTTCAGCCCCTCTGTTTCTCGCGCTCTGTTTCAGCCCCTCTGTTTCTCGCTCTCTGTTTCAGCCCCTCTGTTTCTCGCCCTCTGTTTCAGCCCCACTGTTTCAGGCCCTCTGTTTCAGCCCCTCTGTTTCAGCCCCTCTGTTTCAGCCCCTCTGTTTCCGCCCCTCTGTCTCTCGCCCTCTGTTTCAGCCCCTCTGTTTCTCGCTCTCTGTTTTAGCCCCTCTGTTTCTCGCTCTCCGTTTCAGCCCCTCTGTTTCAGCCCCTCTGTTTCAGCCCCTCTGTTTCAGCCCCTCTGTTTCAGCTCCTCTGTTTCTCGCCCTCTGCTTCAGCCCCTCTGTTTCTCGCTCTCTGTTTCAGCCCCTCTGTTTCTCGACCTCTGTTTCAGCCCCTCTGTTTCATCCCCTCTGTTACAGCCCCTCTGTTTCAGCCCCTCTGTTTCAGCCCCTCTGTTTCTCGCCCTCTGTTTCTCGCCCTCAGTTTCTCGCCCTCTGTTTCTCGCCCTCTGTTTCTCGCACTCTGTTTCTGCTCCTCTGTTTCTCGCTCTCTGTTTCAGCCCCTCTGTTTCATCCCCTCTGTTACAGCCCCTCTGTTTCAGCCCCTCTATTTCAGCCCCTCTGTTTCTCGCCCTCTGTTTCTCGCCCTCAGTTTCTCGCCCTCTGTTTCTCGCCCTCTATTTCTCGCCCTCTGTTTCAGCCCCTCTGTTTCAGCTCCTCTGTTTCTGGCACTCTGTTTCAGCTCCTCTGTTTCTCGCTCTCTGTTTCAGCCCCTCTGTTTCTCGCCCTCTGTTTCAGCCCCTCTGTTTCAGCCCCTCTGTTTCAGCCCCTCTGTTTCAGCCTCTCTGTTTCAGCCCCTCTGTTTCAGCCCCTCTGTTTCAGCCAGTCTATTTCTCGCCCTCTGTTTCTCGTCGTCTGTTTCTCGCCCTCTGTTTCAGCCCCTCTGTTTCAGCCCCTCTGTTTCTCGCCCTCTCTTTCAGCCCTTCTGTTTCAGCCCCTCTGTTTCTCGCCCTCTGTTTCAGCCCCTCTGTTCCTCGTCCTCTGTTTCAGCCCCTCTGTTTCAGCCCCTCTGTTTCAGCCCTTCTGTTTTAGCCCCTCTGTTTCAACCCTTCTGTTTCAGCCCCTCTGTTTCTCACACTCTGTTTCTCGCCCTCTGTTTCTCGCCCTCTGTTTCAGCCCCTCTGTTTCAGCCCCTCTGTTTCTCGCCCTCGGTTTCTCGCCCTCTGTTTCTCGCCCTCTGTTTCTCGCTCTCTGTTTCTCGCCCTCTGTTTCTCGCCCTCTGTTTCAGCCCCTCTGTTTCAGCCCCTCTGTTTCAGCCCCTCTGTTTCAGCCCCTCTGTTTCAGCCCCGCTGTTTCTCGCCCTCAGTTTCAGCCCCACTGTTTCAGGCCCTCTGTTTCAGCCCCTCTGTTTCAGCCCCTCTGTTTCCGCCCCTCTGTTTCTCGCCCTCTGTTTCAGTCCCTCTGTTTCTCGCTCTCTGTTTCAGCCCGTCTGTTTCTCGCCCTCTGTTTCTGCCCCACTGTTTCAGGCCCTCTGTTTCAGCCCCTCTGTTTCAGCCCCTCTGTTTCCGCCCCTCTGTTTCTCGCCCTCTGATTCAGCCCCTCTGTTTCAGCCCCATTGTTTCTCGCCCTCTGTTTCTCGCCCTCTGTTTCTCGCCCTCTGTTTCTCGCCGTCTGTTTCAGCCCCTCTGTTTCTCGCCCTCTGTTTCAGCCCCTCTGTTTCAGCCCCTCTGTTTCAGCCCCTCTGTTTCTCGCCCTCTGTTTCTCGCCCTCTGTTTCTCGCCCTCTGTTTCTCGCCCTCTGTTTCAGCCCCTCTGTTTCTCGCCCTCTGTTTCTCGCCCTCTGTTTCAGCACCTCTGTTTCTCGCCCTCTGTTTCAGCCCCTCAGTTACAGCCCCTCTGTTTCATCCCCTCTGTTTCAGCCCCTTGGTTTCAGCACCTCTGTTTCAGCCCCTCTGTTTCAGCCCCTCTGTTTCAGCCCCTCTGTTTCTCGCGCTCTGTTTCAGCCCCTCTGTTTCTCGCTCTCTGTTTCAGCCCCTCTGTTTCTCGCCCTCTGTTTCAGCCCCACTGTTTCAGGCCCTCTGTTTCAGCCCCTCTGTTTCAGCCCCTCTGTTTCAGCCCCTCTGTTTCCGCCCCTCTGTCTCTCTCCCTCTGTTTCAGCCCCTCTGTTTCTCGCTCTCTGTTTTAGCCCCTCTGTTTCTCGCTCTCCGTTTCAGCCCCTCTGTTTCAGCCCCTCTGTTTCAGCCCCTCTGTTTCAGCCCCTCTGTTTCAGCCCCTCTGTTTCTCGCCCTCTGCTTCAGCCCCTCTGTTTCTCGCTCTCTGTTTCAGCCCCTCTGTTTCTCGACCTCTGTTTCAGCCCCTCTGTTTCATCCCCTCTGTTACAGCCCCTCTGTTTCAGCCCCTCTGTTTCAGCCCCTCTGTTTCTCGCCCTCTGTTTCTCGCCCTCAGTTTCTCGCCCTCTGTTTCTCGCCCTCTGTTTCTCGCACTCTGTTTCTGCTCCTCTGTTTCTCGCTCTCTGTTTCAGCCCCTCTGTTTCATCCCCTCTGTTACAGCCCCTCTGTTTCAGCCCCTCTATTTCAGCCCCTCTGTTTCTCGCCCTCTGTTTCTCGCCCTCAGTTTCTCGCCCTCTGTTTCTCGCCCTCTGTTTCTCGCCCTCTGTTTCAGCCCCTCTGTTTCAGCTCCTCTGTTTCTGGCACTCTGTTTCAGCTCCTCTGTTTCTCGCTCTCTGTTTCAGCCCCTCTGTTTCTCGCCCTCTGTTTCAGCCCCTCTGTTTCAGCCCCTCTGTTTCAGCCCCTCTGTTTCAGCCTCTCTGTTTCAGCCCCTCTGTTTCAGCCCCTCTGTTTCAGCCAGTCTATTTCTCGCCCTCTGTTTCTCGTCGTCTGTTTCTCGCCCTCTGTTTCAGCCCCTCTGTTTCAGCCCGTCTGTTTCTCGCCCTCTCTTTCAGCCCTTCTGTTTCAGCCCCTCTGTTTCTCGCCCTCTGTTTCAGCCCCTCTGTTCCTCGTCCTCTGTTTCAGCCCCTCTGTTTCAGCCCCTCTGTTTCAGCCCTTCTGTTTTAGCCCCTCTGTTTCAACCCTTCTGTTTCAGCCCCTCTGTTTCTCACACTCTGTTTCTCGCCCTCTGTTTCTCGCCCTCTGTTTCAGCCCCTCTGTTTCAGCCCCTCTGTTTCTCGCCCTCGGTTTCTCGC
Source organism: Stegostoma tigrinum (assembly GCF_030684315.1). Lineage (NCBI taxonomy): Eukaryota > Metazoa > Chordata > Chondrichthyes > Orectolobiformes > Stegostomatidae > Stegostoma > Stegostoma tigrinum. The sequence continues at coordinate 94,323 of NW_026728494.1, read as the reverse complement.
CCTCTGTTTCTCGCCCTCTGTTTCTCGCTCTCTGTTTCTCGCCCTCTGTTTCTCGCCCTCTGTTTCAGCCCCTCTGTTTCAGCCCCTCTGTTTCAGCCCGTCTGTTTCTCGCCCTCTGTTTCTCGCCCACTGTTTCTCGCCCTCTGTTTCAGCCCCTGTGTTTCAGCCCCTCTGTTTCAGCCCCTCTGTTTCAGACCCGCTGTTTCTCGCCCTCAGTTTCAGCCCCTCTGTTTCAGCCCCTCTGTTTCAGCTCCTCTGTTTCAGCCCCTCTGTTTCAGCCCCTCTGTCTCTCGCCCTCTGTTTCTCGCCCTCGGTTTCAGCCCCTCTGTTTCTCGCCCTCTGTTTCTCGCCCTCTGTTTCTCGCTCTCTGTTACAGCCCCTCTGTTTCAGCCCCTCTGTTTCAGCCCCTCTGTTTCATCCCCTCTGATTCTCGCCCTCGGTTTCTCGCCCTCTGTTTCTCGCCCTCTGTTTCTCGCTCGCTGTTTCTCGCCCTCTGTTTCTCGCCCTCTGTTTCAGCCCCTCTGTTTCAGCCCCTCTGTTTCAGCCCCTCTGTTTCTCGCCCTCTGTTTCTCGCCCACTGTTTCTCGCCCTCTGTTTCAGCCCCTCTGTTTCAGCCCCGCTGTTTCAGCCCCTCTGTTTCTCGATGTCTGTTTCTCGCCCTCTGTTTCAGCCCCTCTGTTTCTCGCCCACTGTTTCAGCCCCTCTGTTTCTCGCCATCTGTTTCAGCCCCTCTGTTTCAGCCCCTCTGTTTCTCGCCCTCTGTTTCTCGCCCTCTGTTTCTCGCCCTCTGTTTCTCGCTCTCTGTTTCTCGCCCTCTGTTTCAGCCCCTCTGTTTCAGCCCCTCTGTTTCAGCCCCTCTGTTTCAGCCCCTCTGTTTCTCGCCCTCTGTTTCCAGCCCTCTGTTTCTCGCTCTCTGTTTCTCGCCCTCTGTTTCTCGCCCTCTGTTTCAGCCGCTCTGTTTCAGCCCCTCTGTTTCTCGCCCTCGGTTTCTCGCCCTCTGTTTCTCGCCCTCTGTTTCTCGCTCTCTGTTTCTCGCCCTCTGTTTCTCGCCCTCTGTTTCAGCCCCTCTGTTTCAGACCCTTTGTTTCAGCCCCTCTGTTTCAGCCCCTCTGTTTCTCGCCCTCTGTTTCAGCCCCTCTGTTTCAGCCCCACTGTTTCAGCCCCTCTGTTTCAGACCCTCTGTTTCAGCCCCTCAGTTTCTCGCCCTCTGTTTCTCGCCCTCTGTTTCTCGCCCTCTCTTTCTCGTCCTCTGTTTCAGCCCCTCTGTTTCAGCCCCTCTGTTTCTCGCCCTCTGTTTCTCGCCCTCTGTTTCAGCCCCTCTGTTTCAGCCCCTCTGTTTCAGCCCCTCTGTTTCTCGCCCTCTGTTTCAGCCCCTCTGTTTCAGCCCCTCTGTTTCTCGCCCTCTGTTTCAGCCCCTCTGTTTCTCGCCCTCTGTTACAGCCCCTCTGTTTCAGCCCCTCTGTTTCTCGCCCTCTGTTTCAGCCCCTCTGTTTCAGACCCTCTGTATCAGCCCCTCTGTTTCAGCCCCTCTGTTTCGCGCCCTCTGTTTCTCGCCCTCTGTTTCAGCCCCTCTGTTTCAGCCCCTCTGTTTCAGCCCCTCTGTTTCAGCCCCTCTGTTTCTCGCCCTCTGTTTCAGCCCCTCTGTTTCAGCCCCTCTGTTTCAGCCCCTCTGTTTCAGCCCCTCTGTTTCTCGCCCTCTGTTTCAGCCCCTCTGTTTCAGCCCCTCTGTATCAGCCCCTCTGTTTCAGCCCCTCTATTTCTCGCCCTCTGTTTCAGCCCCTCTGTTTCAGCCCCTCTGTATCAGCTCCTCTGTTTCAGCCCCTCTGTTTCTCGCACTCTGTTTCTCGCCCTCTGTTTCAGCCCCTCTGTTTCTCGCCCTCTGTTTCAGCCACTCTGTTTCTCGCCCACTGTATCAGCCCCTCTGTTTCAGCCCCTCTGTTTCAGCCCCTCTGTTTCAGCACCTCTGTTTCTCGCCCTTTGTTTCTCGCACTCTGTTTCAGCCCCTCTGTTTCTCGCCCTCTGTTTTAGCCCCTCTGTTTCAGCCCCTCTATTTCAGCCCCTCTGTTTCAGCCCCTCTGTTTCAGCACCTCTGTTTCTCGCCCTTTGTTTCTCGCCCTCTGTTTCAGCCCCTCTGTTTCTCGCCCTCTGTTTCAGCCCCTCTGTTTCTCGCCCACTGTTTCAGCCCCTCTGTTTCAGCTCCTTTGTTTCAGCCCCTCTGTATCAGCTCCTCTGTTTCAGCCCATCTGTTTCTCGCCCACTGTTTCAGCCCCTCTGTTTCTAGCCATCTGTTTCAGCCCCTCTGTTTCAGCCCCTCTGTTTCTCGCCCTCTGTTTTCGCCCCTCTGTTTCAGCCCCTCTGTTTCAGCCCCTCTGTTTAAGCCCCTCTGTTTCAGCACCTCTGTTTCTCGCCCTTTGTTTCTCGCCCTCTGTTTCAGCCCCTCTGTTTCTCGCCCTCTGTTACAGCCCCTCTGTTTCTCGCCCTCTGTTTCAGCCCCTCTGTTTCAGTCCCCCTGTTTCAGCCCCTCTGTTTCAGCCCCTCTGTTTCATCCCCTCTGTTTCTCGCCCTCTGTTTCAGCCCCTCTGTTTCATCCCCTCTTTTTTCGCCCTCTGTTTCAGCCCCTCTGTTTCAGCCCCTCTGTTTCAGCCACTCTGTTTCAGCCCCTCTGTTTCTCGCCCTCTGTATCTCGCCCTCTGTTTCAGCCCCTCTGTTTCAGCCCCCTGTTTCAGCCCCTCTGTTTCTCGCCCTCTGTTTCTCGCCCTCTGTTTCAGCCCCTCTGTTTCTCGCCCTCTGTTTCTCGCGCTCTGTTACAGCCCCTCTGTTTCATCCCCTCTGTTTCAGCCCCTTGGTTTCAGCACCTCTGTTTCAGCCCCTCTGTTTCAGCCCCTCTGTTTCAGCCCCTCTGTTTCTCGCGCTCTGTTTCAGCCCCTCTGTTTCTCGCTCTCTGTTTCAGCCCCTCTGTTTCTCGCCCTCTGTTTCAGCCCCACTGTTTCAGGCCCTCTGTTTCAGCCCCTCTGTTTCAGCCCCTCTGTTTCAGCCCCTCTGTTTCCGCCCCTCTGTCTCTCGCCCTCTGTTTCAGCCCCTCTGTTTCTCGCTCTCAGTTTTAGCCCCTCTGTTTCTCGCTCTCCGTTTCAGCCCCTCTGTTTCAGCCCCTCTGTTTCAGCCCCTCTGTTTCAGCCCCTCTGTTTCAGCCCCTCTGTTTCTCGCCCTCTGCTTCAGCCCCTCTGTTTCTCGCTCTCTGTTTCAGCCCCTCTGTTTCTCGCCCTCTGTTTCAGCCCCTCTGTTTCATCCCCTCTGTTACAGCCCCTCTGTTTCAGCCCCTCTGTTTCAGCCCCTCTGTTTCTCGCCCTCTGTTTCTCGCCCTCAGTTTCTCGCCCTCTGTTTCTCGCCCTCTGTTTCTCGCCCTCTGTTTCAGCCCCTCTGTTTCAGCTCCTCTGTTTCTCGCACTCTGTTTCTGCTCCTCTGTTTCTCGCTCTCTGTTTCAGCCCCTCTGTTTCATCCCCTCTGTTACAGCCCCTCTGTTTCAGCCCCTGTGTTTCAGCCCTTCTGTTTCTCGCCCTCTGTTTCTCGCCCTCAGTTTCTCGCCCTCTGTTTCTCGCCCTCTGTTTCTCGCCCTCTGTTTCAGCCCCTCTGTTTCAGCTCCTCTGTTTCTCGCACTCTGTTTCAGCTCCTCTGTTTCTCGCTCTCTGTTTCAGCCCCTCTGTTTCTCGCCCTCTGTTTCAGCCCCTCTGTTTCAGCCCCTCTGTTTCAGCCCCTCTGTTTCAGCCTCTCTGTTTCAGCCCCTCTGTTTCAGCCCCTCTGTTTCAGCCAGTCTATTTCTCGCCCTCTGTTTCTCGTCGTCTGTTTCTCGCCCTCTGTTTCAGCCCCTCTGTTTCAGCCCCTCTGTTTCTCGCCCTCGCTTTCAGCCCTTCTGTTTCAACCCCTCTGTTTCTCGCCCTCTGTTTCAGCCCCTCTGTTCCTCGTCCTCTGTTTCAGCCCCTCTGTTTCAGCCCCTCTGTTTCAGCCCTTCTGTTTTAGCCCCTCTTTTCAACCCTTCTGTTTCAGCCCCTCTGTTTCTCACACTCTGTTTCTCGCCCTCTGTTTCTCGCCCTCTGTTTCAGCCCCTCTGTTTCAGCCCCTCTGTTTCTCGCCCTCGGTTACTCGCCCTCTGTTTCTCGCCCTCTGTTTCTCGCTCTCTGTTTCTCGCCCTCTGTTTCTCACCCTCTGTTTCAGCCCCTCTGTTTCAGCCCCTCTGTTTCAGCCCCTCTGTTTCTCGCCCTCTGTTTCTCGCCCACTGTTTCTCGCCCTCTGTTTCAGCCCCTGTGTTTCAGCCCCTCTGTTTCAGCCCCTCTGTTTCAGCCCCTCTGTTTCTCGCCCTCAGTTTCAGCCCCTCTGTTTCAGCCCCTCTGTTTCAGCTCCTCTGTTTCAGCCCCTCTGTTTCAGCCCCTCTGTCTCTCGCCCTCTGTTTCTCGCCCTCGGTTTCAGCCCCTCTGTTTCTCGCCCTCTGTTTCTCGCCCTCTGTTTCTCGCTCTCTGTTTCTCGCCCTCTGTTTCTCGCCCTCTGTTACAGCCCCTCTGTTTCAGCCCCTCTGTTTCAGCCCCTCTGTTTCAGCCCCTCTGTTTCTCGCCCTCGGTTTCTCGCCCTCTGTTTCTCGCCCTCTGTTTCTCGCTCGCTGTTTCTCGCCCTCTGTTTCTCGCCCTCAGTTTCAGCCCCTCTGTTTCAGCCCCTCTGTTTCAGCTCCTCTGTTTCAGCCCCTCTGTTTCAGCCCCTCTGTCTCTCGCCCTCTGTTTCTCGCCCTCGGTTTCAGCCCCTCTGTTTCTCGCCCTCTGTTTCTCGCCCTCTGTTTCTCGCTCTCTGTTTCTCGCCCTCTGTTTCTCGCCCTCTGTTACAGCCCCTCTGTTTCAGCCCCTCTGTTTCAGCCCCTCTGTTTCAGCCCCTCTGTTTCTCGCCCTCGGTTTCTCGCCCTCTGTTTCTCGCCCTCTGTTTCTCGCTTGCTGTTTCTCGCCCTCTGTTTCTCGCCCTCTGTTTCAGCCCCTCTGTTTCAGCCCCTCTGTTTCAGACCCTCTGTTTCTCGCCCTCTGTTTCTCGCCCACTGTTTCTCGCCCTCTGTTTCAGCCCCTCTGTTTCAGCCCCGCTGTTTCAGCCCCTCTGTTTCTCGATGTCTGTTTCTCGCCCTCTGTTTCAGCCCCTCTGTTTCTCGCCCACTGTTTCAGCCCCTCTGTTTCTCGCCATCTGTTTCAGCCCCTCTGTTTCAGCCCCTCTGTTTCTCGCCCTCTGTTTCTCGCCCTCTGTTTCTCGCCCTCTGTTTCTCGCTCTCTGTTTCTCGCCCTCTGTTTCAGCCCCTCTGTTTCAGCCCCTCTGTTTCAGCCCCTCTGTTTCAGCCCCTCTGTTTCTCGCCCTCTGTTTCCCGCCCTCTGTTTCTCGCTCTCTGTTTCTCGCCCTCTGTTTCTCGCCCTCTGTTTCAGCCGCTCTGTTTCAGCCCCTCTGTTTCTCGCCCTCGGTTTCTCGCCCTCTGTTTCTCGCCCTCTGTTTCTCGCTCTGTGTTTCTCGCCCTCTGTTTCTCGCCCTCTGTTTCAGCCCCTCTGTTTCAGCCCCTTTGTTTCAGCCCCTCTGTTTCAGCCCCTCTGTTTCTCGCCCTCTGTTTCAGCCCCTCTGTTTCAGCCCCACTGTTTCAGCCCCTCTGTTTCAGACCCTCTGTTTCAGCCCCTCTGTTTCTCGCCCTCTGTTTCTCGCCCTCTCTTTCTCGCCCTCTCTTTCTCGTCCTCTGTTTCAGCCCCTCTGTTTCAGCCCCTCTGTTTCTCGCCCTCTGTTTCTCGCCCTCTGTTTCAGCCCCTCTGTTTCAGCCCCTCTGTTTCAGCCCCTCTGTTTCTCGCCCTCTGTTTCAGCCCCTCTGTTTCAGCCCCTCTGTTTCTCGCCCTCTGTTTCAGCCCCTCTGTTTCTCGCCCTCTGTTACAGCCCCTCTGTTTCAGCCCCTCTGTTTCTCGCCCTCTGTTTCAGCCCCTCTGTTTCAGCCCCTCTGTATCAGCCCCTCTGTTTCAGCCCCTCTGTTTCTCGCCCTCTGTTTCTCGCCGTCTGTTTCAGCCCCTCTGTTTCAGCCCCTCTGTTTCAGCCCCTCTGTTTCAGCCCCTCTGTTTCAGCCCCTCTGTTTCTCGCCCTCTGTTTCAGCCCCTCTGTTTCAGCCCCTCTGTTTCAGCCCCTCTGTTTCAGCCCCTCTGTTTCTCGCCCTCTGTTTCAGCCCCTCTGTTTCAGCCCCTCTGTATCAGCCCCTCTGTTTCAGCCCCTCTATTTCTCGCCCTCTGTTTCAGCCCCTCTGTTTCAGCCCCTCTGTATCAGCTCCTCTGTTTCAGCCCCACTGTTTCTCGCACTCTGTTTCTCGCCCTCTGTTTCAGCCCCTCTGTTTCTCGCCCTCTGTTTCAGCCACTCTGTTTCTCGCCCACTGTATCAGCCCCTCTGTTTCAGCCCCTCTGTTTCAGCCCCTCTGTTTCAGCACCTCTGTTTCTCGCCCTTTGTTTCTCGCCCTCTGTTTCAGCCCCTCTGTTTCTCGCCCTCTGTTTCAGCCCCTCTGTTTCAGCCCCTCTGTTTCAGCACCTCTGTTTCTCGCCCTTTGTTTCTCGCCCTCTGTTTCAGCCCCTCTGTTTCAGCCCCTCTGTATCAGCTCCTCTGTTTCAGCCCCACTGTTTCTCGCACTCTGTTTCTCGCCCTCTGTTTCAGCCCCTCTGTTTCTCGCCCTCTGTTTCAGCCACTCTGTTTCTCGCCCACTGTATCAGCCCCTCTGTTTCAGCCCCTCTGTTTCAGCCCCTCTGTTTCAGCACCTCTGTTTCTCGCCCTTTGTTTCTCGCCCTCTGTTTCAGCACCTCTGTTTCTCGCCCTCTGTTTCAGCCCCTCTGTTTCTCGCCCACTGTTTCAGCCCCTCTGTTTCAGCTCCTTTGTTTCAGCCCCTCTGTATCAGCTCCTCTGTTTCAGCCCCTCTGTTTCTCGCCCTCTGTTTCTCGCCCTCTGTTTCAGCCCATCTGTTTCTCGCCCTCTGTTTCAGCCACTCTGTTTCTAGCCATCTGTTTCAGCCCCTCTGTTTCAGCCCCTCTGTTTCTCGCCCTCTGTTTCAGCCCCTCTGTTTCAGCCCCTCTGTTTCAGCCCCTCTGTTTCAGCCCCTCTGTTTCAGCACCTCTGTTTCTCGCCCTTTGTTTCTCGCCCTCTGTTTCAGCCCCTCTGTTTCTCGCCCTCTGTTACAGCCCCTCTGTTTCGCGCCCTCTGTTTCAGCCCCTCTGTTTCAGTCCCCCTGTTTCAGCCCCTCTGTTTCAGCCCCTCTGTTTCATCCCCTCTGTTTCTCGCCCTCTGTTTCAGCCCCTCTGTTTCATCCCCTCTTTTTTCGCCCTCTGTTTCAGCCCCTCTGTTTCAGCCCCTCTGTTTCAGCCACTCTGTTTCAGTCCCTCTGTTTCTCGCCCTCTGTATCTCGCCCTCTGTTTCAGCCCCTCTGTTTCAGCCCCCTGTTTCAGCCCCTCTGTTTCTCGCCCTCTGATTCTCGCCCTCTGTTTCACGCGCTCTGTTTCTCGCTCTCTGTTTCTCGCCCTCTGTTTCTCGCCCTCTGTTTCAGCCCCTCTGTTTCAGCCCCTCTGTTTCAGCCCCTCTGTTTCAGCCCCTCTGTTTCAGCCCCTGTGTTTCTCGCCCTCGGTTTCTCGCCCTCTGTTTCTCGCCCTCTGTTTCTCGCCCTCTGTTTCTCGCCCTCTGCTTCTCGCCCACTGTTTCACGCCCTCTGTTTCAGCCCTTCTGTTTCAGCCCCTCTGTTTCAGCCCCTCTGTTTCAGCCCCTGTGTTTCTCGCCCTCTGTTTCAGCCCCTCTGTTTCAGCCCCTCTGTTTCAGCTCCTCTGTTTCAGCCCCTCTGTTTCAGCCCCTCTGTCTCTCGCCCTCTGTTTCTCGCCCTCGGTTTCAGCCCCTCTGTTTCTCGCCCTCTGTTTCAGCCCCTCTGTTTCTCGCCCTCTGCTTCAGTCCCTCTGTTTCAGCCCCTCTGTTTCAGCCCCTCTGTTTCAGCCCAACTGTTTCAGCCCCTCTGTTTCAGCCCGTCTGTTTCTCGCCCTCTGTTTCTCGCCCTCTGTTTCTCGCCCTCTGTTTCTCGATGTCTGTTTCTCGCCCTCTGTTTCAGCCCCTCTGTTTCTCGCCCACTGTTTCAGCCCCTCTGTTTCTCGCCACCTGTTTCAGCCCCTCTGTTTCAGCCCCTCTGTTTCTCGCCCTCTGTTTCAGCCCCTCTGTTTCAGCCCCTCTGTTTCAGACCCTCTGTTTCAGCCCCTCTGTTTCAGCACCTCTGTTTCTCGCACTTTGTTTCTCGCCCTCTGTTTCAGCCCCTCTGTTTCTCGCTCTCTGTTTCAGCCCCTCTATTTCTCGCCCTCTGTTTCAGCCCCACTGTTTCAGGCCCTCTGTTTCAGCCCCTCTGTTTCAGCCCCTCTGTTTCCGCCCCTCTGTTTCTCGCCCTCTGTTTCAGTCCCTCTGTTTCTCGCTCTCTGTTTCAGCCCCTCTGTTTCTCGCCCTCTGTTTCTGCCCCACTGTTTCAGGCCCACAGTTTCAGCCCCTCTGTTTCAGCCCCTCTGTTTCCGCCCCTCTGTTTCTCGCCCTCTGATTCAGCCCCTCTGTTTCAGCCCCAATGTTTCTCGCCCTCTGTTTCTCGCCCTCTGTTTCTCTCCCTCTGTTTCTCGCCGTCTGTTTCAGCCCCTCTGTTTCTCGCCCTCTGTTTCAGCCCCTCTGTTTCAGCCCCTCTGTTTCAGCCCCTCTGTTTCTCGCCCTCTGTTTCTCGCCCTCTGTTTCTCGCCCTCTGTTTCTCGCCCTCTGTTTCAGCCCCTCTGTTTCTCGCCCTCTGTTTCTCGCCCTCTGTTTCAGCACCTCTGTTTCTCGCCCTCTGTTTCAGCCCCTCTGTTACAGCCCCTCTGTTTCATCCCCTCTGTTTCAGCCCCTTGGTTTCAGCACCTCTGTTTCAGCCCCTCTGTTTCAGCCCCTCTGTTTCAGCCCCTCTGTTTCTCGCGCTCTGTTTCAGCCCCTCTGTTTCTCGCTCTCTGTTTCAGCCCCTCTGTTTCTCGCCCTCTGTTTCAGCCCCACTGTTTCAGGCCCTCTGTTTCAGCCCCTCTGTTTCAGCCCCTCTGTTTCAGCCCCTCTGTTTCCGCCCATCTGTCTCTCGCCCTCTGTTTCAGCCCCTCTGTTTCTCGCTCTCAGTTTAAGCCCCTCTGTTTCTCGCTCTCCGTTTCAGCCCCTCTGTTTCAGCCCCTCTGTTTCAGCCCCTCTGTTTCAGCCCCTCTGTTTCAGCCCCTCTGTTTCTCGCCCTCTGCTTCAGCCCCTCTGTTTCTCGCTCTCTGTTTCAGCCCCTCTGTTTCTCGCCCTCTGTTTCAGCCCCTATGTTTCATCCCCTCTGTTACAGCCCCTCTGTTTCAGCCCCTCTGTTTCAGCCCCTCTGTTTCTCGCCCTCTGTTTCTCGCCCTCAGTTTCTCGCCCTCTGTTTCTCGCCCTCTGTTTCTCGCCCTCTGTTTCAGCCCCTCTGTTTCAGCTCCTCTGTTTCTCGCACTCTGTTTCAGCTCCTCTGTTTCTCGCTCTCTGTTTCAGCCCCTCTGTTTCTCGCCCTCTGTTTCAGCCGCTCTGTTTCAGACCCTCTGTTTAAGCCACTCTGTTTCTCGCCCTCTGTTTCTCGCCCTCTGTTTCTGCCCCTCTGTTTGAGCCCCGCTGTTTCTCGCCCTCTGTTTCTCGCCCTCTGTTTCTCGCCCTCTGTTTCAGCCCCTCTGTTTCAGCCCCTCTGTTTCAGCCCCTCTGTTTCAGCCCCTCTGTTTCTCGCCCTCTGTTTCTCGCCCTCTGTTTCAGCCCCTCTGTTTCTCGCCCTCTGTTTCAAACCCTCTGTTTCAGCCCCTCTGTTTCAGCCCTCTGTTTCAGCCCCTCTGTTTCAGGAACTCTGTTTCAGCCCCTCTGTTTCAGCCCCTCTGTTTCTCGCCCTCTGTTTCAGCCCCTCTGTTTCAGCCCCTCTGTTTCATCCCCTCTGTTTCAGCCCCTTGGTTTCAGCACCTCTGTTTCAGCCCCTCTGTTTCAGCCCCTCTGTTTCAGCCCCTCTGTTTCTCGCCCTCTGTTTCAGTCCCTCTGTTTCTCGCTCTCTGTTTCAGCCCCTCTGTTTCTCGCCCTCTGTTTCAGCCCCTCTGTTCCTCGTCCTCTGTTTCAGCCCCTCTGTTTCAGCCCCTCTGTTTCAGCCCTTCTGTTTCAGCCCCTCTGTTTCAACCCTTCTGTTTCAGCCCCTCTGTTTCTCACACTCTGTTTCTCGCTCTCTCTTTCAGCCCCTCTGTTTCATCCCCGCTGTTTCTCGCCCTCTGTTTCAGCCCCTCTGTTTCTCGCCCTCTGTTTCAGCCCCTCTGTTTCAGCCCCTCTGTTTCATCCCCTCTGTTTCAGCCCCTTGGTTTCAGCACCTCTGTTTCAGCCCCTCTGTTTCACCCCCTCTGTTTCTCGCGCTCTGTTTCAGCCCCTCTGTTTCTAGCTCTCTGTTTCAGCCCCTCTGTTTCTCGCCCTCTGTTTCAGCCCCACTGTTTCAGGCCCAGTGTTTCAGCCCCTCTGTTTCAGCCCCTCTGTTTCAGCCCCTCTGTTTCCGCCCCTCTGTCTCTCGCCCTCTGTTTCAGCCCCTCTGTTTCTCGCTCTCTGTTTTAGCCCCTCTGTTTCTCGCCCTCCGTTTCAGCCCCTCTGTTTCAGCCCCTCTGTTTCAGCCCCTCTGTTTCAGCCCCTCTGTTTCTCGCCCTCTGTTTCTCGCCCTCTGTTTCTCGCCCTCTGTTTCAGCCCCTCTGTTTCAGCCCCTCTGTTTCAGCCCCTCTGTCTCAGCCCCTCTGTTTCAGCCCCTCTGTTTCAGCCCCTCTGTTTCTCGCCCTCTGTTTCTCACCCTCTGTTTCTCGCTCTCTGTTTCTCGCCCTCTGTTTCAGCCCTTCTGTTTCTCGCCCTCTGTTTCTCGCCCTCTGTTTCAGCCCCTCTGTTTCTCGCCCTCTGTTTCAGCCCCTCTGTTTCAGCCCCTCTGTTTCATCCCCTCTGTTTCAGCCCCTTGGTTTCAGCACCTCTGTTTCAGCCCCTCTGTTTCAGCCCCTCTGTTTCACCCCCTCTGTTTCTCGCGCTCTGTTTCAGCCCCTCTGTTTCTAGCTCTTTGTTTCAGCCCCTCTGTTTCTCGCCCTCTTTCAGCCCCACTGTTTCAGGCCCAGTGTTTCAGCCCCTCTGTTTCAGCCCCTCTGTTTCAGCCCCTCTGTTTCCGCCCCTCTGTCTCTCGCCCTCTGTTTCAGCCCCTCTGTTTCTCGCTTTCTGTTTTAGCCCCTCTGTTTCTCGCCCTCCGTTTCAGCCCCTCTGTTTCAGCCCCTCTGTTTCAGCCCCTCTGTTTCAGCCCCTCTGTTTCTCGCCCTCTGTTTCTCGCCCTCTGTTTCTCGCCCTCTGTTTCAGCCCCTCTGTTTCAGCCCCTCTGTTTCAGCCCCTCTGTCTCAGCCCCTCTGTTTCAGCCCCTCTGTTTCAGCCGCTCTGATACTCGCCCTCTGTTTCTCGCCCTCTGTTTCAGCCCCTCTGTTTCAGCCCCTCTGTTTCAGCCCCTCTGTCTCAGCCCCTCTGTTTCAGCCCCTCTGTTTCAGCCGCTCTGTTTCCCGCCCTCTGTTTCTCGCCCTCTGTTTCTCGCCCTCTGTTTCTCGCCCTCTGTTTCAGCCCCTCAGTTTCAGCCCCTCTGTTTCAGCCCCTCTGTCTCAGCCCCTCTGTTTCAGCCCCTCTGTTTCAGCCGCTCTGTTTCAGACCCTCTGTTTAAGCCCCTCTGTTTCTCGCCCTCTGTTTCTCGCCCTCTGTTTCTGCCCCTCTGTTTGAGCCCCGCTGTTTCTCGCCCTCTGTTTCTCGCCCTCTGTTTCTCGCCCTCTGTTTTAGCCCCTCTGTTTCAGCCCCTCTGTTTCAGCCCCTCTGTTTCTCGCCCTCTGTTTCTCGCCCTCTGTTTCAGCCCCTCTGTTTCTCGCCCTCTGTTTCAAACCCTCTGTTTCAGCCCCTCTGTTTCAGCCCCTCTGTTTCAGCCCCTCTGTTTCAGCCCCTCTGTTTCAGCCCCTCTGTTTCATCCCCTCTGTTTCAGCCCCTTGGTTTCAGCACCTCTGTTTCAGCCCCTCTGTTTCAGCCCCTCTGTTTCAGCCCCTCTGTTTCTCGCCCTCTGTTTCAGTCCCTCTGTTTCTCGCTCTCTGTTTCAGCCCCTCTGTTTCTCGCCCTCTGTTTCAGCCCCACTGTTTCAGGCCCTCTGTTTCAGCCCCTCTGTTTCAGCCCCTCTGTTTCCGCCCCTCTGTTTCTCGCCCTCTGATTCAGCCCCTCTGTTTCTCGCTCTATGTTTCAGCCCCTCTGTATCTCGCTCTCTGTTTCAGCCCCTCTGTTTCAGCCCCTCTGTTTCAGCCCCTCTGTTTCAGCCCCTCTGTTTCTCGCCCTCTGCATCAGCCCCTCTGTTTCTCGCTCTCTGTTTTAGCCCCTCTGTTTCTCGCCCTCTGTTTCAGCCCCTCTGTTTCAGCCCCTCTGTTACAGCCCCTCTGTTTCAGCCCCTCTGTTTCAGCCCCTCTGTTTCTCGCACTCTGTTTCTCGCCCTCTGTTTCTCGCCCTCTGTTTATCGCCCTCTGTTTCTCGCCCTCTGTTTCAGCCCCTCTGTTTCAGCCCCTCTGTTTCAGCCCCTCTGTTTCTTGCCCTCTGTTTCAGACCATCTGTTTCAGCCCCTCTGTTTCAGCCCCTCTGTTTCAGCCCCTCTGTATCTCGCCCTCTGTTTCAGCCCCTCTGTTTCTCGCCCTCTGTTTCAGCCCCTCTGTTTCAGCCCCTCTGTTTCAGCCACTCTGTTTCAGCCCCTCTGTTTCAGCCCCTCTGTTTCTCGCCCTCTCTTTCAGCCCCTCTGTTTCAGCCCCTCTGTTTCAGCCCCTCTGTTTCAGCCCCTCTGTTTCTAGCCCTTCTGTTTCAGCCCCTCTGTTTCAGCCCCTCTGTTTCAGTCACTCTGTTTCAGCCCCTCTGTTTCATCCCCAAAGTTTCTCGCCCTCTGTTTCTCGCCCTCTGTTTCTCGCCCTCCGTTTCTGCCCCTCTGTTTGAGCCCCGCTGTTTCTCGCCCTCTGTTTCTCGCCCTCTGTTTCTCGCCCTCTGTTTCAGCCCCTCTGTTTCAGCCCCTCTGTTTCAGCCCCTCTTTTTCAGCCCCTCTGTTTCTCGCCCTCTGTTTCTCGCCCTCTGTTTCAGCCCCTCTGTTTCGCGCCCTCTGTTTCAGCCCCTCTGTTTCAGCCCCTCTGTTTCAGCCCCTCTGTTTCAGGCCCTCTGTTTCAGCCCCTCTGTTTCAGCCCCTCTGTTTCTCGCCCTCTGTTTCAGCCCCTCTGTTTCAGCCCCTCTGTTTCATCCCCTCTGTTTCAGCCCCTTGGTTTCAGCACCTCTGTTTCAGCCCCTCTGTTTCAGCCCCTCTGTTTCAGCCCCTCTGTTTCTCGCCCTCTGTTTCAGCCCCTCTGTTTCTCGCTCTCTGTTTCAGCCCCTCTATTTCTCGCTTCTCTGTTTCAGCCCCACTGTTTCAGGCCCTCTGTTTCAGCCCCTCTGTTTCGGCCCCTCTGTTTCCGCCCCTCTGTTTCTCGCCCTCTGATTCAGCCCCTCTGTTTCTCGCTCTCTGTTTCAGCCCCTCTGTATCTCGCTCTCTGTTTCAGCCCCTCTGTTTCAGCCCCTCTGTTTCAGCCCCTCTGTTTCAGCCCCTCTGTTTCTCGCCATCTGCATCAGCCCCTCTGTTTCTCGCTCTCTGTTTCAGCTGCTCTGTTTCACGCCCTCTGTTTCAGCCCCTCTGTTTCAGCCCCTCTGTTACAGCCCCTCTGTTTCAGCCCCTCTGTTTCAGCCCCCCTGTTTCTCGCCCTCTGTTTCTCGCCCTCTGTTTCTCGCCCTCTGTTTATCGCCCTCTGTTTCTCGCCCTCTGTTTCAGCCCCTCTGTTTCAGCCCCTCTGTTTCAGCCCCTCTGTTTCTTGCCCTCTGTTTCAGACCATCTGTTTCAGCCCCTCTGTTTCAGCCCCTCTGTTTCAGCCCCTCTGTATCTCGCCCTCTGTTTCAGCCCCTCTGTTTCTCGCCCTCTGTTTCAGCCCCTCTGTATCAGCCCCTCTGTTTCAGCCACTCTGTTTCAGCCCCTCTGTTTCAGCCCCTCTGTTTCAGCCCCTCTGTTTCTAGCCCTTCTGTTTCAGCCCCTCTGTTTCAGCCCCTCTGTTTCAGTCACTCTGTTTCAGCCCCTCTGTTTCACCCACAATGTTTCTCGCCCTCTGTTTCTCGCCCTCTGTTTCTCGCCCTCTGTTTCAGCCCCTCTGTTTCAGCCCCTCTGTTTCAGCTCCTCTGTTTCAGCCCCTCTGTTTCTCGCCCTCTGTTTCTCGCCGTCTGTTTCAGCCCCTCTGTTTCTCGCCCTCTGTTTCAGCCCCTCTGTTTCAGCCCCTCTGTGTCAGCCCCTCTGTTTCTCGCCCTCTGTTTCTCGCCCTCTGTTTCTCGCCCTCTGTTTCTCGCCCTCTGTTTCAGCCCCTCTGTTTCTCGCCCTCTGTTTCTCGCCCTCTGTTTCAGCCCCTCTGTTTCTCGCCCTCTGTTTCAGCCCCTCTGTTTCAGCCCCTCTGTTTCATCCCCTCTGTTTCAGCCCCTTGGTTTCAGCACCTCTGTTTCAGCCCCTCTGTTTCAGCCCCTCTGTTTCAGCCCCTCTGTTTCTTGCGCTCTGTTCCAGCCCCTCTGTTTCTCGCTCTCTGTTTCAGCCCCTCTGTTTCTCGCCCTCTGTTTCAGCCCCACTGTTTCAGGCCCTCTGTTTCAGCCCCTCAGTTTCAGCCCCTCTGTTTCAGCCCCTCTGTTTACGCCCCTCTGTCTCTCGCCCTCTGTTTCAGCCCCTCTGTTTCTCGCTCTCTGTTTAAGCCCCTCTGTATCTCGCCCTCCGTTTCAGCCCCTCTGTTTCAGCCCCTCTGTTTCAGCCCCTCTGTTTCAGCCCCTCTGTTTCAGCCCCTTTGTTTCTCGCCCTCTGCTTCAGCCCCTCTGTTTCTCGCTCTCTGTTTCAGCCCCTCTGTTTCTCGCCCTCTGTTTCAGCCCCTCTGTTTCATTCCCTCTGTTACAGCCCCTCTGTTTCAGCCCCTCTGTTTCAGCCCCTCTGTTTCTCGCCCTCTGTTTCTCGCCCTCTGTTTCTCGCCCTCTGTTTCTCGCCCTCTGTTTCTCGCCCTCTGTTTCAGCCCCTCTGTTTCAGCCCCTCTGTTATTCGCCCTCTGTTTCAGCCCCTCTGTTACAGCCCCTCTGTTTCTGCACCTCTGTATCTCGCCCTCTGTTTCAGCCCCTCTGTTTCTCGCCCTCTGTTTCAGCCCCTCTGTTTCAGCCCCTCTGTTTCAGCCCCTCTGTTTCGCGCCCTCTGTTTCTCGCCCTCTGTTTCTCGCCCTCTGTTTCTGCCCCTCTGTTTGAGACCCGCTGTTTCTCGCCCTCTGCTTCTCGCCCTCTGTTTCTCGCCCTCTGTTTCAGCCCCTGTGTTTCAGCCCCTCTGTTTCAGCCCCTCTGTTTCAGCACCTCAGTTTCTCGCCCTCTGTTTCTCGCCCTCTGTTTCAGCCCCTCTGTTTCTCGCCCTCTGTTTCAGCCCCTCTGTTTCAGCCCCGCTGTTTCAGCCCCTCTGTTTCAGCCCCTCTGTTTCAGGCCCTCTGTTTCAGCCCCTCTGTTTCAGCCCCTCTGTTTCTCGCCCTCTGTTTCAGCCCCTCTGTTTCAGCCCCTCTGTTTCATCCCCTCTGTTTCAGCCCCTTTGTTTCAGCACCTCTGTTTCAGCCCCTCTGTTTCAGCCCCTCTGTTTCTCGCCCTCTGTTTCAGCCCCTCTGTTTCTCGCTCACTGTTTCAGCGCCTCTGTTTCTCGCCCTCTGTTTCAGCCCCACTGTTTCAGGCCCTCTGTTTCAGCCCCTCTGTTTCAGCCCCTCTGTTTCCGCCCCTCTGTTTCTCGCCCTCTGATTCAGCCCCTCTGTTTCTCGCTCTCTGTTTCAGCCCCTCTGTATCTCGCTCTCTGTTTCAGCCCCTCTGTTTCAGCCCCTCTGTTTCAGCCCCTCTGTTTCAGCCCCTCTGTTTCTCGCCCTCTGCATCAGCCCCTCTGTTTCTCGCTCTCTGTTTCAGCCCCTCTGTTTCTCGCCGTCTGTTTCAGCCCCTCTGTTTCAGCCCCTCAGTTACAGCCCCTCTGTTTCAGCCCCTCTGTTTCAGCCCCTCTGTTTCTCGCCCTCTGTTTCTCGCCCTCTGTTTCTCGCCCGCTGTTTATCGCCCTCTGTTTCTCGCCCTCTGTTTCAGCCCCTCTGTTTCAGCCCCTCTGTTTCAGCCCCTCTGTTACTTGCCCTCTGTTTCTCGCCCTCTGTTTCTCGCCCTCTGTTTCAGCCCCTCGGTTTCAGCCCCTCTGTATCTCGCCCTCTGTTTCAGCCCCTCTGTTTCTCGCCCTCTGTTTCAGCCCCTCTGTTTCAGCCCCTCTGTTTCAGCCCCTCTGTTTCTCGCCCTCTGTTTCAGCCCCTCTGTTTCTCGCCCTCTCTTGCAGCCCCTCTGTTTCAGCCCCTCTGTTTCAGCCCCTCTGTTTCAGCCCCTCTGTTTCTCGCCCTTCTGTTTCAGCCCTTCTGTTTCTCGCCCTCTGTTTCAGTCACTCTGTTTCAGCCCCTCTGTTTCAGCCCCAATGTTTCTCGCCCTCTGTTTCTCGCCCTCTGTTTCTCGCCCTCTGTTTCAGCCCCTCTGTTTCAGCCCCTCTGATTCAGCTCCTCTGTTTCAGCCCCTCTGTTTCTCGCCCTCTGTTTCTCGCCGTCTGTTTCAGCCCCTCTGTTTCTCGCCCTCTGTTTCAGCCGCTCTGTTTCAGCCCCTCTGTTTCAGCCCCTCTGTTTCTCGCCCTCTGTTTCTCGCCCTCTGTTTCTCGCCCTCTGTTTCTCGCCCTCTGTTTCAGCCCCTCTGTTTCTCGCCCTCTGTTTCTCGCCCTCTGTTTCAGCCCCTCTGTTTCTCGCCCTCTGTTTCAGCCCCTCTGTTTCAGCCCCTCTGTTTCATCCCCTCTGTTTCAGCCCCTTGGTTTCAGCACCTCTGTTTCAGCCCCTCTGTTTCAGCCCCTCTGTTTCACCCCCTCTGTTTCTCGCGCTCTGTTTCAGCCCCTCTGTTTCTCGCTCTCTGTTTCAGCCCCTCTGTTTCTCGCCCTCTGTTTCAGCCCCACTGTTTCAGGCCCTCTGTTTCAGCCCCTCTGTTTCAGCCCCTCTGTTTCAGCCCCTCTGTTTCCGCCCGTCTGTCTCTCGCCCTCTGTTTCAGCCCCTCTGTTTCTCGCTCTCTGTTTTAGCCCCTCTGTTTCTCGCCCTCCGTTTCAGCCCATCTGTTTCAGCCCCTCTGTTTCAGCCCCTCTGTTTCAGCCCCTCTGTTTCAGCCCCTCTGTTTCTCGCCCTCTGCTTCAGCCCCTCTGTTTCTCGCTCTCTGTTTAAGCCCCTCTGTTTCTCGCCCTCTGTTTCAGCCCCTCTGTTTCATCCCCTCTGTTACAGCCCCTCTGTTTCAGCCCCTCTGTTTCAGCCCCTCTGTTTCTCGCCCTCTGTTTCTCGCCCTCTGTTTCTCGCCCTCTGTTTCTCGCCCTCTGTTTCTCGCCCTCTGTTTCAGCCCCTCTGTTTCTCGCCCTCTGTTTCTCGCCCTCTGTTTCAGCCCCTCTGTTTCTCGCCCTCTGTTTCAGCCCCTCTGTTTCAGCCCCTCTGTTTCATCCCCTCTGTTTCAGCCCCTTGGTTTCAGCACCTCTGTTTCAGCCCCTCTGTTTCAGCCCCTCTGTTTCAGCCCCTCTGTTTCTTGCGCTCTGTTCCAGCCCCTCTGTTTCTCGCTCTCTGTTTCAGCCCCTCTGTTTCTCGCCCTCTGTTTCAGCCCCACTGTTTCAGGCCCTCTGTTTCAGCCCCTCAGTTTCAGCCCCTCTGTTTCAGCCCCTCTGTTTCCGCCCCTCTGTCTCTCGCCCTCTGTTTCAGCCCCTCTGTTTCTCGCTCTCTGTTTAAGCCCCTCTGTATCTCGCCCTCCGTTTCAGCCCCTCTGTTTCAGCCCCTCTGTTTCAGCCCCTCTGTTTCAGCCCCTCTGTTTCAGCCCCTTTGTTTCTCGCCCTCTGCTTCAGCCCCTCTGTTTCTCGCTCTCTGTTTCAGCCCCTCTGTTTCTCGCCCTCTGTTTCAGCCCCTCTGTTTCATTCCCTCTGTTACAGCCCCTCTGTTTCAGCCCCTCTGTTTCAGCCCCTCTGTTTCTCGCCCTCTGTTTCTCGCCCTCTGTTTCTCGCCCTCTGTTTCTCGCCCTCTGTTTCTCGCCCTCTGTTTCAGCCCCTCTGTTTCAGCCCCTCTGTTTTTCGCCCTCTGTTTCAGCCCCTCTGTTACAGCCCCTCTGTTTCTGCACCTCTGTATCTCGCCCTCTGTTTCAGCCCCTCTGTTTCTCGCCCTCTGTTTCAGCCCCTCTGTTTCAGCCCCTCTGTTTCAGCCCCTCTGTTTCGCGCCCTCTGTTTCTCGCCCTCTGTTTCTCGCCCTCTGTTTCTGCCCCTCTGTTTGAGACCCGCTGTTTCTCGCCCTCTGCTTCTCGCCCTCTGTTTCTCGCCCTCTGTTTCAGCCCCTGTGTTTCAGCCCCTCTGTTTCAGCCCCTCTGTTTCAGCACCTCAGTTTCTCGCCCTCTGTTTCTCGCCCTCTGTTTCAGCCCCTCTGTTTCTCGCCCTCTGTTTCAGCCCCTCTGTTTCAGCCCCGCTGTTTCAGCCCCTCTGTTTCAGCCCCTCTGTTTCAGGCCCTCTGTTTCAGCCCCTCTGTTTCAGCCCCTCTGTTTCTCGCCCTCTGTTTCAGCCCCTCTGTTTCAGCCCCTCTGTTTCATCCCCTCTGTTTCAGCCCCTTTGTTTCAGCACCTCTGTTTCAGCCCCTCTGTTTCAGCCCCTCTGTTTCTCGCCCTCTGTTTCAGCCCCTCTGTTTCTCGCTCACTGTTTCAGCGCCTCTGTTTCTCGCCCTCTGTTTCAGCCCCACTGTTTCAGGCCCTCTGTTTCAGCCCCTCTGTTTCAGCCCCTCTGTTTCCGCCCCTCTGTTTCTCGCCCTCTGATTCAGCCCCTCTGTTTCTCGCTCTCTGTTTCAGCCCCTCTGTATCTCGCTCTCTGTTTCAGCCCCTCTGTTTCAGCCCCTCTGTTTCAGCCCCTCTGTTTCAGCCCCTCTGTTTCTCGCCCTCTGCATCAGCCCCTCTGTTTCTCGCTCTCTGTTTCAGCCCCTCTGTTTCTCGCCGTCTGTTTCAGCCCCTCTGTTTCAGCCCCTCAGTTACAGCCCCTCTGTTTCAGCCCCTCTGTTTCAGCCCCTCTGTTTCTCGCCCTCTGTTTCTCGCCCTCTGTTTCTCGCCCGCTGTTTATCGCCCTCTGTTTCTCGCCCTCTGTTTCAGCCCCTCTGTTTCAGCCCCTCTGTTTCAGCCCCTCTGTTACTTGCCCTCTGTTTCTCGCCCTCTGTTTCTCGCCCTCTGTTTCAGCCCCTCGGTTTCAGCCCCTCTGTATCTCGCCCTCTGTTTCAGCCCCTCTGTTTCTCGCCCTCTGTTTCAGCCCCTCTGTTTCAGCCCCTCTGTTTCAGCCCCTCTGTTTCTCGCCCTCTGTTTCAGCCCCTCTGTTTCTCGCCCTCTCTTGCAGCCCCTCTGTTTCAGCCCCTCTGTTTCAGCCCCTCTGTTTCAGCCCCTCTGTTTCTCGCCCTTCTGTTTCAGCCCTTCTGTTTCTCGCCCTCTGTTTCAGTCACTCTGTTTCAGCCCCTCTGTTTCAGCCCCAATGTTTCTCGCCCTCTGTTTCTCGCCCTCTGTTTCTCGCCCTCTGTTTCAGCCCCTCTGTTTCAGCCCCTCTGATTCAGCTCCTCTGTTTCAGCCCCTCTGTTTCTCGCCCTCTGTTTCTCGCCGTCTGTTTCAGCCCCTCTGTTTCTCGCCCTCTGTTTCAGCCGCTCTGTTTCAGCCCCTCTGTTTCAGCCCCTCTGTTTCTCGCCCTCTGTTTCTCGCCCTCTGTTTCTCGCCCTCTGTTTCTCGCCCTCTGTTTCAGCCCCTCTGTTTCTCGCCCTCTGTTTCTCGCCCTCTGTTTCAGCCCCTCTGTTTCTCGCCCTCTGTTTCAGCCCCTCTGTTTCAGCCCCTCTGTTTCATCCCCTCTGTTTCAGCCCCTTGGTTTCAGCACCTCTGTTTCAGCCCCTCTGTTTCAGCCCCTCTGTTTCACCCCCTCTGTTTCTCGCGCTCTGTTTCAGCCCCTCTGTTTCTCGCTCTCTGTTTCAGCCCCTCTGTTTCTCGCCCTCTGTTTCAGCCCCACTGTTTCAGGCCCTCTGTTTCAGCCCCTCTGTTTCAGCCCCTCTGTTTCAGCCCCTCTGTTTCCGCCCGTCTGTCTCTCGCCCTCTGTTTCAGCCCCTCTGTTTCTCGCTCTCTGTTTTAGCCCCTCTGTTTCTCGCCCTCCGTTTCAGCCCATCTGTTTCAGCCCCTCTGTTTCAGCCCCTCTGTTTCAGCCCCTCTGTTTCAGCCCCTCTGTTTCTCGCCCTCTGCTTCAGCCCCTCTGTTTCTCGCTCTCTGTTTAAGCCCCTCTGTTTCTCGCCCTCTGTTTCAGCCCCTCTGTTTCATCCCCTCTGTTACAGCCCCTCTGTTTCAGCCCCTCTGTTTCAGCCCCTCTGTTTCTCGCCCTCTGTTTCTCGCCCTCTGTTTCTCGCCCTCTGTTTCTCGCACTCTGTTTCAGCCCCTCTGTTTCAGCCCCTCTGTTTCTCGCCCTCTGTTTCTCGCCCTCTGTTTCAGCCCCTCTGTTTCAGCCCCTCTGTTTCATCCCCTCTGTTTCAGCCCCTTGGTTTCAGCACCTCTGTTTCAGCCCCTCTGTTTCAGCCCCTCTGTTTCAGCCCCTCTGTTTCTCGCCCTCTGTTTCAGTCCCACTGTTTCTCGCTCTCTGTTTCAGCCCCTCTGTTTCTCGCCCTCTGTTTCAGCCCCACTGTTTCAGGCCCTCTGTTTCAGCCCCTCTGTTTCAGCCCCTCTGTTTCCGCCCCTCTGTTTCTCGCCCTCTGATTCAGCCCCTCTGTTTCAGCCCCAATGTTTCTCGCCCTCTGTTTCTCGCCCTCTGTTTCTCGCCATCTGTTTCAGCCCCTCTGTTTCTCGCCCTCTGTTTCAGCCCCTCTGTTTCAGCCCCTCTGTTTCAGCCCCTCTGTTTCTCGCCCTCTGTTTCTCGCCCTCTGTTTCTCGCCCTCTGTTTCTCGCCCTCTGTTTCAGCCCCTCTGTTTCTCGCCCTCTGTTTCTCGCCCTCTGTTTCAGCCCCTCTGTTTCTCGCCCTCTGTTTCAGCCCCTCTGTTACAGCCCCTCTGTTTCATCCCCTCTGTTTCAGCCCCTTGGTTTCAGCACCTCTGTTTCAGCCCCTCTGTTTCAGCCCCTCTGTTTCAGCCCCTCTGTTTCTCGCGCTCTGTTTCAGCCCCTCTGTTTCTCGCTCTCTGTTTCAGCCCCTCTGTTTCTCGCCCTCTGTTTCAGCCCCACTGTTTCAGGCCCTCTGTTTCAGCCCCTCTGTTTCAGCCCCTCTGTTTCAGCCCCTCTGTTTCCGCCCCTCTGTCTCTCGCCCTCTGTTTCAGCCCCTCTGTTTCTCGCTCTCTGTTTAAGCCCCTCTGTTTCTCGCCCTCCGTTTCAGCCCCTCTGTTTCAGCCCCTCTGTTTCAGCCCCTCTGTTTCAGCCCCTCTGTTTCAGCCCCTCTGTTTCTCGCCCTCTGCTTCAGCCCCTCTGTTTCTCGCTCTCTGTTTCAGCCCCTCTATTTCTCGCCCTCTGTTTCAGCCCCTCTGTTTCATCCCCTCTGTTACAGCCCCTCTGTTTCAGCCCCTCTGTTTCAGCCCCTCTGTTTCTCGCCCTCTGTTTCTCGCCCTCAGTTTCTCGCCCTCTGTTTCTCGCCCTCTGTTTCTCGCCCTCTGTTTCAGCCCCTCTGTTTCAGCTCCTCTGTTTCTCGCACTCTGTTTCTGCTCCTCTGTTTCTCGCTCTCTGTTTCAGCCCCTCTGTTTCTCGCCCTCTGTTTCAGCCCCTCTGTTTCAGCCCCTCTGTTTCAGCCCCTCTGTTTCAGCCTCTCTGTTTCAGCCCCTCTGTTTCAGCCCCTCTGTTTCAGCCAGTCTATTTCTCGCCCTCTGTTTCTCGTCGTCTGTTTCTCGCCCTCTGTTTCAGCCCCTCTGTTTCAGCCCCTCTGTTTCTCGCCCTCTCTTTCAGCCCTTCTGTTTCAGCCCCTCTGTTTCTCGCCCTCTGTTTCAGCCCCTCTGTTCCTCGCC
The DNA here is from genome assembly GCF_030684315.1 of Stegostoma tigrinum. Classification (NCBI taxonomy): domain Eukaryota; kingdom Metazoa; phylum Chordata; class Chondrichthyes; order Orectolobiformes; family Stegostomatidae; genus Stegostoma; species Stegostoma tigrinum. The sequence goes on along the minus strand of NW_026728494.1, from coordinate 72,163 downwards.
CTCTGTTTCAGCCCCTCTGTTTCAGCCCCTCTGTTTCAGCCCCTCTGTTTCAGCCCCTCTGTTTCAACCCTTCTGTTTCAGCCCCTCTGTTTCTCACACTCTGTTTCTCGCCCTCTCTTTCAGCCCCTCTGTTTCATCCCCGCTGTTTCTCGCCCTCTGTTTCAGCCCCTCTGTTTCAGCCCCTCTGTTTCAGCCCCTCTGTTTCAGCCCCTCTGTTTCTCGCCCTCTGTTTCTCGCCCTCTGTTTCTCGCCCTCTGTTTCAGCCCCTCTGTTTCAGCCCCTCTGTCTCAGCCCCTCTGTTTCAACCCCTCTGTTTCAGCCGCTCTGTTTCTCGCCCTCAGTTTCTCGCCCTCTGTTTCAGCCCCTCTGTTTCAGCCCCTCTGTTTCAGCCCCTCTGTCTCAGCCCCTCTGTTTCAGCCCCTCTGTTTCAGCCCCTCTGTTTCCCGCCCTCTGTTTCTCGCCCTCTGTTTCTCGCCCTCTGTTTCTCGCCCTCTGTTTCAGCCCCTCTGTTTCAGCCCCTCTGTTTCAGCCCCTCTGTCTCAGCCCCTCTGTTTCAGCCCCTCTGTTTCAGCCGCTCTGTTTCAGACCCTCTGTTTAAGCCCCTCTGTTTCTCGCCCTCTGTTTCTCGCCCTCTGTTTCAGCCCCTCTGTTTCAGCCCCTCTGTTTCAGCCCCTCTGTTTCAGCCCCTCTGTTTCTCGCCCTCTGTTTCTCGCCCTCTGTTTCAGCCCCTCTGTTTCTCGCCCTCTGTTTCAGCCCCTCTGTTTCAGCCCCTCTGTTTCAGCCCCTCTATTTCAGCCCCTCTGTTTCAGGCCCTCTGTTTCAGCCCCTCTGTTTCAGCCCCTCTGTTTCTCTCCCTCTGTTTCAGCCCCTCTGTTTCAGCCCCTCTGTTTCATCCCCTCTGTTTCAGCCCCTTGGTTTCAGCACCTCTGTTTCAGCCCCTCTGTTTCAGCCCCTCTGTTTCTCGCCCTCTGTTTCTCACCCTCTGTTTCTCGCCCTCTGTTTCTCGCTCTCTGTTTCAGCCCCTCTGTTTCTCGCCCTCTGTTTCAGCCCCACTGTTTCAGGCCCTCTGTTTCAGCCCCTCTGTTTCAGCCCCTCTGTTTCCGCCCCTCTGTTTCTCGCCCTCTGATTCAGCCCCTCTGTTTCTCGCTCTCTGTTTCAGCCCCTCTGTATCTCGCTCTCTGTTTCAGCCCCTCTGTTTCAGCCCCTCTGTTTCAGCCCCTCTGTTTCAGCCCCTCTGTTTCAGCCCCTCTGTTTCTCGCCCTCTGCATCAGCCCATCTGTTTCTCGCTCTCTGTTTCAGCCCCTCTGTTTATCGCCCTCTGTTTCTCGCCCTCTGTTTCAGCCCCTCTGTTTCAGCCCCTCTGTTTCAGCCCCTCTGTTTCTTGCCCTCTGTTTCAGACCATCTGTTTCAGCCCCTCTGTTTCAGCCCCTCTGTTTCAGCCCCTCTGTATCTCGCCCTCTGTTTCAGCCCCTCTGTTTCTCGCCCTCTGTTTCAGCCCCTCTGTATCAGCCCCTCTGTTTCAGCCACTCTGTTTCAGCCCCTCTGTTTCAGCCCCTCTGTTTCAGCCCCTCTGTTTCTAGCCCTTCTGTTTCAGCCCTTCTGTTTCAGCCCCTCTGTTTCAGTCACTCTGTTTCAGCCCCTCTGTTTCACCCACAATGTTTCTCGCCCTCTGTTTCTCGCCCTCTGTTTCTCGCCCTCTGTTTCAGCCCCTCTGTTTCAGCCCCTCTGTTTCAGCTCCTCTGTTTCAGCCCCTCTGTTTCTCGCCCTCTGTTTCTCGCCGTCTGTTTCAGCCCCTCTGTTTCTCGCCCTCTGTTTCAGCCCCTCTGTTTCAGCCCCTCTGTTTCAGCCCCTCTGTTTCTCGCCCTCTGTTTCTCGCCCTCTGTTTCTCGCCCTCTGTTTCTCGCCCTCTGTTTCAGCCCCTCTGTTTCTCGCCCTCTGTTTCTCGCCCTCTGTTTCAGCCCCTCTGTTTCAGCCCCTCTGTTTCAGCCCCTCTGTTTCAGCCCCTCTGTTTCATCCCCTCTGTTTCAGCCCCTTGGTTTCAGCACCTCTGTTTCAGCCCCTCTGTTTCAGCCCCTCTGTTTCAGCCCCTCTGTTTCTTGCGCTCTGTTTCAGCCCCTCTGTTTCTCGCTCTCTGTTTCAGCCCCTCTGTTTCTCGCCCTCTGTTTCAGCCCCACTGTTTCAGGCCCTCTGTTTCAGCCCCTCTGTTTCAGCCCCTCTGTTTCAGCCCCTCTGTTTCCGCCCCTCTGTCTCTCGCCCTCTGTTTCAGCCCCTCTGTTTCTCGCTCTCTGTTTAAGCCCCTCTGTATCTCGCCCTCCGTTTCAGCCCCTCTGTTTCAGCCCCTCTGTTTCAGCCGCTCTGTTTCAGCCCCTCTGTTTCTCGCCCTCTGCTTCAGCCCCTCTGTTTCTCGCTCTCTGTTTCAGCCCCTCTGTTTCTCGCCCTCTGTTTCAGCCCCTCTGTTTCATCCCCTCTGTTACAGCCCCTCTGTTTCAGCCCCTCTGTTTCAGCCCCTCTGTTTCTCGCCCTCTGTTTCTCGCCCTCTGTTTCTCGCCCTCTGTTTCTCGCCCTCTGTTTCTGCACCTCTGTATCTCGCCCTCTGTTTCAGCCCCTCTGTTTCTCGCCCTCTGTTTCAGCCCCTCTGTTTCAGCCCCTCTGTTTCTCGCCCTCTGTTTCAGCCCCTCTGTTTCGCGCCCTCTGTTTCTCGCCCTCTGTTTCTCGCCCTCTGTTTCTGCCCCTCTGTTTGAGACCCGCTGTTTCTCGCCCTCTGCTTCTCGCCCTCTGTTTCTCGCCCTCTGTTTCAGCCCCTCTGTTTCAGCCCCTCTGTTTCAGCCCCTCTGTTTCAGCCCCTCTGTTTCTCGCCCTCTGTTTCTCGCCCTCTGTTTCAGCCCCTCTGTTTCTCGCCCTCTGTTTCAGCCCCTCTGTTTCAGCCCCGCTGTTTCAGCCCCTCTGTTTCAGCCCCTCTGTTTCAGGCCCTCTGTTTCAGCCCCTCTGTTTCAGCCCCTCTGTTTCTCGCCCTCTGTTTCAGCCCCTCTGTTTCAGCCCCTCTGTTTCATCCCCTCTGTTTCAGCCCCTTTGTTTCAGCACCTCTGTTTCAGCCCCTCTGTTTCAGCCCCTCTGTTTCTCGCCCTCTGTTTCAGCCCCTCTGTTTCTCGCTCACCGTTTCAGCGCCTCTGTTTCTCGCCCTCTGTTTCAGCCCCACTGTTTCAGGCCCTCTGTTTCAGCCCCTCTGTTTCAGCCCCTCTGTTTCCGCCCCTCTGTTTCTCGCCCTCTGATTCAGCCCCTCTGTTTCTCGCTCTCTGTTTCAGCCCCTCTGTATCTCGCTCTCTGTTTCAGCCCCTCTGTTTCAGCCCCTCTGTTTCAGCCCCTCTGTTTCAGGCCCTCTGTTTCTCGCCCTCTGCATCAGCCCCTCTGTTTCTCGCTCTCTGTTTCAGCCCCTCTGTTTCTCGCCCTCTGTTTCAGCCCCTCTGTTTCAGCCCCTCTGTTACAGCCCCTCTGTTTCAGCCCCTCTGTTTCAGCCCCTCTGTTTCTCGCCCTCTGTTTCTCGCCCTGTGTTTCTCGCCCGCTGTTTATCGCCCTCTGTTTCTCGCCCTCTGTTTCAGCCCCTCTGTTTCAGCCCCTCTGTTTCAGCCCCTCTGTTACTTGCCCTCTGTTTCTCGCCCTCTGTTTCTCGCCCTCTGTTTCAGCCCCTCTGTTTCAGCCCCTCTGTATCTCGCCCTCTGTTTCAGCCCCTCTGTTTCTCGCCCTCTGTTTCAGCCCCTCTGTTTCAGCCCCTCTGTTTCAGCCCCTCTGTTTCTCGCCCTCTGTTTCAGCCCCTCTGTTTCTCGCCCTCTCTTGCAGCCCCTCTGTTTCAGCCCCTCTGTTTCAGCCCCTCTGTTTCAGCCCCTCTGTTTCTAGCCCTTCTGTTTCAGCCCTTCTGTTTCAGCCCCTCTGTTTCAGTCACTCTGTTTCAGCCCCTCTGTTTCAGCCCCAATGTTTCTCGCCCTCTGTTTCTCGCCCTCTGTTTCTCGCCCTCTGTTTCAGCCCCTCTGTTTCAGCCCCTCTGATTCAGCTCCTCTGTTTCAGCCCCTCTGTTTCTCGCCCTCTGTTTCTCGCCGTCTGTTTCAGCCCCTCTGTTTCTCGCCCTCTGTTTCAGCCCCTCTGTTTCAGCCCCTCTGTTTCAGCCCCTCTGTTTCTCGCCCTCTGTTTCTCGCCCTCTGTTTCTCGCCCTCTGTTTCTCGCCCTCTGTTTCAGCCCCTCTGTTTCTCGCCCTCTGTTTCTCGCCCTCTGTTTCAGCCCCTCTGTTTCTCGCCCTCTGTTTCAGCCCCTCTGTTTCAGCCCCTCTGTTTCATCCCCTCTGTTTCAGCCCCTTGGTTTCAGCACCTCTGTTTCAGCCCCTCTGTTTCAGCCCCTCTGTTTCACCCCCTCTGTTTCTCGCGCTCTGTTTCTCGCCCTCAGTTTCTCGCCCTCTGTTTCTCGCCCTCTGTTTCTCGCCCTCTGTTTCAGCCCCTCTGTTTCAGCTCCTCTGTTTCTCGCACTCTGTTTCAGCTCCTCTGTTTCTCGCTCTCTGTTTCAGCCCCTCTGTTTCTCGCCCTCTGTTTCAGCCGCTCTGTTTCAGACCCTCTGTTTAAGCCACTCTGTTTCTCGCCCTCTGTTTCTCGCCCTCTGTTTCTGCCCCTCTGTTTGAGCCCCGCTGTTTCTCGCCCTCTGTTTCTCGCCCTCTGTTTCTCGCCCTCTGTTTCAGCCCCTCTGTTTCAGCCCCTCTGTTTCAGCCCCTCTGTTTCAGCCCCTCTGTTTCTCGCCCTCTGTTTCTCGCCCTCTGTTTCAGCCCCTCTGTTTCTCGCCCTCTGTTTCAAACCCTCTGTTTCAGCCCCTCTGTTTCAGCCCTCTGTTTCAGCCCCTCTGTTTCAGGAACTCTGTTTCAGCCCCTCTGTTTCAGCCCCTCTGTTTCTCGCCCTCTGTTTCAGCCCCTCTGTTTCAGCCCCTCTGTTTCATCCCCTCTGTTTCAGCCCCTTGGTTTCAGCACCTCTGTTTCAGCCCCTCTGTTTCAGCCCCTCTGTTTCAGCCCCTCTGTTTCTCGCCCTCTGTTTCAGTCCCTCTGTTTCTCGCTCTCTGTTTCAGCCCCTCTGTTTCTCGCCCTCTGTTTCAGCCCCTCTGTTCCTCGTCCTCTGTTTCAGCCCCTCTGTTTCAGCCCCTCTGTTTCAGCCCTTCTGTTTCAGCCCCTCTGTTTCAACCCTTCTGTTTCAGCCCCTCTGTTTCTCACACTCTGTTTCTCGCTCTCTCTTTCAGCCCCTCTGTTTCATCCCCGCTGTTTCTCGCCCTCTGTTTCAGCCCCTCTGTTTCTCGCCCTCTGTTTCAGCCCCTCTGTTTCAGCCCCTCTGTTTCATCCCCTCTGTTTCAGCCCCTTGGTTTCAGCACCTCTGTTTCAGCCCCTCTGTTTCACCCCCTCTGTTTCTCGCGCTCTGTTTCAGCCCCTCTGTTTCTAGCTCTCTGTTTCAGCCCCTCTGTTTCTCGCCCTCTGTTTCAGCCCCACTGTTTCAGGCCCAGTGTTTCAGCCCCTCTGTTTCAGCCCCTCTGTTTCAGCCCCTCTGTTTCCGCCCCTCTGTCTCTCGCCCTCTGTTTCAGCCCCTCTGTTTCTCGCTCTCTGTTTTAGCCCCTCTGTTTCTCGCCCTCCGTTTCAGCCCCTCTGTTTCAGCCCCTCTGTTTCAGCCCCTCTGTTTCAGCCCCTCTGTTTCTCGCCCTCTGTTTCTCGCCCTCTGTTTCCCGCCCTCTGTTTCAGCCCCTCTGTTTCAGCCCCTCTGTTTCAGCCCCTCTGTCTCAGCCCCTCTGTTTCAGCCCCTCTGTTTCAGCCCCTCTGTTTCTCGCCCTCTGTTTCTCACCCTCTGTTTCTCGCTCTCTGTTTCTCGCCCTCTGTTTCAGCCCTTCTGTTTCTCGCCCTCTGTTTCTCGCCCTCTGTTTCAGCCCCTCTGTTTCTCGCCCTCTGTTTCAGCCCCTCTGTTTCAGCCCCTCTGTTTCATCCCCTCTGTTTCAGCCCCTTGGTTTCAGCACCTCTGTTTCAGCCCCTCTGTTTCAGCCCCTCTGTTTCACCCCCTCTGTTTCTCGCGCTCTGTTTCAGCCCCTCTGTTTCTAGCTCTTTGTTTCAGCCCCTCTGTTTCTCGCCCTCTGTTTCAGCCCCACTGTTTCAGGCCCAGTGTTTCAGCCCCTCTGTTTCAGCCCCTCTGTTTCAGCCCCTCTGTTTCCGCCCCTCTGTCTCTCGCCCTCTGTTTCAGCCCCTCTGTTTCTCGCTTTCTGTTTTAGCCCCTCTGTTTCTCGCCCTCCGTTTCAGCCCCTCTGTTTCAGCCCCTCTGTTTCAGCCCCTCTGTTTCAGCCCCTCTGTTTCTCGCCCTCTGTTTCTCGCCCTCTGTTTCTCGCCCTCTGTTTCAGCCCCTCTGTTTCAGCCCCTCTGTTTCAGCCCCTCTGTCTCAGCCCCTCTGTTTCAGCCCCTCTGTTTCAGCCGCTCTGATTCTCGCCCTCTGTTTCTCGCCCTCTGTTTCAGCCCCTCTGTTTCAGCCCCTCTGTTTCAGCCCCTCTGTCTCAGCCCCTCTGTTTCAGCCCCTCTGTTTCAGCCGCTCTGTTTCCCGCCCTCTGTTTCTCGCCCTCTGTTTCTCGCCCTCTGTTTCTCGCCCTCTGTTTCAGCCCCTCAGTTTCAGCCCCTCTGTTTCAGCCCCTCTGTCTCAGCCCCTCTGTTTCAGCCCCTCTGTTTCAGCCGCTCTGTTTCAGACCCTCTGTTTAAGCCCCTCTGTTTCTCGCACTCTGTTTCTCGCCCTCTGTTTCTGCCCCTCTGTTTGAGCCCCGCTGTTTCTCGCCCTCTGTTTCTCGCCCTCTGTTTCTCGCCCTCTGTTTCAGCCCCTCTGTTTCAGCCCCTCTGTTTCAGCCCCTCTGTTTCTCGCCCTCTGTTTCTCGCCCTCTGTTTCAGCCCCTCTGTTTCTCGCCCTCTGTTTCAAACCCTCTGTTTCAGCCCCTCTGTTTCAGCCCCTCTGTTTCAGCCCCTCTGTTTCAGCCCCTCTGTTTCATCCCCTCTGTTTCAGCCCCTTGGTTTCAGCACCTCTGTTTCAGCCCCTCTGTTTCAGCCCCTCTGTTTCAGCCCCTCTGTTTCTCGCCCTCTGTTTCAGTCCCTCTGTTTCTCGCTCTCTGTTTCAGCCCCTCTGTTTCTCGCCCTCTGTTTCAGCCCCACTGTTTCAGGCCCTCTGTTTCAGCCCCTCTGTTTCAGCCCCTCTGTTTCCGCCCCTCTGTTTCTCGCCCTCTGATTCAGCCCCTCTGTTTCTCGCTCTATGTTTCAGCCCCTCTGTATCTCGCTCTCTGTTTCAGCCCCTCTGTTTCAGCCCCTCTGTTTCAGCCCCTCTGTTTCAGCCCCTCTGTTTCTCGCCCTCTGCATCAGCCCCTCTGTTTCTCGCTCTCTGTTTTAGCCCCTCTGTTTCTCGCCCTCTGTTTCAGCCCCTCTGTTTCAGCCCCTCTGTTACAGCCCCTCTGTTTCAGCCCCTCTGTTTCAGCCCCTCTGTTTCTCGCACTCTGTTTCTCGCCCTCTGTTTCTCGCCCTCTGTTTATCGCCCTCTGTTTCTCGCCCTCTGTTTCAGCCCCTCTGTTTCAGCCCCTCTGTTTCAGCCCCTCTGTTTCTTGCCCTCTGTTTCAGACCATCTGTTTCAGCCCCTCTGTTTCAGCCCCTCTGTTTCAGCCCCTCTGTATCTCGCCCTCTGTTTCAGCCCCTCTGTTTCTCGCCCTCTGTTTCAGCCCCTCTGTTTCAGCCCCTCTGTTTCAGCCACTCTGTTTCAGCCCCTCTGTTTCAGCCCCTCTGTTTCTCGCCCTCTCTTTCAGCCCCTCTGTTTCAGCCCCTCTGTTTCAGCCCCTCTGTTTCAGCCCCTCTGTTTCTAGCCCTTCTGTTTCAGCCCCTCTGTTTCAGCCCCTCTGTTTCAGTCACTCTGTTTCAGCCCCTCTGTTTCATCCCCAAAGTTTCTCGCCCTCTGTTTCTCGCCCTCTGTTTCTCGCCCTCCGTTTCTGCCCCTCTGTTTGAGCCCCGCTGTTTCTCGCCCTCTGTTTCTCGCCCTCTGTTTCTCGCCCTCTGTTTCAGCCCCTCTGTTTCAGCCCCTCTGTTTCAGCCCCTCTTTTTCAGCCCCTCTGTTTCTCGCCCTCTGTTTCTCGCCCTCTGTTTCAGCCCCTCTGTTTCGCGCCCTCTGTTTCAGCCCCTCTGTTTCAGCCCCTCTGTTTCAGCCCCTCTGTTTCAGCCCCTCTGTTTCAGGCCCTCTGTTTCAGCCCCTCTGTTTCAGCCCCTCTGTTTCTCGCCCTCTGTTTCAGCCCCTCTGTTTCAGCCCCTCTGTTTCATCCCCTCTGTTTCAGCCCCTTGGTTTCAGCACCTCTGTTTCAGCCCCTCTGTTTCAGCCCCTCTGTTTCAGCCCCTCTGTTTCTCGCCCTCTGTTTCAGCCCCTCTGTTTCTCGCTCTCTGTTTCAGCCCCTCTATTTCTCGCTTCTCTGTTTCAGCCCCACTGTTTCAGGCCCTCTGTTTCAGCCCCTCTGTTTCGGCCCCTCTGTTTCCGCCCCTCTGTTTCTCGCCCTCTGATTCAGCCCCTCTGTTTCTCGCTCTCTGTTTCAGCCCCTCTGTATCTCGCTCTCTGTTTCAGCCCCTCTGTTTCAGCCCCTCTGTTTCAGCCCCTCTGTTTCAGCCCCTCTGTTTCTCGCCCTCTGCATCAGCCCCTCTGTTTCTCGCTCTCTGTTTCAGCTGCTCTGTTTCACGCCCTCTGTTTCAGCCCCTCTGTTTCAGCCCCTCTGTTACAGCCCCTCTGTTTCAGCCCCTCTGTTTCAGCCCCCCTGTTTCTCGCCCTCTGTTTCTCGCCCTCTGTTTCTCGCCCTCTGTTTATCGCCCTCTGTTTCTCGCCCTCTGTTTCAGCCCCTCTGTTTCAGCCCCTCTGTTTCAGCCCCTCTGTTTCTTGCCCTCTGTTTCAGACCATCTGTTTCAGCCCCTCTGTTTCAGCCCCTCTGTTTCAGCCCCTCTGTATCTCGCCCTCTGTTTCAGCCCCTCTGTTTCTCGCCCTCTGTTTCAGCCCCTCTGTATCAGCCCCTCTGTTTCAGCCACTCTGTTTCAGCCCCTCTGTTTCAGCCCCTCTGTTTCAGCCCCTCTGTTTCTAGCCCTTCTGTTTCAGCCCCTCTGTTTCAGCCCCTCTGTTTCAGTCACTCTGTTTCAGCCCCTCTGTTTCACCCACAAAGTTTCTCGCCCTCTGTTTCTCGCCCTCTGTTTCTCGCCCTCTGTTTCAGCCCCTCTGTTTCAGCCCCTCTGTTTCAGCTCCTCTGTTTCAGCCCCTCTGTTTCTCGCCCTCTGTTTCTCGCCGTCTGTTTCAGCCCCTCTGTTTCTCGCCCTCTGTTTCAGCCCCTCTGTTTCAGCCCCTCTGTGTCAGCCCCTCTGTTTCTCGCCCTCTGTTTCTCGCCCTCTGTTTCTCGCCCTCTGTTTCTCGCCCTCTGTTTCAGCCCCTCTGTTTCTCGCCCTCTGTTTCTCGCCCTCTGTTTCAGCCCCTCTGTTTCTCGCCCTCTGTTTCAGCCCCTCTGTTTCAGCCCCTCTGTTTCATCCCCTCTGTTTCAGCCCCTTGGTTTCAGCACCTCTGTTTCAGCCCCTCTGTTTCAGCCCCTCTGTTTCACCCCCTCTGTTTCTTGCGCTCTGTTCCAGCCCCTCTGTTTCTCGCTCTCTGTTTCAGCCCCTCTGTTTCTCGCCCTCTGTTTCAGCCCCACTGTTTCAGGCCCTCTGTTTCAGCCCCTCAGTTTCAGCCCCTCTGTTTCAGCCCCTCTGTTTCCGCCCCTCTGTCTCTCGCCCTCTGTTTCAGCCCCTCTGTTTCTCGCTCTCTGTTTAAGCCCCTCTGTATCTCGCCCTCCGTTTCAGCCCCTCTGTTTCAGCCCCTCTGTTTCAGCCCCTCTGTTTCAGCCCCTCTGTTTCAGCCCCTTTGTTTCTCGCCCTCTGCTTCAGCCCCTCTGTTTCTCGCTCTCTGTTTCAGCCCCTCTGTTTCTCGCCCTCTGTTTCAGCCCCTCTGTTTCATTCCCTCTGTTACAGCCCCTCTGTTTCAGCCCCTCTGTTTCAGCCCCTCTGTTTCTCGCCCTCTGTTTCTCGCCCTCTGTTTCTCGCCCTCTGTTTCTCGCCCTCTGTTTCTCGCCCTCTGTTTCAGCCCCTCTGTTTCAGCCCCTCTGTTTTTCGCCCTCTGTTTCAGCCCCTCTGTTACAGCCCCTCTGTTTCTGCACCTCTGTATCTCGCCCTCTGTTTCAGCCCCTCTGTTTCTCGCCCTCTGTTTCAGCCCCTCTGTTTCAGCCCCTCTGTTTCAGCCCCTCTGTTTCGCGCCCTCTGTTTCTCGCCCTCTGTTTCTCGCCCTCTGTTTCTGCCCCTCTGTTTGAGACCCGCTGTTTCTCGCCCTCTGCTTCTCGCCCTCTGTTTCTCGCCCTCTGTTTCAGCCCCTGTGTTTCAGCCCCTCTGTTTCAGCCCCTCTGTTTCAGCACCTCAGTTTCTCGCCCTCTGTTTCTCGCCCTCTGTTTCAGCCCCTCTGTTTCTCGCCCTCTGTTTCAGCCCCTCTGTTTCAGCCCCGCTGTTTCAGCCCCTCTGTTTCAGCCCCTCTGTTTCAGGCCCTCTGTTTCAGCCCCTCTGTTTCAGCCCCTCTGTTTCTCGCCCTCTGTTTCAGCCCCTCTGTTTCAGCCCCTCTGTTTCATCCCCTCTGTTTCAGCCCCTTTGTTTCAGCACCTCTGTTTCAGCCCCTCTGTTTCAGCCCCTCTGTTTCTCGCCCTCTGTTTCAGCCCCTCTGTTTCTCGCTCACTGTTTCAGCGCCTCTGTTTCTCGCCCTCTGTTTCAGCCCCACTGTTTCAGGCCCTCTGTTTCAGCCCCTCTGTTTCAGCCCCTCTGTTTCCGCCCCTCTGTTTCTCGCCCTCTGATTCAGCCCCTCTGTTTCTCGCTCTCTGTTTCAGCCCCTCTGTATCTCGCTCTCTGTTTCAGCCCCTCTGTTTCAGCCCCTCTGTTTCAGCCCCTCTGTTTCAGCCCCTCTGTTTCTCGCCCTCTGCATCAGCCCCTCTGTTTCTCGCTCTCTGTTTCAGCCCCTCTGTTTCTCGCCGTCTGTTTCAGCCCCTCTGTTTCAGCCCCTCAGTTACAGCCCCTCTGTTTCAGCCCCTCTGTTTCAGCCCCTCTGTTTCTCGCCCTCTGTTTCTCGCCCTCTGTTTCTCGCCCGCTGTTTATCGCCCTCTGTTTCTCGCCCTCTGTTTCAGCCCCTCTGTTTCAGCCCCTCTGTTTCAGCCCCTCTGTTACTTGCCCTCTGTTTCTCGCCCTCTGTTTCTCGCCCTCTGTTTCAGCCCCTCGGTTTCAGCCCCTCTGTATCTCGCCCTCTGTTTCAGCCCCTCTGTTTCTCGCCCTCTGTTTCAGCCCCTCTGTTTCAGCCCCTCTGTTTCAGCCCCTCTGTTTCTCGCCCTCTGTTTCAGCCCCTCTGTTTCTCGCCCTCTCTTGCAGCCCCTCTGTTTCAGCCCCTCTGTTTCAGCCCCTCTGTTTCAGCCCCTCTGTTTCTCGCCCTTCTGTTTCAGCCCTTCTGTTTCTCGCCCTCTGTTTCAGTCACTCTGTTTCAGCCCCTCTGTTTCAGCCCCAATGTTTCTCGCCCTCTGTTTCTCGCCCTCTGTTTCTCGCCCTCTGTTTCAGCCCCTCTGTTTCAGCCCCTCTGATTCAGCTCCTCTGTTTCAGCCCCTCTGTTTCTCGCCCTCTGTTTCTCGCCGTCTGTTTCAGCCCCTCTGTTTCTCGCCCTCTGTTTCAGCCGCTCTGTTTCAGCCCCTCTGTTTCAGCCCCTCTGTTTCTCGCCCTCTGTTTCTCGCCCTCTGTTTCTCGCCCTCTGTTTCTCGCCCTCTGTTTCAGCCCCTCTGTTTCTCGCCCTCTGTTTCTCGCCCTCTGTTTCAGCCCCTCTGTTTCTCGCCCTCTGTTTCAGCCCCTCTGTTTCAGCCCCTCTGTTTCATCCCCTCTGTTTCAGCCCCTTGGTTTCAGCACCTCTGTTTCAGCCCCTCTGTTTCAGCCCCTCTGTTTCACCCCCTCTGTTTCTCGCGCTCTGTTTCAGCCCCTCTGTTTCTCGCTCTCTGTTTCAGCCCCTCTGTTTCTCGCCCTCTGTTTCAGCCCCACTGTTTCAGGCCCTCTGTTTCAGCCCCTCTGTTTCAGCCCCTCTGTTTCAGCCCCTCTGTTTCCGCCCGTCTGTCTCTCGCCCTCTGTTTCAGCCCCTCTGTTTCTCGCTCTCTGTTTTAGCCCCTCTGTTTCTCGCCCTCCGTTTCAGCCCATCTGTTTCAGCCCCTCTGTTTCAGCCCCTCTGTTTCAGCCCCTCTGTTTCAGCCCCTCTGTTTCTCGCCCTCTGCTTCAGCCCCTCTGTTTCTCGCTCTCTGTTTAAGCCCCTCTGTTTCTCGCCCTCTGTTTCAGCCCCTCTGTTTCATCCCCTCTGTTACAGCCCCTCTGTTTCAGCCCCTCTGTTTCAGCCCCTCTGTTTCTCGCCCTCTGTTTCTCGCCCTCTGTTTCTCGCCCTCTGTTTCTCGCACTCTGTTTCAGCCCCTCTGTTTCAGCCCCTCTGTTTCTCGCCCTCTGTTTCTCGCCCTCTGTTTCAGCCCCTCTGTTTCAGCCCCTCTGTTTCATCCCCTCTGTTTCAGCCCCTTGGTTTCAGCACCTCTGTTTCAGCCCCTCTGTTTCAGCCCCTCTGTTTCAGCCCCTCTGTTTCTCGCCCTCTGTTTCAGTCCCACTGTTTCTCGCTCTCTGTTTCAGCCCCTCTGTTTCTCGCCCTCTGTTTCAGCCCCACTGTTTCAGGCCCTCTGTTTCAGCCCCTCTGTTTCAGCCCCTCTGTTTCCGCCCCTCTGTTTCTCGCCCTCTGATTCAGCCCCTCTGTTTCAGCCCCAATGTTTCTCGCCCTCTGTTTCTCGCCCTCTGTTTCTCGCCATCTGTTTCAGCCCCTCTGTTTCTCGCCCTCTGTTTCAGCCCCTCTGTTTCAGCCCCTCTGTTTCAGCCCCTCTGTTTCTCGCCCTCTGTTTCTCGCCCTCTGTTTCTCGCCCTCTGTTTCTCGCCCTCTGTTTCAGCCCCTCTGTTTCTCGCCCTCTGTTTCTCGCCCTCTGTTTCAGCCCCTCTGTTTCTCGCCCTCTGTTTCAGCCCCTCTGTTACAGCCCCTCTGTTTCATCCCCTCTGTTTCAGCCCCTTGGTTTCAGCACCTCTGTTTCAGCCCCTCTGTTTCAGCCCCTCTGTTTCAGCCCCTCTGTTTCTCGCGCTCTGTTTCAGCCCCTCTGTTTCTCGCTCTCTGTTTCAGCCCCTCTGTTTCTCGCCCTCTGTTTCAGCCCCACTGTTTCAGGCCCTCTGTTTCAGCCCCTCTGTTTCAGCCCCTCTGTTTCAGCCCCTCTGTTTCCGCCCCTCTGTCTCTCGCCCTCTGTTTCAGCCCCTCTGTTTCTCGCTCTCTGTTTAAGCCCCTCTGTTTCTCGCCCTCCGTTTCAGCCCCTCTGTTTCAGCCCCTCTGTTTCAGCCCCTCTGTTTCAGCCCCTCTGTTTCAGCCCCTCTGTTTCTCGCCCTCTGCTTCAGCCCCTCTGTTTCTCGCTCTCTGTTTCAGCCCCTCTATTTCTCGCCCTCTGTTTCAGCCCCTCTGTTTCATCCCCTCTGTTACAGCCCCTCTGTTTCAGCCCCTCTGTTTCAGCCCCTCTGTTTCTCGCCCTCTGTTTCTCGCCCTCAGTTTCTCGCCCTCTGTTTCTCGCCCTCTGTTTCTCGCCCTCTGTTTCAGCCCCTCTGTTTCAGCTCCTCTGTTTCTCGCACTCTGTTTCTGCTCCTCTGTTTCTCGCTCTCTGTTTCAGCCCCTCTGTTTCTCGCCCTCTGTTTCAGCCCCTCTGTTTCAGCCCCTCTGTTTCAGCCCCTCTGTTTCAGCCTCTCTGTTTCAGCCCCTCTGTTTCAGCCCCTCTGTTTCAGCCAGTCTATTTCTCGCCCTCTGTTTCTCGTCGTCTGTTTCTCGCCCTCTGTTTCAGCCCCTCTGTTTCAGCCCCTCTGTTTCTCGCCCTCTCTTTCAGCCCTTCTGTTTCAGCCCCTCTGTTTCTCGCCCTCTGTTTCAGCCCCTCTGTTCCTCGCCCTCTGTTTCAGCCCCTCTGTTTCAGCCCCTCTGTTTCAGCCCCTCTGTTTCAGCCCCTCTGTTTCAACCCTTCTGTTTCAGCCCCTCTGTTTCTCACACTCTGTTTCTCGCCCTCTCTTTCAGCCCCTCTGTTTCATCCCCGCTGTTTCTCGCCCTCTGTTTCAGCCCCTCTGTTTCAGCCCCTCTGTTTCAGCCCCTCTGTTTCAGCCCCTCTGTTTCTCGCCCTCTGTTTCTCGCCCTCTGTTTCTCGCCCTCTGTTTCAGCCCCTCTGTTTCAGCCCCTCTGTCTCAGCCCCTCTGTTTCAACCCCTCTGTTTCAGCCGCTCTGTTTCTCGCCCTCAGTTTCTCGCCCTCTGTTTCAGCCCCTCTGTTTCAGCCCCTCTGTTTCAGCCCCTCTGTCTCAGCCCCTCTGTTTCAGCCCCTCTGTTTCAGCCCCTCTGTTTCCCGCCCTCTGTTTCTCGCCCTCTGTTTCTCGCCCTCTGTTTCTCGCCCTCTGTTTCAGCCCCTCTGTTTCAGCCCCTCTGTTTCAGCCCCTCTGTCTCAGCCCCTCTGTTTCAGCCCCTCTGTTTCAGCCGCTCTGTTTCAGACCCTCTGTTTAAGCCCCTCTGTTTCTCGCCCTCTGTTTCTCGCCCTCTGTTTCAGCCCCTCTGTTTCAGCCCCTCTGTTTCAGCCCCTCTGTTTCAGCCCCTCTGTTTCTCGCCCTCTGTTTCTCGCCCTCTGTTTCAGCCCCTCTGTTTCTCGCCCTCTGTTTCAGCCCCTCTGTTTCAGCCCCTCTGTTTCAGCCCCTCTATTTCAGCCCCTCTGTTTCAGGCCCTCTGTTTCAGCCCCTCTGTTTCAGCCCCTCTGTTTCTCTCCCTCTGTTTCAGCCCCTCTGTTTCAGCCCCTCTGTTTCATCCCCTCTGTTTCAGCCCCTTGGTTTCAGCACCTCTGTTTCAGCCCCTCTGTTTCAGCCCCTCTGTTTCTCGCCCTCTGTTTCTCGCCCTCTGTTTCTCGCCCTCTGTTTCTCGCTCTCTGTTTCAGCCCCTCTGTTTCTCGCCCTCTGTTTCAGCCCCACTGTTTCAGGCCCTCTGTTTCAGCCCCTCTGTTTCAGCCCCTCTGTTTCCGCCCCTCTGTTTCTCGCCCTCTGATTCAGCCCCTCTGTTTCTCGCTCTCTGTTTCAGCCCCTCTGTATCTCGCTCTCTGTTTCAGCCCCTCTGTTTCAGCCCCTCTGTTTCAGCCCCTCTGTTTCAGCCCCTCTGTTTCAGCCCCTCTGTTTCTCGCCCTCTGCATCAGCCCATCTGTTTCTCGCTCTCTGTTTCAGCCCCTCTGTTTATCGCCCTCTGTTTCTCGCCCTCTGTTTCAGCCCCTCTGTTTCAGCCCCTCTGTTTCAGCCCCTCTGTTACTTGCCCTCTGTTTCAGACCATCTGTTTCAGCCCCTCTGTTTCAGCCCCTCTGTTTCAGCCCCTCTGTATCTCGCCCTCTGTTTCAGCCCCTCTGTTTCTCGCCCTCTGTTTCAGCCCCTCTGTATCAGCCCCTCTGTTTCAGCCACTCTGTTTCAGCCCCTCTGTTTCAGCCCCTCTGTTTCAGCCCCTCTGTTTCTAGCCCTTCTGTTTCAGCCCTTCTGTTTCAGCCCCTCTGTTTCAGTCACTCTGTTTCAGCCCCTCTGTTTCACCCACAATGTTTCTCGCCCTCTGTTTCTCGCCCTCTGTTTCTCGCCCTCTGTTTCAGCCCCTCTGTTTCAGCCCCTCTGTTTCAGCTCCTCTGTTTCAGCCCCTCTGTTTCTCGCCCTCTGTTTCTCGCCGTCTGTTTCAGCCCCTCTGTTTCTCGCCCTCTGTTTCAGCCCCTCTGTTTCAGCCCCTCTGTTTCAGCCCCTCTGTTTCTCGCCCTCTGTTTCTCGCCCTCTGTTTCTCGCCCTCTGTTTCTCGCCCTCTGTTTCAGCCCCTCTGTTTCTCGCCCTCTGTTTCTCGCCCTCTGTTTCAGCCCCTCTGTTTCAGCCCCTCTGTTTCAGCCCCTCTGTTTCAGCCCCTCTGTTTCATCCCCTCTGTTTCAGCCCCTTGGTTTCAGCACCTCTGTTTCAGCCCCTCTGTTTCAGCCCCTCTGTTTCAGCCCCTCTGTTTCTTGCGCTCTGTTTCAGCCCCTCTGTTTCTCGCTCTCTGTTTCAGCCCCTCTGTTTCTCGCCCTCTGTTTCAGCCCCACTGTTTCAGGCCCTCTGTTTCAGCCCCTCTGTTTCAGCCCCTCTGTTTCAGCCCCTCTGTTTCCGCCCCTCTGTCTCTCGCCCTCTGTTTCAGCCCCTCTGTTTCTCGCTCTCTGTTTAAGCCCCTCTGTATCTCGCCCTCCGTTTCAGCCACTCTGTTTCAGCCCCTCTGTTTCAGCCGCTCTGTTTCAGCCCCTCTGTTTCTTGCCCTCTGCTTCAGCCCCTCTGTTTCTCGCTCTCTGTTTCAGCCCCTCTGTTTCTCGCCCTCTGTTTCAGCCCCTCTGTTTCATCCCCTCTGTTACAGCCCCTCTGTTTCAGCCCCTCTGTTTCAGCCCCTCTGTTTCTCGCCCTCTGTTTCTCGCCCTCTGTTTCTCGCCCTCTGTTTCTCGCCCTCTGTTTCTGCACCTCTGTATCTCGCCCTCTGTTTCAGCCCCTCTGTTTCTCGCCCTCTGTTTCAGCCCCTCTGTTTCAGCCCCTCTGTTTCTCGCCCTCTGTTTCAGCCCCTCTGTTTCGCGCCCTCTGTTTCTCGCCCTCTGTTTCTCGCCCTCTGTTTCTGCCCCTCTGTTTGAGACCCGCTGTTTCTCGCCCTCTGCTTCTCGCCCTCTGTTTCTCGCCCTCTGTTTCAGCCCCTCTGTTTCAGCCCCTCTGTTTCAGCCCCTCTGTTTCAGCCCCTCTGTTTCTCGCCCTCTGTTTCTCGCCCTCTGTTTCAGCCCCTCTGTTTCTCGCCCTCTGTTTCAGCCCCTCTGTTTCAGCCCCGCTGTTTCAGCCCCTCTGTTTCAGCCCCTCTGTTTCAGGCCCTCTGTTTCAGCCCCTCTGTTTCAGCCCCTCTGTTTCTCGCCCTCTGTTTCAGCCCCTCTGTTTCAGCCCCTCTGTTTCATCCCCTCTGTTTCAGCCCCTTTGTTTCAGCACCTCTGTTTCAGCCCCTCTGTTTCAGCCCCTCTGTTTCTCGCCCTCTGTTTCAGCCCCTCTGTTTCTCGCTCACTGTTTCAGCGCCTCTGTTTCTCGCCCTCTGTTTCAGCCCCACTGTTTCAGGCCCTCTGTTTCAGCCCCTCTGTTTCAGCCCCTCTGTTTCCGCCCCTCTGTTTCTCGCCCTCTGATTCAGCCCCTCTGTTTCTCGCTCTCTGTTTCAGCCCCTCTGTATCTCGCTCTCTGTTTCAGCCCCTCTGTTTCAGCCCCTCTGTTTCAGCCCCTCTGTTTCAGGCCCTCTGTTTCTCGCCCTCTGCATCAGCCCCTCTGTTTCTCGCTCTCTGTTTCAGCCCCTCTGTTTCTCGCCCTCTGTTTCAGCCCCTCTGTTTCAGCCCCTCTGTTACAGCCCCTCTGTTTCAGCCCCTCTGTTTCAGCCCCTCTGTTTCTCGCCCTCTGTTTCTCGCCCTCTGTTTCTCGCCCGCTGTTTATCGCCCTCTGTTTCTCGCCCTCTGTTTCAGCCCCTCTGTTTCAGCCCCTCTGTTTCAGCCCCTCTGTTACTTGCCCTCTGTTTCTCGCCCTCTGTTTCTCGCCCTCTGTTTCAGCCCCTCTGTTTCAGCCCCTCTGTATCTCGCCCTCTGTTTCAGCCCCTCTGTTTCTCGCCCTCTGTTTCAGCCCCTCTGTTTCAGCCCCTCTGTTTCAGCCCCTCTGTTTCTCGCCCTCTGTTTCAGCCCCTCTGTTTCTCGCCCTCTCTTGCAGCCCCTCTGTTTCAGCCCCTCTGTTTCAGCCCCTCTGTTTCAGCCCCTCTGTTTCTAGCCCTTCTGTTTCAGCCCTTCTGTTTCAGCCCCTCTGTTTCAGTCACTCTGTTTCAGCCCCTCTGTTTCAGCCCCAATGTTTCTCGCCCTCTGTTTCTCGCCCTCTGTTTCTCGCCCTCTGTTTCAGCCCCTCTGTTTCAGCCCCTCTGATTCAGCTCCTCTGTTTCAGCCCCTCTGTTTCTCGCCCTCTGTTTCTCGCCGTCTGTTTCAGCCCCTCTGTTTCTCGCCCTCTGTTTCAGCCCCTCTGTTTCAGCCCCTCTGTTTCAGCCCCTCTGTTTCTCGCCCTCTGTTTCTCGCCCTCTGTTTCTCGCCCTCTGTTTCTCGCCCTCTGTTTCAGCCCCTCTGTTTCTCGCCCTCTGTTTCTCGCCCTCTGTTTCAGCCCCTCTGTTTCTCGCCCTCTGTTTCAGCCCCTCTGTTTCAGCCCCTCTGTTTCATCCCCTCTGTTTCAGCCCCTTGGTTTCAGCACCTCTGTTTCAGCCCCTCTGTTTCAGCCCCTCTGTTTCACCCCCTCTGTTTCTCGCGCTCTGTTTCAGCCCCTCTGTTTCTCGCTCTCTGTTTCAGCCCCTCTGTTTCTCGCCCTCTGTTTCAGCCCCACTGTTTCAGGCCCTCTGTTTCAGCCCCTCTGTTTCAGCCCCTCTGTTTCAGCCCCTCTGTTTCCGCCCCTCTGTCTCTCGCCCTCTGTTTCAGCCCCTCTGTTTCTCGCTCTCTGTTTTAGCCCCTCTGTTTCTCGCCCTCCGTTTCAGCCCATCTGTTTCAGCCCCTCTGTTTCAGCCCCTCTGTTTCAGCCCCTCTGTTTCAGCCCCTCTGTTTCTCGCCCTCTGCTTCAGCCCCTCTGTTTCTCGCTCTCTGTTTAAGCCCCTCTGTTTCTCGCCCTCTGTTTCAGCCCCTCTGTTTCAGCCCCTCTGTTACAGCCCCTCTGTTTCAGCCCCTCTGTTTCAGCCCCTCTGTTTCTCGCCCTCTGTTTCTCGCCCTCTGTTTCTCGCCCTCTGTTTCTCGCACTCTGTTTCAGCTCCTCTGTTTCAGCCCCTCTGTTTCAGCCCCTCTGTTTCATCCCCTCTGTTTCAGCCCCTTGGTTTCAGCACCTCTGTTTCAGCCCCTCAGTTTCAGCCCCTCTGTTTCAGCCCCTCTGTTTCTCGCCCTCTGTTTCAGTCCCACTGTTTCTCGCTCTCTGTTTCAGCCCCTCTGTTTCTCGCCCTCTGTTTCAGCCCCACTGTTTCAGGCCCTCTGTTTCAGCCCCTCTGTTTCAGCCCCTCTGTTTCCGCCCCTCTGTTTCTCGCCCTCTGATTCAGCCCCTCTGTTTCAGCCCCAATGTTTCTCGCCCTCTGTTTCTCGCCCTCTGTTTCTCGCCATCTGTTTCAGCCCCTCTGTTTCTCGCCCTCTGTTTCAGCCCCTCTGTTTCAGCCCCTCTGTTTCAGCCCCTCTGTTTCTCGCCCTCTGTTTCTCGCCCTCTGTTTCTCGCCCTCTGTTTCTCGCCCTCTGTTTCAGCCCCTCTGTTTCTCGCCCTCTGTTTCTCGCCCTCTGTTTCAGCCCCTCTGTTTCTCGCCCTCTGTTTCAGCCCCTCTGTTACAGCCCCTCTGTTTCATCCCCTCTGTTTCAGCCCCTTGGTTTCAGCACCTCTGTTTCAGCCCCTCTGTTTCAGCCCCTCTGTTTCAGCCCCTCTGTTTCTCGCGCTCTGTTTCAGCCCCTCTGTTTCTCGCTCTCTGTTTCAGCCCCTCTGTTTCTCGCCCTCTGTTTCAGCCCCACTGTTTCAGGCCCTCTGTTTCAGCCCCTCTGTTTCAGCCCCTCTGTTTCAGCCCCTCTGTTTCCGCCCCTCTGTCTCTCGCCCTCTGTTTCAGCCCCTCTGTTTCTCGCTCTCTGTTTAAGCCCCTCTGTTTCTCGCCCTCCGTTTCAGCCCCTCAATTTCAGCCCCTCTGTTTCAGCCCCTCTGTTTCAGCCCCTCTGTTTCAGCCCCTCTGTTTCTCGCCCTCTGCTTCAGCCCCTCTGTTTCTCGCTCTCTGTTTCAGCCCCTCTGTTTCTCGCCCTCTGTTTCAGCCCCTCTGTTTCACCCCTCTGTTACAGCCCCTCTGTTTCAGCCCCTCTGTTTCAGCCCCTCTGTTTCTCGCCCTCTGTTTCTCGCCCTCAGTTTCTCGCCCTCTGTTTCTCGCCCTCTGTTTCTCGCCCTCTGTTTCAGCCCCTCTGTTTCAGCTCCTCTGTTTCTCGCACTCTGTTTCTGCTCCTCTGTTTCTCGCTCTCTGTTTCAGCCCCTCTGTTTCTCGCCCTCTGTTTCAGCCCCTCTGTTTCAGCCCCTCTGTTTCAGCCCCTCTGTTTCAGCCTCTCTGTTTCAGCCCCTCTGTTTCAGCCCCTCTGTTTCAGCCAGTCTATTTCTCGCCCTCTGTTTCTCGTCGTCTGTTTCTCGCCCTCTGTTTCAGCCCCTCTGTTTCAGCCCCTCTGTTTCTCGCCCTCTCTTCCAGCCCTTCTGTTTCAGCCCCTCTGTTTCTCGCCCTCTGTTTCAGCCCCTCTGTTCCTCGCCCTCTGTTTCAGCCCCTCTGTTTCAGCCCCTCTGTTTCAGCCCCTCTGTTTCAGCCCCTCTGTTTCAACCCTTCTGTTTCAGCCCCTCTGTTTCTCACACTCTGTTTCTCGCCCTCTCTTTCAGCCCCTCTGTTTCATCCCCGCTGTTTCTCGCCCTCTGTTTCAGCCCCTCTGTTTCAGCCCCTCTGTTTCAGCCCCTCTGTTTCAGCCCCTCTGTTTCTCGCCCTCTGTTTCTCGCCCTCTGTTTCTCGCCCTCTGTTTCAGCCCCTCTGTTTCAGCCCCTCTGTTTCAGCCCCTCTGTCTCAGCCCCTCTGTTTCAGCCCCTCTGTTTCAGCCGCTCTGTTTCTCGCCCTCAGTTTCTCGCCCTCTGTTTCAGCCCCTCTGTTTCAGCCGCTCTGTTTCAGCCCCTCTGTCTCAGCCCCTCTGTTTCAGCCCCTCTGTTTCAGCCCCTCTGTTTCCCGCCCTCTGTTTCTCGCCCTCTGTTTCTCGCCCTCTGTTTCTCGCCCTCTGTTTCAGCCCCTCTGTTTCAGCCCCTCTGTTTCAGCCCCTCTGTCTCAGCCCCTCTGTTTCAGCCCCTCTGTTTCAGCCGCTCTGTTTCAGACCCTCTGTTTAAGCCCCTCTGTTTCTCGCCCTCTGTTTCTCGCCCTCTGTTTCAGCCCCTCTGTTTCAGCCCCTCTGTTTCAGCCCCTCTGTTTCAGCCCCTCTGTTTCTCGCCCTCTGTTTCAGCCCCTCTGTTCCTCGCCCTCTGTTTCAGCCCCTCTGTTTCAGCCCCTCTGTTTCAGCCCCTCTATTTCAGCCCCTCTGTTTCAGGCCCTCTGTTTCAGCCCCTCTGTTTCACCCCCTCTGTTTCTCGCGCTCTGTTTCAGCCCCTCTGTTTCTCGCTCTCTGTTTCAGCCCCTCTGTTTCTCGCCCTCTGTTTCAGCCCCACTGTTTCAGGCCCTCTGTTTCAGCCCCTCTGTTTCAGCCCCTCTGTTTCAGCCCCTCTGTTTCCGCCCCTCTGTCTCTGGCCCTCTGTTTCAGCCCCTCTGTTTCAGCCCCTCTGTTTCAGCCCCTCTGTTTCAGCCCCTCTGTTTCATCCCCACTGTTTCAGCCCCTTGGTTTCAGCACCTCTGTTTCAGCCCCTCTGTTTCAGCCCCTCTGTTTCTCGCCCTCTGTTTCTCGCCCTCTGTTTCTCGCCCTCTGTTTCTCGCTCTCTGTTTCAGCCCCTCTGTTTCTCGCCCTCTGTTTCAGCCCCACTGTTTCAGGCCCTCTGTTTCAGCCCCTCTGTTTCAGCCCCTCTGTTTCCGCCCCTCTGTTTCTCGCCCTCTGATTCAGCCCCTCTGTTTCTCGCTCTCTGTTTCAGCCCCTCTGTATCTCGCTCTCTGTTTCAGCCCCTCTGTTTCAGCCCCTCTGTTTCAGCCCCTCTGTTTCAGCCCCTCTGTTTCTCGCCCTCTGCATCAGCCCCTCTGTTTCTCGCTCTCTGTTTCAGCCCCTCTGTTTCTCGCCCTCTGTTTCAGCCCCTCTGTTTCAGCCCCTCTGTTACAGCCCCTCTGTTTCAGCCCCTCTGTTTCAGCCCCTCTGTTTCTCGCACTCTGGTTCTCGCCCTCTGTTTCTCGCCCTCTGTTTATCGCACTCTGTTTCTCGCCCTCTGTTTCAGCCCCTCTGTTTCAGCCCCTCTGTTTCAGCCCCTCTGTTTCTTGCCCTCTGTTTCAGACCATCTGTTTCAGCCCCTCTGTTTCAGCCCCTCTGTTTCAGCCCCTCTGTATCTCGCCCTCTGTTTCAGCCCCTCTGTTTCTCGCCCTCTGTTTCAGCCCCTCTGTATCAGCCCCTCTGTTTCAGCCACTCTGTTTCAGCCCCTCTGTTTCAGCCCCTCTGTATCTCGCCCTCTCTTTCAGCCCCTCTGTTTCAGCCCCTCTGTTTCAGCCCCTCTGTTTCAGCCCCTCTGTTTCAGTCCCTCACTTTCAGCCCCTCTGTTTCAGCCCCTCTGTTTCAGTCACTCATTTTCAGCCCCTCTGTTTCAGCCCCAATGTTTCTCGCCCTCTGTTTCTCGCGATCTGTTTCTCGCCCTCTGTTTCAGCCCCTCTGTTTCAGCCCCTCTGTTTCAGCTCCTCTGTTTCAGCCCCTCTGTTTCTCGCCCTCTGTTTCTCACCGTCTGTTTCAGCCCCTCTGTTTCTCGCCCTCTGTTTCAGCCCCTCTGTTTCAGCCCCTCTGTTTCAGCCCCTCAGTTTCTCGCCCTCTGTTTCTCGCCCTCTGTTTCTCGCCCTCTGTTTCTCGCCCTCTGTTTCATCCCCTCTGTTTCTCGCCCTCTGTTTCTCGCCCTCTGTTTCAGCCCCTCTGTTTCTCGCCCTCTGTTTCATCCCCTCTGTTACAGCCCCTCAGTTTCATCCCCTCTGTTTCAGCCACTTGGTTTCAGCACCTCTGTTTCAGCCCCTCTGTTTCAGCCCCTCTGTTTCAACCCCTCTGTTTCTCGCCAACTGTTTCAGCCCCTCTGTTTCTCGCTCTCTGTTTAAGCCCCTCTGTTTCTCGCCCTCCGTTTCAGCCCCTCTGTTTCAGCCCCTCTGTTTCAGCCCCTCTGTTTCAGCCCCTCTGTTTCAGCCCCTCTGTTTCTCGCCCTCTGCTTCAGCCCCTCTGTTTCTCGCTCTCTGTTTCAGCCCCTCTGTTTCTCGCCCTCTGTTTCAGCCCCTCTGTTTCATCCCCTCTGTTACAGCCCCTCTGTTTCAGCCCCTATGTTTCAGCCCCTCTGTTTCTCGCCCTCTGTTTCTCGCCCTCTGTTTCTCGCCCTCTGTTTCTCGCCCTCTGTTTCTCGCCCTCTGTTTCAGCCCCTCTGTTTCATCCCCTCTGTTTCTCGCCCTCTGTTTCAGCCCCTCTGTTTCAGGCCCTCTGTTTCAGCACCTCTGTATCTCGCCCTCTGTTTCAGCCCCTCTGTTTCTCGCCCTCTGTTTCAGCCCCTCTGTTTCAACCCCTCTGTTTCTCGCCCTCTGTTTCAGCCCCTCTGTTTTGCGCCCTCTGTTTCTCGCCCTCTGTTTCAGCCCCTCTGTTTCAGCCCCGCTGTTTCTCGCCCTCTGTTTCAGCCCCTCTGTTTCAGCCCCTCTGTTTCTCGCCCTCTGTTTCAGCCCCTCTGTTTCGCGCCCTCTGTTTCTCGCCCTCTGTTTCAGCCCCTCTGTTTCAGCCCCGCTGTTTCTCGCCCTCTGTTTCACCCCCTCTTTTTCAGCCCCTCTGTTTCAGCCCCTGTGTTTCAGCCCCTCTGTTTCAGCCCCTCTGTTTCTCGCACTCTGTTTCAGCCCCTCTGTTTCTCGCTCTCTGTTTCAGCCCCTCTGTTTCTCGCCCTCTTTTTCAGCATCTCTGTTTCAACCCCTCTGTTTCAGCCCCTCTGTTTCAGCCCCTCTGTTTCAGCCCCTCTGATTCAGCCCCTCTGTTTCCGCCCCTCTTTTTCTCGCCCTCTGTTTCAGCCCCTCTGTTTCTCGCTATCTGTTTCAGCCCCTCATTTCTCACCCTCTGTTTGAGCCCCTCTGTTTCAGCCCCTCTGTTTCAGCCCCTCTGTTTCAGCCCCTCTGTTTCAGCCAGTCTGTTTCTCGCCCTCTGTTTCTCGCCGTCTGTTTCTCGCCCTCTGTTTCAGCCCCTCTGTTTCAGCCCCTCTGTTTCAGCCCCTCTGTTTCAGCCTCTCTGTTTCAGCCCCTCTGTTTCAGCCCCTCTGTTTCACCCAGTCTATTTCTCGCCCTCTGTTTCTCGTCGTCTGTTTCTCGCCCTCTGTTTCAGCCCCTCTGTTTCAGCCCCTCTGTTTCTCGCCCTCTCTTTCAGCCCCTCTGTTTCAGCCCCTCTGTTTCTCGCCCTCTGTTTCAGCCCCTCTGTTCCTCGCCCTCTGTTTCAGCCCCTCTGTTTCAGCCCCTCTGTTTCGGCCCCTCTGTTTCAACCCCTCTGTTTCAGCCCCTCTGTTTCTCACACTCTGTTTCTCGCCCCCTGTTTCAGCCCCTCTGTTTCAGCCCCGCTGTTTCTCGCCCTCTGTTTCAGCCCCTCTGTTTCAGCCCCTCTGTTTCAGCCCCTCTGTTTCAGCCCCTCTGTTTCTCGCCCTCTGTTTCTCGCCCTCTGTTTCTCGCCCTCTGTTTCAGCCCCTCTGTTTCAGCCCCTCTGTTTCAGACCCTCTGTCTCAGTCCCTCTGTTTCAGCCCCTCTGTTTCAGCCGCTCTGTTTCTCGCCCTCTGTTTCTCACCCTCTGTTTCAGCCCCTCTGTTTCAGCCCCTTTGTTTCAGCCCCTCTGTCTCAGCCCCTCGGTTTCAGCCCCTCTGTTTCAGCCGCTCTGTTTCTCGCCCTCTGTTTCTCGCCCTCTGTTTCTCGCCCTCTGTTTCTCGCCCTCTGTTTCAGACACTCTGTTTCAGCCCCTCTGTTTCAGCCCCTCTGTCTCAGCCCCTCTGTTTCAGCCCCTCTGTTTCAGCCGCTCTGTTTCAGACCCTCTGTTTAAGCCCCTCTGTTTCTCGCCCTCTGTTTCTCGCCCTCTGTTTCTGCCCCTCTGTTTGAGCCCCGCTGTTTCTCGCACTCTGTTTCTCGCCCTCTGTTTCTCGCCCTCTTTTTCAGCCCCTCTGTTTCAGCCCCTCTGTTTCAGCCCCTATTTTTCAGCCCCTCGGTTTCTCGCCCTCTGTTTCTCGCCCTCTGTTTCAGCCCCTCTGTTTCTCGCCCTCTGTTTCAGCCCCTTGGTTTCAGCACCTCTGTTTCAGCCCCTCTGTTTCAGCCCCTATGTTTCAGCCCCTCTGTTTCTCGCCCTCTGTTTCAGCCCCTCTGTTTCTCGCTCTCTGTTTCAGCCCCTCTATTTCTCGCCCTCTGTTTCAGCCCCACTGTTTCAGGCCCTCTGTTTCAGCTCCTCTGTTTCAGCCCCTCTGTTTCCGCCCCTCTGTTTCTCGCCCTCTGATTCAGCCCCTCTGTTTCTCGCTCTCTGTTTCAGCCCCTCTGTATCTTGCTCTGTTTCAGCCCCTCTGTTTCAGCCCCTCTGTTTCAGCCCCTCTGTTTCAGCCCCTCTGTTTCTCGCCCTCTGTTTCAGCCCCTCTGTTTCAGCCCCTCTGTTACAGCCCCTCTGTTTCAGCCCCTCTGTTTCAGCCCCTCTGTTTCTCGCCCTCTGTTTCTCGCCCTCTGTTTCTCGCCCTCTATTTCTCGCCCTCTGTTTCTCGCCCTCTGTTTCTCGCCCTCTGTTTCAGCCCCTCTGTTTCAGCCCCTCTGTTTCTCGCCCTCTGTTTCAGCCCCTCAGTTACAGCCCCTCTGTTTCAGCACCTCTGTATCTCGCCCTCTGTTTCAGCCCCTCTGTTTCAGCCCCTCTGTTTCAGCCCCTCTGTTTCTCGCTCTCTGTTTCAGCCCCTCTGTTTCTCGCCCTCTGTTTCAGCCCCTCTGTTTCAGCCCCTCTGTTACAGCCCCTCTGTTTCAGCCCCTCTGTTTCAGCCCCTCTGTTTCTCGCCCTCTGTTTCTCGCCCTCTGTTTCTCGCCCTCTGTTTATCGCCCTCTGTTTCTCGCCCTCTGTTTCAGCCCCTCTGTTTCAGCCCCTCTGTTTCAGCCCCTCTGTTTCTTGCCCTCTGTTTCAGACCATCTGTTTCAGCCCCTCTGTTTCAGCCCCTCTGTTTCAGCCCCTCTGTATCTCGCCCTCTGTTTCAGCCCCTCTGTTTCTCGCCCTCTGTTTCAGCCCCTCTGTATCAGCCTCTCTGTTTCAGCCACTCTGTTTCAGCCCCGCTGTTTCAGCCCCTCTGTTTCAGCCCCTCTGTTTCAGCCCCTCTGTTTCAGTCACTCTGTTTCAGCCCCTCTGTTTCACCCACAATGTTTCTCGCCCTCTGTTTCTCGCCCTCTGTTTCTCGCCCTCTGTTTCAGCCCCTCTGTTTCAGCCCCTCTGTTTCAGCTCCTCTGTTTCAGCCCCTCTGTTTCTCGCCCTCTGTTTCTCGCCGTCTGTTTCAGCCCCTCTGTTTCTCGCCCTCTGTTTCAGCCCCTCTGTTTCAGCCCCTCTGTTTCAGCCCCTCTGTTTCTCGCCCTCTGTTTCTCGCCCTCTGTTTCTCGCCCTCTGTTTCTCGCCCTCTGTTCCAGCCCCTCTGTTTCTCGCCCTCTGTTTCTCGCCCTCTGTTTCAGCCCCTCTGTTTCTCGCCCTCTGTTTCAGCCCCTCTGTTTCAGCCCCTCTGTTTCATCCCGTCTGTTTCAGCCCCTTGGTTTCAGCACCTCTGTTTCAGCCCCTCTGTTTCAGCCCCTCAGTTTCAGCCCCTCTGTTTCTTGCGCTCAGTTTCAGCCCCTCTGTTTCTCGCTCTCTGTTTCAGCCCCTCTGTTTCTCGCCCTCTGTTTCAGCCCCACTGTTTCAGGCCCTCTGTTTCAGCCCCTCTGTTTCAGCCCCTCTGTTTCAGCCCCTCTGTTTCCGCCCCTCTGTCTCTCGCCCTCTGTTTCAGCCCCTCTGTTTCTCGCTCTCTGTTTAAGCCCCTCTGTTTCTCGCCCTCCGTTTCAGCCCTTCTGTTTCAGCCCCTCTGTTTCAGCCCCTCTGTTTCAGCCCCTCTGTTTCAGCCCCTCTGTTTCTTGCCCTCTGCTTCAGCCCCTCTGTTTCTCGCTCTCTGTTTCAGCCCCTCTGTTTCTCGCCCTCTGTTTCAGCCCCTCTGTTTCATCCCCTCTGTTACAGCCCCTCTGTTTCAGCCCCTCTGTTTCAGCCCCTCTGTTTCTCGCCCTCTGTTTCTCGCCCTCTATTTCTCGCCCTCTGTTTCTCGCCCTCTGTTTCTCGCCCTCTGTTTCAGCCCCTCTGTTTCAGCCCCTCTGTTTCTCGCCCTCTGTTTCAGCCCCTCAGTTACAGCCCCTCTGTTTCAGCACCTCTGTATCTCGCCCTCTGTTTCAGCCGCTCTGTTTCTCGCCCTCTGTTTCAGCCCCTCTGTTTCAGCCCCTCTGTTTCTCGCCCTCTGTTTCAGCCCCTCTGTTTCGCGCCCTCTGTTTCTCGCCCTCTGTTTCTCGCCCTCTGTTTCTGCCCCTCTGTTTGAGCCCAGCTGTTTCTCGCCCTCTGTTTCTCGCCCTCTGTTTCTCGCCCTCTGTTTCAGCCCCTCTGTTTCAGCCCCTCTGTTTCAGCCCCTCTGTTTCTCGCCCTCTGTTTCTCGCCCTCTGTTTCAGCCCCTCTGTTTCAGCCCCTCTGTTTCAGCCCCTCTGTTTCAGGCCCTCTGTTTCAGCCCCTCTGTTTCAGCCCCTCTGTTTCTCGCCCTCTGTTTCAGCCCCTCTGTTTCAGCCCCTCTGTTTCATCCCCTCTGTTTCAGCCCCTTGGTTTCAGCACCTCTGTTTCAGCCCCTCTGTTTCAGCCCCTCTGTTTCTCGCCCTCTGTTTCAGCCCCTCTGTTTCTCGCTCTCTGTTTCAGCCCCTCTGTTTCTCGCCCTGTGTTTCAGCCACACTGTTTCAGGCCCTCTGTTTCAGCCCCTCTGTTTCAGCCCCTCTGTTTCCGCCCCTCTGTTTCTCACCCTCTGATTCAGCCCCTCTGTTTCTCGCTCTCTGTTTCAGCCCCTCTGTATCTCGCTCTCTGTTTCAGCCCCTCTGTTTCAGCCCCTCTGTTTCAGCCCCTCTGTTTCTCGCCCTCTGCATCAGCCCCTCTGTTTCTCGCTCTCTGTTTCAGCCCCTCTGTTTCTCGCCCTCTGTTTCAGCCCCTCTGTTTCAGCCCCTCTGTTACAGCCCCTCTGTTTCAGCCCCTCTGTTTCAGCCCCTCTGTTTCTCGCCCTCTGTTTCTCGCCCTCTGTTTCTCGCCCTCTGTTTATCGCCCTCTGTTTCTCGCCCTCTGTTTCAGCCCCTCTGTTTCAGCCCCTCTGTTTCAGCCCCTCTGTTTCTTGCCCTCTGTTTCAGACCATCTGTTTCAGCCCCTCTGTTTCAGCCCCTCTGTTTCAGCCCCTCTGTATCTCGCCCTCTGTTTCAGCCCCTCTGTTTCTCGCCCTCTGTTTCAGCCCCTCTGTTTCAGCCCCTCTGTTTCAGCCACTCTGTTTCAGCCCCTCTGTTTCAGCCCCTCTGTTTCTCGCCCTCTCTTTCAGCCCCTCTGTTTCAGCCCCTCTGTTTCAGCCCCTCTGTTTCAGCCCCTCTGTTTCTAGCCCTTCTGTTTCAGCCCTTCTGTTTCAGCCCCTCTGTTTCAGTCACTCTGTTTCAGCCCCTCTGTTTCAGCCCCAATGTTTCTCGCCCTCTGTTTCTCGCCCTCTGTTTCTCGCCCTCTGTTTCAGCCCCTCTGTTTCAGCCCCTCTGTTTCAGCTCCTCTGTTTCAGCCCCTCTGTTTCTCGCCCTCTGTTTCTCGCCTTCTGTTTCAGCCTCTCTGTTTCTCGCCCTCTGTTTCAGCCCCTCTGTTTCAGCCCCTCTGTTTCAGCCCCTCTGTTTCTCGCCCTCTGTTTCTCGCCCTCTGTTTCTCGCCCTCTGTTTCTCGCCCTCTGCTTCAGCCCCTCTGTTTCTCGCCCTCTGTTTCTCGCCCTCTGTTTCAGCCCCTCTGTTTCTCGCCCTCTGTTTCAGCCCCTCTGTTTCAGCCCCACTGTTTCATCCCCTCTGTTTCAGCCCCTTGGTTTCAGCACCTCTGTTTCAGCCCCTCTGTTTCAGCCCCTCTGTTTCACCCCCTCTGTTTCTCGCGCTCTGTTTCAGCCCCTCTGTTTCTAGCTCTCTGTTTCAGCCCCTCTGTTTCTCGCCCTCTGTTTCAGCCCCACTGTTTCAGGCCCTCTGTTTCAGCCCCTCTGTTTCAGCCCCTCTGTTTCAGCCCCTCTGTTTCCGCCCCTCTGTCTCTCACCCTCTGTTTCAGCCCCTCTGTTTCTCGCTCTCTGTTTTAGCCCCTCTGTTTCTCGCCCTCCGTTTCAGCCCCTCTGTTTCAGCCCCTCTGTTTCAGCCCCTCTGTTTCAGCCCCTCTGTTTCAGCCTCTCTGTTTCTCGCCCTCTGCTTCAGCCCCTCTGTTTCTCGCTCTCTGTTTAAGCCCCTCTGTTTCTCGCCCTCTGTTTCAGCCCCTCTGTTTCATCCCCTCTGTTACAGCCCCTCTGTTTCAGCCCCTCTGTTTCAGCCCCTCTGTTTTTCGCACTCTGTTTCTCGCCCTCTGTTTCTCGCCCTCTGTTTCACCCCTCTGTTACAGCCCCTCTGTTTCAGCCCCTCTGTTTCAGCCCCTCTGTTTCTCGCCCTCTGTTTCTCGCCCTCAGTTTCTCGCCCTCTGTTTCTCGCCCTCTGTTTCTCGCCCTCTGTTTCAGCCCCTCTGTTTCAGCTCCTCTGTTTCTCGCACTCTGTTTCTGCTCCTCTGTTTCTCGCTCTCTGTTTCAGCCCCTCTGTTTCTCGCCCTCTGTTTCAGCCCCTCTGTTTCAGCCCCTCTGTTTCAGCCCCTCTGTTTCAGCCTCTCTGTTTCAGCCCCTCTGTTTCAGCCCCTCTGTTTCAGCCAGTCTATTTCTCGCCCTCTGTTTCTCGTCGTCTGTTTCTCGCCCTCTGTTTCAGCCCCTCTGTTTCAGCCCCTCTGTTTCTCGCCCTCTCTTCCAGCCCTTCTGTTTCAGCCCCTCTGTTTCTCGCCCTCTGTTTCAGCCCCTCTGTTCCTCGCCCTCTGTTTCAGCCCCTCTGTTTCAGCCCCTCTGTTTCAGCCCCTCTGTTTCAGCCCCTCTGTTTCAACCCTTCTGTTTCAGCCCCTCTGTTTCTCACACTCTGTTTCTCGCCCTCTCTTTCAGCCCCTCTGTTTCATCCCCGCTGTTTCTCGCCCTCTGTTTCAGCCCCTCTGTTTCAGCCCCTCTGTTTCAGCCCCTCTGTTTCAGCCCCTCTGTTTCTCGCCCTCTGTTTCTCGCCCTCTGTTTCTCGCCCTCTGTTTCAGCCCCTCTGTTTCAGCCCCTCTGTTTCAGCCCCTCTGTCTCAGCCCCTCTGTTTCAGCCCCTCTGTTTCAGCCGCTCTGTTTCTCGCCCTCAGTTTCTCGCCCTCTGTTTCAGCCCCTCTGTTTCAGCCGCTCTGTTTCAGCCCCTCTGTCTCAGCCCCTCTGTTTCAGCCCCTCTGTTTCAGCCCCTCTGTTTCCCGCCCTCTGTTTCTCGCCCTCTGTTTCTCGCCCTCTGTTTCTCGCCCTCTGTTTCAGCCCCTCTGTTTCAGCCCCTCTGTTTCAGCCCCTCTGTCTCAGCCCCTCTGTTTCAGCCCCTCTGTTTCAGCCGCTCTGTTTCAGACCCTCTGTTTAAGCCCCTCTGTTTCTCGCCCTCTGTTTCTCGCCCTCTGTTTCAGCCCCTCTGTTTCAGCCCCTCTGTTTCAGCCCCTCTGTTTCAGCCCCTCTGTTTCTCGCCCTCTGTTTCAGCCCCTCTGTTCCTCGCCCTCTGTTTCAGCCCCTCTGTTTCAGCCCCTCTGTTTCAGCCCCTCTATTTCAGCCCCTCTGTTTCAGGCCCTCTGTTTCAGCCCCTCTGTTTCACCCCCTCTGTTTCTCGCGCTCTGTTTCAGCCCCTCTGTTTCTCGCTCTCTGTTTCAGCCCCTCTGTTTCTCGCCCTCTGTTTCAGCCCCACTGTTTCAGGCCCTCTGTTTCAGCCCCTCTGTTTCAGCCCCTCTGTTTCAGCCCCTCTGTTTCCGCCCCTCTGT
This sequence comes from Stegostoma tigrinum, assembly GCF_030684315.1. Lineage (NCBI taxonomy): Eukaryota > Metazoa > Chordata > Chondrichthyes > Orectolobiformes > Stegostomatidae > Stegostoma > Stegostoma tigrinum. Next base: position 41,200 of record NW_026728494.1, on the reverse strand, counting down.
CTCTGGCCCTCTGTTTCAGCCCCTCTGTTTCAGCCCCTCTGTTTCAGCCCCTCTGTTTCAGCCCCTCTGTTTCATCCCCACTGTTTCAGCCCCTTGGTTTCAGCACCTCTGTTTCAGCCCCTCTGTTTCAGCCCCTCTGTTTCTCGCCCTCTGTTTCTCGCCCTCTGTTTCTCGCCCTCTGTTTCTCGCTCTCTGTTTCAGCCCCTCTGTTTCTCGCCCTCTGTTTCAGCCCCACTGTTTCAGGCCCTCTGTTTCAGCCCCTCTGTTTCAGCCCCTCTGTTTCCGCCCCTCTGTTTCACGCCCTCTGATTCAGCCCCTCTGTTTCTCGCTCTCTGTTTCAGCCCCTCTGTATCTCGCTCTCTGTTTCAGCCCCTCTGTTTCAGCCCCTCTGTTTCAGCCCCTCTGTTTCAGCCCCTCTGTTTCTCGCCCTCTGCATCAGCCCCTCTGTTTCTCGCTCTCTGTTTCAGCCCCTCTGTTTCTCGCCCTCTGTTTCAGCCCCTCTGTTTCAGCCCCTCTGTTACAGCCCCTCTGTTTCAGCCCCTCTGTTTCAGCCCCTCTGTTTCTCGCACTCTGGTTCTCGCCCTCTGTTTCTCGCCCTCTGTTTATCGCACTCTGTTTCTCGCCCTCTGTTTCAGCCCCTCTGTTTCAGCCCCTCTGTTTCAGCCCCTCTGTTTCTTGCCCTCTGTTTCAGACCATCTGTTTCAGCCCCTCTGTTTCAGCCCCTCTGTTTCAGCCCCTCTGTATCTCGCCCTCTGTTTCAGCCCCTCTGTTTCTCGCCCTCTGTTTCAGCCCCTCTGTATCAGCCCCTCTGTTTCAGCCACTCTGTTTCAGCCCCTCTGTTTCAGCCCCTCTGTATCTCGCCCTCTCTTTCAGCCCCTCTGTTTCAGCCCCTCTGTCTCAGCCCCTCTGTTTCAGCCCCTCTGTTTCAGCCCCTCTGTTTCCCGCCCTCTGTTTCTCGCCCTCTGTTTCTCGCCCTCTGTTTCTCGCCCTCTGTTTCAGCCCCTCTGTTTCAGCCCCTCTGTTTCAGCCCCTCTGTCTCAGCCCCTCTGTTTCAGCCCCTCTGTTTCAGCCGCTCTGTTTCAGACCCTCTGTTTAAGCCCCTCTGTTTCTCGCCCTCTGTTTCTCGCCCTCTGTTTCAGCCCCTCTGTTTCAGCCCCTCTGTTTCAGCCCCTCTGTTTCAGCCCCTCTGTTTCTCGCCCTCTGTTTCAGCCCCTCTGTTCCTCGCCCTCTGTTTCAGCCCCTCTGTTTCAGCCCCTCTGTTTCAGCCCCTCTATTTCAGCCCCTCTGTTTCAGGCCCTCTGTTTCAGCCCCTCTGTTTCACCCCCTCTGTTTCTCGCGCTCTGTTTCAGCCCCTCTGTTTCTCGCTCTCTGTTTCAGCCCCTCTGTTTCTCGCCCTCTGTTTCAGCCCCACTGTTTCAGGCCCTCTGTTTCAGCCCCTCTGTTTCAGCCCCTCTGTTTCAGCCCCTCTGTTTCCGCCCCTCTGTCTCTGGCCCTCTGTTTCAGCCCCTCTGTTTCAGCCCCTCTGTTTCAGCCCCTCTGTTTCAGCCCCTCTGTTTCATCCCCACTGTTTCAGCCCCTTGGTTTCAGCACCTCTGTTTCAGCCCCTCTGTTTCAGCCCCTCTGTTTCTCGCCCTCTGTTTCTCGCCCTCTGTTTCTCGCCCTCTGTTTCTCGCTCTCTGTTTCAGCCCCTCTGTTTCTCGCCCTCTGTTTCAGCCCCACTGTTTCAGGCCCTCTGTTTCAGCCCCTCTGTTTCAGCCCCTCTGTTTCCGCCCCTCTGTTTCTCGCCCTCTGATTCAGCCCCTCTGTTTCTCGCTCTCTGTTTCAGCCCCTCTGTATCTCGCTCTCTGTTTCAGCCCCTCTGTTTCAGCCCCTCTGTTTCAGCCCCTCTGTTTCAGCCCCTCTGTTTCTCGCCCTCTGCATCAGCCCCTCTGTTTCTCGCTCTCTGTTTCAGCCCCTCTGTTTCTCGCCCTCTGTTTCAGCCCCTCTGTTTCAGCCCCTCTGTTACAGCCCCTCTGTTTCAGCCCCTCTGTTTCAGCCCCTCTGTTTCTCGCACTCTGGTTCTCGCCCTCTGTTTCTCGCCCTCTGTTTATCGCACTCTGTTTCTCGCCCTCTGTTTCAGCCCCTCTGTTTCAGCCCCTCTGTTTCAGCCCCTCTGTTTCTTGCCCTCTGTTTCAGACCATCTGTTTCAGCCCCTCTGTTTCAGCCCCTCTGTTTCAGCCCCTCTGTATCTCGCCCTCTGTTTCAGCCCCTCTGTTTCTCGCCCTCTGTTTCAGCCCCTCTGTATCAGCCCCTCTGTTTCAGCCACTCTGTTTCAGCCCCTCTGTTTCAGCCCCTCTGTATCTCGCCCTCTCTTTCAGCCCCTCTGTTTCAGCCCCTCTGTTTCAGCCCCTCTGTTTCAGCCCCTCTGTTTCAGTCCCTCACTTTCAGCCCCTCTGTTTCAGCCCCTCTGTTTCAGTCACTCATTTTCAGCCCCTCTGTTTCAGCCCCAATGTTTCTCGCCCTCTGTTTCTCGCGATCTGTTTCTCGCCCTCTGTTTCAGCCCCTCTGTTTCAGCCCCTCTGTTTCAGCTCCTCTGTTTCAGCCCCTCTGTTTCTCGCCCTCTGTTTCTCACCGTCTGTTTCAGCCCCTCTGTTTCTCGCCCTCTGTTTCAGCCCCTCTGTTTCAGCCCCTCTGTTTCAGCCCCTCAGTTTCTCGCCCTCTGTTTCTCGCCCTCTGTTTCTCGCCCTCTGTTTCTCGCCCTCTGTTTCATCCCCTCTGTTTCTCGCCCTCTGTTTCTCGCCCTCTGTTTCAGCCCCTCTGTTTCTCGCCCTCTGTTTCATCCCCTCTGTTACAGCCCCTCAGTTTCATCCCCTCTGTTTCAGCCACTTGGTTTCAGCACCTCTGTTTCAGCCCCTCTGTTTCAGCCCCTCTGTTTCAACCCCTCTGTTTCTCGCCAACTGTTTCAGCCCCTCTGTTTCTCGCTCTCTGTTTAAGCCCCTCTGTTTCTCGCCCTCCGTTTCAGCCCCTCTGTTTCAGCCCCTCTGTTTCAGCCCCTCTGTTTCAGCCCCTCTGTTTCAGCCCCTCTGTTTCTCGCCCTCTGCTTCAGCCCCTCTGTTTCTCGCTCTCTGTTTCAGCCCCTCTGTTTCTCGCCCTCTGTTTCAGCCCCTCTGTTTCATCCCCTCTGTTACAGCCCCTCTGTTTCAGCCCCTATGTTTCAGCCCCTCTGTTTCTCGCCCTCTGTTTCTCGCCCTCTGTTTCTCGCCCTCTGTTTCTCGCCCTCTGTTTCTCGCCCTCTGTTTCAGCCCCTCTGTTTCATCCCCTCTGTTTCTCGCCCTCTGTTTCAGCCCCTCTGTTTCAGGCCCTCTGTTTCAGCACCTCTGTATCTCGCCCTCTGTTTCAGCCCCTCTGTTTCTCGCCCTCTGTTTCAGCCCCTCTGTTTCAACCCCTCTGTTTCTCGCCCTCTGTTTCAGCCCCTCTGTTTTGCGCCCTCTGTTTCTCGCCCTCTGTTTCAGCCCCTCTGTTTCAGCCCCGCTGTTTCTCGCCCTCTGTTTCAGCCCCTCTGTTTCAGCCCCTCTGTTTCTCGCCCTCTGTTTCAGCCCCTCTGTTTCGCGCCCTCTGTTTCTCGCCCTCTGTTTCAGCCCCTCTGTTTCAGCCCCGCTGTTTCTCGCCCTCTGTTTCACCCCCTCTTTTTCAGCCCCTCTGTTTCAGCCCCTGTGTTTCAGCCCCTCTGTTTCAGCCCCTCTGTTTCTCGCACTCTGTTTCAGCCCCTCTGTTTCTCGCTCTCTGTTTCAGCCCCTCTGTTTCTCGCCCTCTTTTTCAGCATCTCTGTTTCAACCCCTCTGTTTCAGCCCCTCTGTTTCAGCCCCTCTGTTTCAGCCCCTCTGATTCAGCCCCTCTGTTTCCGCCCCTCTTTTTCTCGCCCTCTGTTTCAGCCCCTCTGTTTCTCGCTATCTGTTTCAGCCCCTCATTTCTCACCCTCTGTTTGAGCCCCTCTGTTTCAGCCCCTCTGTTTCAGCCCCTCTGTTTCAGCCCCTCTGTTTCAGCCAGTCTGTTTCTCGCCCTCTGTTTCTCGCCGTCTGTTTCTCGCCCTCTGTTTCAGCCCCTCTGTTTCAGCCCCTCTGTTTCAGCCCCTCTGTTTCAGCCTCTCTGTTTCAGCCCCTCTGTTTCAGCCCCTCTGTTTCACCCAGTCTATTTCTCGCCCTCTGTTTCTCGTCGTCTGTTTCTCGCCCTCTGTTTCAGCCCCTCTGTTTCAGCCCCTCTGTTTCTCGCCCTCTCTTTCAGCCCCTCTGTTTCAGCCCCTCTGTTTCTCGCCCTCTGTTTCAGCCCCTCTGTTCCTCGCCCTCTGTTTCAGCCCCTCTGTTTCAGCCCCTCTGTTTCAGCCCCTCTGTTTCAACCCCTCTGTTTCAGCCCCTCTGTTTCTCACACTCTGTTTCTCGCCCCCTGTTTCAGCCCCTCTGTTTCAGCCCCGCTGTTTCTCGCCCTCTGTTTCAGCCCCTCTGTTTCAGCCCCTCTGTTTCAGCCCCTCTGTTTCAGCCCCTCTGTTTCTCGCCCTCTGTTTCTCGCCCTCTGTTTCTCGCCCTCTGTTTCAGCCCCTCTGTTTCAGCCCCTCTGTTTCAGACCCTCTGTCTCAGTCCCTCTGTTTCAGCCCCTCTGTTTCAGCCGCTCTGTTTCTCGCCCTCTGTTTCTCACCCTCTGTTTCAGCCCCTCTGTTTCAGCCCCTTTGTTTCAGCCCCTCTGTCTCAGCCCCTCGGTTTCAGCCCCTCTGTTTCAGCCGCTCTGTTTCTCGCCCTCTGTTTCTCGCCCTCTGTTTCTCGCCCTCTGTTTCTCGCCCTCTGTTTCAGACACTCTGTTTCAGCCCCTCTGTTTCAGCCCCTCTGTCTCAGCCCCTCTGTTTCAGCCCCTCTGTTTCAGCCGCTCTGTTTCAGACCCTCTGTTTAAGCCCCTCTGTTTCTCGCCCTCTGTTTCTCGCCCTCTGTTTCTGCCCCTCTGTTTGAGCCCCGCTGTTTCTCGCACTCTGTTTCTCGCCCTCTGTTTCTCGCCCTCTTTTTCAGCCCCTCTGTTTCAGCCCCTCTGTTTCAGCCCCTATTTTTCAGCCCCTCGGTTTCTCGCCCTCTGTTTCTCGCCCTCTGTTTCAGCCCCTCTGTTTCTCGCCCTCTGTTTCAGCCCCTTGGTTTCAGCACCTCTGTTTCAGCCCCTCTGTTTCAGCCCCTATGTTTCAGCCCCTCTGTTTCTCGCCCTCTGTTTCAGCCCCTCTGTTTCTCGCTCTCTGTTTCAGCCCCTCTATTTCTCGCCCTCTGTTTCAGCCCCACTGTTTCAGGCCCTCTGTTTCAGCTCCTCTGTTTCAGCCCCTCTGTTTCCGCCCCTCTGTTTCTCGCCCTCTGATTCAGCCCCTCTGTTTCTCGCTCTCTGTTTCAGCCCCTCTGTATCTTGCTCTGTTTCAGCCCCTCTGTTTCAGCCCCTCTGTTTCAGCCCCTCTGTTTCAGCCCCTCTGTTTCTCGCCCTCTGTTTCAGCCCCTCTGTTTCAGCCCCTCTGTTACAGCCCCTCTGTTTCAGCCCCTCTGTTTCAGCCCCTCTGTTTCTCGCCCTCTGTTTCTCGCCCTCTGTTTCTCGCCCTCTATTTCTCGCCCTCTGTTTCTCGCCCTCTGTTTCTCGCCCTCTGTTTCAGCCCCTCTGTTTCAGCCCCTCTGTTTCTCGCCCTCTGTTTCAGCCCCTCAGTTACAGCCCCTCTGTTTCAGCACCTCTGTATCTCGCCCTCTGTTTCAGCCCCTCTGTTTCAGCCCCTCTGTTTCAGCCCCTCTGTTTCTCGCTCTCTGTTTCAGCCCCTCTGTTTCTCGCCCTCTGTTTCAGCCCCTCTGTTTCAGCCCCTCTGTTACAGCCCCTCTGTTTCAGCCCCTCTGTTTCAGCCCCTCTGTTTCTCGCCCTCTGTTTCTCGCCCTCTGTTTCTCGCCCTCTGTTTATCGCCCTCTGTTTCTCGCCCTCTGTTTCAGCCCCTCTGTTTCAGCCCCTCTGTTTCAGCCCCTCTGTTTCTTGCCCTCTGTTTCAGACCATCTGTTTCAGCCCCTCTGTTTCAGCCCCTCTGTTTCAGCCCCTCTGTATCTCGCCCTCTGTTTCAGCCCCTCTGTTTCTCGCCCTCTGTTTCAGCCCCTCTGTATCAGCCTCTCTGTTTCAGCCACTCTGTTTCAGCCCCGCTGTTTCAGCCCCTCTGTTTCAGCCCCTCTGTTTCAGCCCCTCTGTTTCAGTCACTCTGTTTCAGCCCCTCTGTTTCACCCACAATGTTTCTCGCCCTCTGTTTCTCGCCCTCTGTTTCTCGCCCTCTGTTTCAGCCCCTCTGTTTCAGCCCCTCTGTTTCAGCTCCTCTGTTTCAGCCCCTCTGTTTCTCGCCCTCTGTTTCTCGCCGTCTGTTTCAGCCCCTCTGTTTCTCGCCCTCTGTTTCAGCCCCTCTGTTTCAGCCCCTCTGTTTCAGCCCCTCTGTTTCTCGCCCTCTGTTTCTCGCCCTCTGTTTCTCGCCCTCTGTTTCTCGCCCTCTGTTCCAGCCCCTCTGTTTCTCGCCCTCTGTTTCTCGCCCTCTGTTTCAGCCCCTCTGTTTCTCGCCCTCTGTTTCAGCCCCTCTGTTTCAGCCCCTCTGTTTCATCCCGTCTGTTTCAGCCCCTTGGTTTCAGCACCTCTGTTTCAGCCCCTCTGTTTCAGCCCCTCAGTTTCAGCCCCTCTGTTTCTTGCGCTCAGTTTCAGCCCCTCTGTTTCTCGCTCTCTGTTTCAGCCCCTCTGTTTCTCGCCCTCTGTTTCAGCCCCACTGTTTCAGGCCCTCTGTTTCAGCCCCTCTGTTTCAGCCCCTCTGTTTCAGCCCCTCTGTTTCCGCCCCTCTGTCTCTCGCCCTCTGTTTCAGCCCCTCTGTTTCTCGCTCTCTGTTTAAGCCCCTCTGTTTCTCGCCCTCCGTTTCAGCCCTTCTGTTTCAGCCCCTCTGTTTCAGCCCCTCTGTTTCAGCCCCTCTGTTTCAGCCCCTCTGTTTCTTGCCCTCTGCTTCAGCCCCTCTGTTTCTCGCTCTCTGTTTCAGCCCCTCTGTTTCTCGCCCTCTGTTTCAGCCCCTCTGTTTCATCCCCTCTGTTACAGCCCCTCTGTTTCAGCCCCTCTGTTTCAGCCCCTCTGTTTCTCGCCCTCTGTTTCTCGCCCTCTATTTCTCGCCCTCTGTTTCTCGCCCTCTGTTTCTCGCCCTCTGTTTCAGCCCCTCTGTTTCAGCCCCTCTGTTTCTCGCCCTCTGTTTCAGCCCCTCAGTTACAGCCCCTCTGTTTCAGCACCTCTGTATCTCGCCCTCTGTTTCAGCCGCTCTGTTTCTCGCCCTCTGTTTCAGCCCCTCTGTTTCAGCCCCTCTGTTTCTCGCCCTCTGTTTCAGCCCCTCTGTTTCGCGCCCTCTGTTTCTCGCCCTCTGTTTCTCGCCCTCTGTTTCTGCCCCTCTGTTTGAGCCCAGCTGTTTCTCGCCCTCTGTTTCTCGCCCTCTGTTTCTCGCCCTCTGTTTCAGCCCCTCTGTTTCAGCCCCTCTGTTTCAGCCCCTCTGTTTCTCGCCCTCTGTTTCTCGCCCTCTGTTTCAGCCCCTCTGTTTCAGCCCCTCTGTTTCAGCCCCTCTGTTTCAGGCCCTCTGTTTCAGCCCCTCTGTTTCAGCCCCTCTGTTTCTCGCCCTCTGTTTCAGCCCCTCTGTTTCAGCCCCTCTGTTTCATCCCCTCTGTTTCAGCCCCTTGGTTTCAGCACCTCTGTTTCAGCCCCTCTGTTTCAGCCCCTCTGTTTCTCGCCCTCTGTTTCAGCCCCTCTGTTTCTCGCTCTCTGTTTCAGCCCCTCTGTTTCTCGCCCTGTGTTTCAGCCACACTGTTTCAGGCCCTCTGTTTCAGCCCCTCTGTTTCAGCCCCTCTGTTTCCGCCCCTCTGTTTCTCACCCTCTGATTCAGCCCCTCTGTTTCTCGCTCTCTGTTTCAGCCCCTCTGTATCTCGCTCTCTGTTTCAGCCCCTCTGTTTCAGCCCCTCTGTTTCAGCCCCTCTGTTTCTCGCCCTCTGCATCAGCCCCTCTGTTTCTCGCTCTCTGTTTCAGCCCCTCTGTTTCTCGCCCTCTGTTTCAGCCCCTCTGTTTCAGCCCCTCTGTTACAGCCCCTCTGTTTCAGCCCCTCTGTTTCAGCCCCTCTGTTTCTCGCCCTCTGTTTCTCGCCCTCTGTTTCTCGCCCTCTGTTTATCGCCCTCTGTTTCTCGCCCTCTGTTTCAGCCCCTCTGTTTCAGCCCCTCTGTTTCAGCCCCTCTGTTTCTTGCCCTCTGTTTCAGACCATCTGTTTCAGCCCCTCTGTTTCAGCCCCTCTGTTTCAGCCCCTCTGTATCTCGCCCTCTGTTTCAGCCCCTCTGTTTCTCGCCCTCTGTTTCAGCCCCTCTGTTTCAGCCCCTCTGTTTCAGCCACTCTGTTTCAGCCCCTCTGTTTCAGCCCCTCTGTTTCTCGCCCTCTCTTTCAGCCCCTCTGTTTCAGCCCCTCTGTTTCAGCCCCTCTGTTTCAGCCCCTCTGTTTCTAGCCCTTCTGTTTCAGCCCTTCTGTTTCAGCCCCTCTGTTTCAGTCACTCTGTTTCAGCCCCTCTGTTTCAGCCCCAATGTTTCTCGCCCTCTGTTTCTCGCCCTCTGTTTCTCGCCCTCTGTTTCAGCCCCTCTGTTTCAGCCCCTCTGTTTCAGCTCCTCTGTTTCAGCCCCTCTGTTTCTCGCCCTCTGTTTCTCGCCTTCTGTTTCAGCCTCTCTGTTTCTCGCCCTCTGTTTCAGCCCCTCTGTTTCAGCCCCTCTGTTTCAGCCCCTCTGTTTCTCGCCCTCTGTTTCTCGCCCTCTGTTTCTCGCCCTCTGTTTCTCGCCCTCTGCTTCAGCCCCTCTGTTTCTCGCCCTCTGTTTCAGCCCCTCTGTTTCAGCCCCTCTGTTTCAGCTCCTCTGTTTCAGCCCCTCTGTTTCTCGCCCTCTGTTTCTCGCCCTCTGTTTCTCGCCCTCTGTTTCTCGCCCTCTGTTTCAGCCCCTCTGTTTCAGCCCCTCTGTTTCAGCCCCTCTGTCTCAGCCCCTCTGTTTCAGCCCCTCTGTTTCAGCCGCTCTGTTTCTCGCCCTCAGTTTCTCGCCCTCTGTTTCAGCCCCTCTGTTTCAGCCGCTCTGTTTCAGCCCCTCTGTCTCAGCCCCTCTGTTTCAGCCCCTCTGTTTCAGCCCCTCTGTTTCCCGCCCTCTGTTTCTCGCCCTCTGTTTCTCGCCCTCTGTTTCTCGCCCTCTGTTTCAGCCCCTCTGTTTCAGCCCCTCTGTTTCAGCCCCTCTGTCTCAGCCCCTCTGTTTCAGCCCCTCTGTTTCAGCCGCTCTGTTTCAGACCCTCTGTTTAAGCCCCTCTGTTTCTCGCCCTCTGTTTCTCGCCCTCTGTTTCAGCCCCTCTGTTTCAGCCCCTCTGTTTCAGCCCCTCTGTTTCAGCCCCTCTGTTTCTCGCCCTCTGTTTCAGCCCCTCTGTTCCTCGCCCTCTGTTTCAGCCCCTCTGTTTCAGCCCCTCTGTTTCAGCCCCTCTATTTCAGCCCCTCTGTTTCAGGCCCTCTGTTTCAGCCCCTCTGTTTCACCCCCTCTGTTTCTCGCGCTCTGTTTCAGCCCCTCTGTTTCTCGCTCTCTGTTTCAGCCCCTCTGTTTCTCGCCCTCTGTTTCAGCCCCACTGTTTCAGGCCCTCTGTTTCAGCCCCTCTGTTTCAGCCCCTCTGTTTCAGCCCCTCTGTTTCCGCCCCTCTGTCTCTGGCCCTCTGTTTCAGCCCCTCTGTTTCAGCCCCTCTGTTTCAGCCCCTCTGTTTCAGCCCCTCTGTTTCATCCCCACTGTTTCAGCCCCTTGGTTTCAGCACCTCTGTTTCAGCCCCTCTGTTTCAGCCCCTCTGTTTCTCGCCCTCTGTTTCTCGCCCTCTGTTTCTCGCCCTCTGTTTCTCGCTCTCTGTTTCAGCCCCTCTGTTTCTCGCCCTCTGTTTCAGCCCCACTGTTTCAGGCCCTCTGTTTCAGCCCCTCTGTTTCAGCCCCTCTGTTTCCGCCCCTCTGTTTCTCGCCCTCTGATTCAGCCCCTCTGTTTCTCGCTCTCTGTTTCAGCCCCTCTGTATCTCGCTCTCTGTTTCAGCCCCTCTGTTTCAGCCCCTCTGTTTCAGCCCCTCTGTTTCAGCCCCTCTGTTTCTCGCCCTCTGCATCAGCCCCTCTGTTTCTCGCTCTCTGTTTCAGCCCCTCTGTTTCTCGCCCTCTGTTTCAGCCCCTCTGTTTCAGCCCCTCTGTTACAGCCCCTCTGTTTCAGCCCCTCTGTTTCAGCCCCTCTGTTTCTCGCACTCTGGTTCTCGCCCTCTGTTTCTCGCCCTCTGTTTATCGCACTCTGTTTCTCGCCCTCTGTTTCAGCCCCTCTGTTTCAGCCCCTCTGTTTCAGCCCCTCTGTTTCTTGCCCTCTGTTTCAGACCATCTGTTTCAGCCCCTCTGTTTCAGCCCCTCTGTTTCAGCCCCTCTGTATCTCGCCCTCTGTTTCAGCCCCTCTGTTTCTCGCCCTCTGTTTCAGCCCCTCTGTATCAGCCCCTCTGTTTCAGCCACTCTGTTTCAGCCCCTCTGTTTCAGCCCCTCTGTATCTCGCCCTCTCTTTCAGCCCCTCTGTTTCAGCCCCTCTGTTTCAGCCCCTCTGTTTCAGCCCCTCTGTTTCAGTCCCTCACTTTCAGCCCCTCTGTTTCAGCCCCTCTGTTTCAGTCACTCATTTTCAGCCCCTCTGTTTCAGCCCCAATGTTTCTCGCCCTCTGTTTCTCGCGATCTGTTTCTCGCCCTCTGTTTCAGCCCCTCTGTTTCAGCCCCTCTGTTTCAGCTCCTCTGTTTCAGCCCCTCTGTTTCTCGCCCTCTGTTTCTCACCGTCTGTTTCAGCCCCTCTGTTTCTCGCCCTCTGTTTCAGCCCCTCTGTTTCAGCCCCTCTGTTTCAGCCCCTCAGTTTCTCGCCCTCTGTTTCTCGCCCTCTGTTTCTCGCCCTCTGTTTCTCGCCCTCTGTTTCATCCCCTCTGTTTCTCGCCCTCTGTTTCTCGCCCTCTGTTTCAGCCCCTCTGTTTCTCGCCCTCTGTTTCATCCCCTCTGTTACAGCCCCTCAGTTTCATCCCCTCTGTTTCAGCCACTTGGTTTCAGCACCTCTGTTTCAGCCCCTCTGTTTCAGCCCCTCTGTTTCAACCCCTCTGTTTCTCGCCAACTGTTTCAGCCCCTCTGTTTCTCGCTCTCTGTTTAAGCCCCTCTGTTTCTCGCCCTCCGTTTCAGCCCCTCTGTTTCAGCCCCTCTGTTTCAGCCCCTCTGTTTCAGCCCCTCTGTTTCAGCCCCTCTGTTTCTCGCCCTCTGCTTCAGCCCCTCTGTTTCTCGCTCTCTGTTTCAGCCCCTCTGTTTCTCGCCCTCTGTTTCAGCCCCTCTGTTTCATCCCCTCTGTTACAGCCCCTCTGTTTCAGCCCCTATGTTTCAGCCCCTCTGTTTCTCGCCCTCTGTTTCTCGCCCTCTGTTTCTCGCCCTCTGTTTCTCGCCCTCTGTTTCTCGCCCTCTGTTTCAGCCCCTCTGTTTCATCCCCTCTGTTTCTCGCCCTCTGTTTCAGCCCCTCTGTTTCAGGCCCTCTGTTTCAGCACCTCTGTATCTCGCCCTCTGTTTCAGCCCCTCTGTTTCTCGCCCTCTGTTTCAGCCCCTCTGTTTCAACCCCTCTGTTTCTCGCCCTCTGTTTCAGCCCCTCTGTTTTGCGCCCTCTGTTTCTCGCCCTCTGTTTCAGCCCCTCTGTTTCAGCCCCGCTGTTTCTCGCCCTCTGTTTCAGCCCCTCTGTTTCAGCCCCTCTGTTTCTCGCCCTCTGTTTCAGCCCCTCTGTTTCGCGCCCTCTGTTTCTCGCCCTCTGTTTCAGCCCCTCTGTTTCAGCCCCGCTGTTTCTCGCCCTCTGTTTCACCCCCTCTTTTTCAGCCCCTCTGTTTCAGCCCCTGTGTTTCAGCCCCTCTGTTTCAGCCCCTCTGTTTCTCGCACTCTGTTTCAGCCCCTCTGTTTCTCGCTCTCTGTTTCAGCCCCTCTGTTTCTCGCCCTCTTTTTCAGCATCTCTGTTTCAACCCCTCTGTTTCAGCCCCTCTGTTTCAGCCCCTCTGTTTCAGCCCCTCTGATTCAGCCCCTCTGTTTCCGCCCCTCTTTTTCTCGCCCTCTGTTTCAGCCCCTCTGTTTCTCGCTATCTGTTTCAGCCCCTCATTTCTCACCCTCTGTTTGAGCCCCTCTGTTTCAGCCCCTCTGTTTCAGCCCCTCTGTTTCAGCCCCTCTGTTTCAGCCAGTCTGTTTCTCGCCCTCTGTTTCTCGCCGTCTGTTTCTCGCCCTCTGTTTCAGCCCCTCTGTTTCAGCCCCTCTGTTTCAGCCCCTCTGTTTCAGCCTCTCTGTTTCAGCCCCTCTGTTTCAGCCCCTCTGTTTCACCCAGTCTATTTCTCGCCCTCTGTTTCTCGTCGTCTGTTTCTCGCCCTCTGTTTCAGCCCCTCTGTTTCAGCCCCTCTGTTTCTCGCCCTCTCTTTCAGCCCCTCTGTTTCAGCCCCTCTGTTTCTCGCCCTCTGTTTCAGCCCCTCTGTTCCTCGCCCTCTGTTTCAGCCCCTCTGTTTCAGCCCCTCTGTTTCAGCCCCTCTGTTTCAACCCCTCTGTTTCAGCCCCTCTGTTTCTCACACTCTGTTTCTCGCCCCCTGTTTCAGCCCCTCTGTTTCAGCCCCGCTGTTTCTCGCCCTCTGTTTCAGCCCCTCTGTTTCAGCCCCTCTGTTTCAGCCCCTCTGTTTCAGCCCCTCTGTTTCTCGCCCTCTGTTTCTCGCCCTCTGTTTCTCGCCCTCTGTTTCAGCCCCTCTGTTTCAGCCCCTCTGTTTCAGACCCTCTGTCTCAGTCCCTCTGTTTCAGCCCCTCTGTTTCAGCCGCTCTGTTTCTCGCCCTCTGTTTCTCACCCTCTGTTTCAGCCCCTCTGTTTCAGCCCCTTTGTTTCAGCCCCTCTGTCTCAGCCCCTCGGTTTCAGCCCCTCTGTTTCAGCCGCTCTGTTTCTCGCCCTCTGTTTCTCGCCCTCTGTTTCTCGCCCTCTGTTTCTCGCCCTCTGTTTCAGACACTCTGTTTCAGCCCCTCTGTTTCAGCCCCTCTGTCTCAGCCCCTCTGTTTCAGCCCCTCTGTTTCAGCCGCTCTGTTTCAGACCCTCTGTTTAAGCCCCTCTGTTTCTCGCCCTCTGTTTCTCGCCCTCTGTTTCTGCCCCTCTGTTTGAGCCCCGCTGTTTCTCGCACTCTGTTTCTCGCCCTCTGTTTCTCGCCCTCTTTTTCAGCCCCTCTGTTTCAGCCCCTCTGTTTCAGCCCCTATTTTTCAGCCCCTCGGTTTCTCGCCCTCTGTTTCTCGCCCTCTGTTTCAGCCCCTCTGTTTCTCGCCCTCTGTTTCAGCCCCTTGGTTTCAGCACCTCTGTTTCAGCCCCTCTGTTTCAGCCCCTATGTTTCAGCCCCTCTGTTTCTCGCCCTCTGTTTCAGCCCCTCTGTTTCTCGCTCTCTGTTTCAGCCCCTCTATTTCTCGCCCTCTGTTTCAGCCCCACTGTTTCAGGCCCTCTGTTTCAGCTCCTCTGTTTCAGCCCCTCTGTTTCCGCCCCTCTGTTTCTCGCCCTCTGATTCAGCCCCTCTGTTTCTCGCTCTCTGTTTCAGCCCCTCTGTATCTTGCTCTGTTTCAGCCCCTCTGTTTCAGCCCCTCTGTTTCAGCCCCTCTGTTTCAGCCCCTCTGTTTCTCGCCCTCTGTTTCAGCCCCTCTGTTTCAGCCCCTCTGTTACAGCCCCTCTGTTTCAGCCCCTCTGTTTCAGCCCCTCTGTTTCTCGCCCTCTGTTTCTCGCCCTCTGTTTCTCGCCCTCTATTTCTCGCCCTCTGTTTCTCGCCCTCTGTTTCTCGCCCTCTGTTTCAGCCCCTCTGTTTCAGCCCCTCTGTTTCTCGCCCTCTGTTTCAGCCCCTCAGTTACAGCCCCTCTGTTTCAGCACCTCTGTATCTCGCCCTCTGTTTCAGCCCCTCTGTTTCAGCCCCTCTGTTTCAGCCCCTCTGTTTCTCGCTCTCTGTTTCAGCCCCTCTGTTTCTCGCCCTCTGTTTCAGCCCCTCTGTTTCAGCCCCTCTGTTACAGCCCCTCTGTTTCAGCCCCTCTGTTTCAGCCCCTCTGTTTCTCGCCCTCTGTTTCTCGCCCTCTGTTTCTCGCCCTCTGTTTATCGCCCTCTGTTTCTCGCCCTCTGTTTCAGCCCCTCTGTTTCAGCCCCTCTGTTTCAGCCCCTCTGTTTCTTGCCCTCTGTTTCAGACCATCTGTTTCAGCCCCTCTGTTTCAGCCCCTCTGTTTCAGCCCCTCTGTATCTCGCCCTCTGTTTCAGCCCCTCTGTTTCTCGCCCTCTGTTTCAGCCCCTCTGTATCAGCCTCTCTGTTTCAGCCACTCTGTTTCAGCCCCGCTGTTTCAGCCCCTCTGTTTCAGCCCCTCTGTTTCAGCCCCTCTGTTTCAGTCACTCTGTTTCAGCCCCTCTGTTTCACCCACAATGTTTCTCGCCCTCTGTTTCTCGCCCTCTGTTTCTCGCCCTCTGTTTCAGCCCCTCTGTTTCAGCCCCTCTGTTTCAGCTCCTCTGTTTCAGCCCCTCTGTTTCTCGCCCTCTGTTTCTCGCCGTCTGTTTCAGCCCCTCTGTTTCTCGCCCTCTGTTTCAGCCCCTCTGTTTCAGCCCCTCTGTTTCAGCCCCTCTGTTTCTCGCCCTCTGTTTCTCGCCCTCTGTTTCTCGCCCTCTGTTTCTCGCCCTCTGTTCCAGCCCCTCTGTTTCTCGCCCTCTGTTTCTCGCCCTCTGTTTCAGCCCCTCTGTTTCTCGCCCTCTGTTTCAGCCCCTCTGTTTCAGCCCCTCTGTTTCATCCCGTCTGTTTCAGCCCCTTGGTTTCAGCACCTCTGTTTCAGCCCCTCTGTTTCAGCCCCTCAGTTTCAGCCCCTCTGTTTCTTGCGCTCAGTTTCAGCCCCTCTGTTTCTCGCTCTCTGTTTCAGCCCCTCTGTTTCTCGCCCTCTGTTTCAGCCCCACTGTTTCAGGCCCTCTGTTTCAGCCCCTCTGTTTCAGCCCCTCTGTTTCAGCCCCTCTGTTTCCGCCCCTCTGTCTCTCGCCCTCTGTTTCAGCCCCTCTGTTTCTCGCTCTCTGTTTAAGCCCCTCTGTTTCTCGCCCTCCGTTTCAGCCCTTCTGTTTCAGCCCCTCTGTTTCAGCCCCTCTGTTTCAGCCCCTCTGTTTCAGCCCCTCTGTTTCTTGCCCTCTGCTTCAGCCCCTCTGTTTCTCGCTCTCTGTTTCAGCCCCTCTGTTTCTCGCCCTCTGTTTCAGCCCCTCTGTTTCATCCCCTCTGTTACAGCCCCTCTGTTTCAGCCCCTCTGTTTCAGCCCCTCTGTTTCTCGCCCTCTGTTTCTCGCCCTCTATTTCTCGCCCTCTGTTTCTCGCCCTCTGTTTCTCGCCCTCTGTTTCAGCCCCTCTGTTTCAGCCCCTCTGTTTCTCGCCCTCTGTTTCAGCCCCTCAGTTACAGCCCCTCTGTTTCAGCACCTCTGTATCTCGCCCTCTGTTTCAGCCGCTCTGTTTCTCGCCCTCTGTTTCAGCCCCTCTGTTTCAGCCCCTCTGTTTCTCGCCCTCTGTTTCAGCCCCTCTGTTTCGCGCCCTCTGTTTCTCGCCCTCTGTTTCTCGCCCTCTGTTTCTGCCCCTCTGTTTGAGCCCAGCTGTTTCTCGCCCTCTGTTTCTCGCCCTCTGTTTCTCGCCCTCTGTTTCAGCCCCTCTGTTTCAGCCCCTCTGTTTCAGCCCCTCTGTTTCTCGCCCTCTGTTTCTCGCCCTCTGTTTCAGCCCCTCTGTTTCAGCCCCTCTGTTTCAGCCCCTCTGTTTCAGGCCCTCTGTTTCAGCCCCTCTGTTTCAGCCCCTCTGTTTCTCGCCCTCTGTTTCAGCCCCTCTGTTTCAGCCCCTCTGTTTCATCCCCTCTGTTTCAGCCCCTTGGTTTCAGCACCTCTGTTTCAGCCCCTCTGTTTCAGCCCCTCTGTTTCTCGCCCTCTGTTTCAGCCCCTCTGTTTCTCGCTCTCTGTTTCAGCCCCTCTGTTTCTCGCCCTGTGTTTCAGCCACACTGTTTCAGGCCCTCTGTTTCAGCCCCTCTGTTTCAGCCCCTCTGTTTCCGCCCCTCTGTTTCTCACCCTCTGATTCAGCCCCTCTGTTTCTCGCTCTCTGTTTCAGCCCCTCTGTATCTCGCTCTCTGTTTCAGCCCCTCTGTTTCAGCCCCTCTGTTTCAGCCCCTCTGTTTCTCGCCCTCTGCATCAGCCCCTCTGTTTCTCGCTCTCTGTTTCAGCCCCTCTGTTTCTCGCCCTCTGTTTCAGCCCCTCTGTTTCAGCCCCTCTGTTACAGCCCCTCTGTTTCAGCCCCTCTGTTTCAGCCCCTCTGTTTCTCGCCCTCTGTTTCTCGCCCTCTGTTTCTCGCCCTCTGTTTATCGCCCTCTGTTTCTCGCCCTCTGTTTCAGCCCCTCTGTTTCAGCCCCTCTGTTTCAGCCCCTCTGTTTCTTGCCCTCTGTTTCAGACCATCTGTTTCAGCCCCTCTGTTTCAGCCCCTCTGTTTCAGCCCCTCTGTATCTCGCCCTCTGTTTCAGCCCCTCTGTTTCTCGCCCTCTGTTTCAGCCCCTCTGTTTCAGCCCCTCTGTTTCAGCCACTCTGTTTCAGCCCCTCTGTTTCAGCCCCTCTGTTTCTCGCCCTCTCTTTCAGCCCCTCTGTTTCAGCCCCTCTGTTTCAGCCCCTCTGTTTCAGCCCCTCTGTTTCTAGCCCTTCTGTTTCAGCCCTTCTGTTTCAGCCCCTCTGTTTCAGTCACTCTGTTTCAGCCCCTCTGTTTCAGCCCCAATGTTTCTCGCCCTCTGTTTCTCGCCCTCTGTTTCTCGCCCTCTGTTTCAGCCCCTCTGTTTCAGCCCCTCTGTTTCAGCTCCTCTGTTTCAGCCCCTCTGTTTCTCGCCCTCTGTTTCTCGCCTTCTGTTTCAGCCTCTCTGTTTCTCGCCCTCTGTTTCAGCCCCTCTGTTTCAGCCCCTCTGTTTCAGCCCCTCTGTTTCTCGCCCTCTGTTTCTCGCCCTCTGTTTCTCGCCCTCTGTTTCTCGCCCTCTGCTTCAGCCCCTCTGTTTCTCGCCCTCTGTTTCTCGCCCTCTGTTTCAGCCCCTCTGTTTCTCGCCCTCTGTTTCAGCCCCTCTGTTTCAGCCCCACTGTTTCATCCCCTCTGTTTCAGCCCCTTGGTTTCAGCACCTCTGTTTCAGCCCCTCTGTTTCAGCCCCTCTGTTTCACCCCCTCTGTTTCTCGCGCTCTGTTTCAGCCCCTCTGTTTCTAGCTCTCTGTTTCAGCCCCTCTGTTTCTCGCCCTCTGTTTCAGCCCCACTGTTTCAGGCCCTCTGTTTCAGCCCCTCTGTTTCAGCCCCTCTGTTTCAGCCCCTCTGTTTCCGCCCCTCTGTCTCTCACCCTCTGTTTCAGCCCCTCTGTTTCTCGCTCTCTGTTTTAGCCCCTCTGTTTCTCGCCCTCCGTTTCAGCCCCTCTGTTTCAGCCCCTCTGTTTCAGCCCCTCTGTTTCAGCCCCTCTGTTTCAGCCTCTCTGTTTCTCGCCCTCTGCTTCAGCCCCTCTGTTTCTCGCTCTCTGTTTAAGCCCCTCTGTTTCTCGCCCTCTGTTTCAGCCCCTCTGTTTCATCCCCTCTGTTACAGCCCCTCTGTTTCAGCCCCTCTGTTTCAGCCCCTCTGTTTTTCGCACTCTGTTTCTCGCCCTCTGTTTCTCGCCCTCTGTTTCTCGCCCTCTGTTTCAGCCCCTCTGTTTCAGCCCCTCTGTTTCTCGCCCTCTGTTTCAGCCCCTCTGTTTCAGCCCCTCTGTTTCAGCACCTCTGTATCTCGCCCTCTGTTTCAGCCCCTCTGTTTCTCGCCCTCTGTTTCAGCCCCTCTGTTTCAGCCCCTCTGTTTCTCGCCCTCTGTTTCAGCCCCTCTGTTTCGCGCCCTCTGTTTCTCGCCCTCTGTTTCAGCCCCTCTGTTGCAGCCCCGCTGTTTCTCGCCCTCTGTTTCAGCCCCTCTGTTTCAGCCCCTCTGTTTCAGCCCCTCTGATTCAGCCCCTCTGTTTCTCGCCCTCTGTTTCTCGCCCTGTGTTTCTCGCCCTCTGTTTCTCGCCCTCTGTTTCTCGCCCTCTGTTTCAGCCCCTCTGTTTCAGCCCCTCTGTTTCAGCCCCTCTGTTTCAGCCCCTCTGCTTCTCGCCCTCTTTTTCTCGCCCTCTGTTTCAACCCCTCTGTTTCAGCCCCGCTGTTTCTCGCCCGCTGTTTCAGCCCCTCTGTTTCAGCTCCTCTGTTTCAGCCACTCGGTTTTAGCCCCTCTGTTTCAGCTCCTCTGTTTCTCGCCCTCTGTTTCTCGCCCTCTCTGTCTCGCCCACTGTTTCTCGCCCTCTGTTTCTCGCCCTCTGTTTCAGCCCCTCTGTTTCAGCCCCTCTGTTTCAGCCCCTCTGTTTCTCGCCCTCTGTTTCTCGCCCTCTGTTTCAGCCCCTCTGTTTCTCCCCCTCTGTCTCAGCCCCTCTGTTTCAGCCCCTCTGTTTCAGCCCCTCTGTTTCTCGCCCTCTGTTTCTCGCCCTCTGTTTCTCGCCCTCTGTTTCTCGCCCTCTGTTTCTCGCCCTCTGTTTCAGCCCCTCTGTTTCAGCCCCTCTGTTTCAGCTCCTCTGTTTCAGCCCCTCTGTTTCTCGCCCTCTGTTTCTCGCCTTCTGTTTCAGCCCCTCTGTTTCTCGCCCTCTGTTTCAGCCCCTCTGTTTCAGCCCCTCTGTTTCAGCCCCTCTGTTTCTCGCCCTCTGTTTCTCGCCCTCTGTTTCTCGCCCTCTGTTTCTCGCCCTCTGTTTCAGCCCCTCTGTTTCTCGCCCTCTGTTTCTCGCCCTCTGTTTCAGCCCCTCTGTTTCTCGTCCTCTGTTTCAGCCCCTCTGTTTCAGCCCCTCTGTTTCATCCCCTCTGTTTCAGCCCCTTGGTTTCAGCACCTCTGTTTCAGCCCCTCTGTTTCAGCCCCTCTGTTTCACCCCCTCTGTTTCTCGCGCTCTGTTTCAGCCCCTCTGTTTCTAGCTCTCTGTTTCAGCCCCTCTGTTTCTCGCCCTCTGTTTCAGCCCCACTGTTTCAGGCCCTCTGTTTCAGCCCCTCTGTTTCAGCCCCTCTGTTTCAGCCCCTCTGTTTCCGCCCCTCTGTCTCTCGCCCTCTGTTTCAGCCCCTCTGTTTCTCGCTCTCTGTTTTAGCCCCTCTGTTTCTCGCCCTCCGTTTCAGCCCCTCTGTTTCAGCCCCTCTGTTTCAGCCCCTCTGTTTCAGCCCCTCTGTTTCAGCCTCTCTGTTTCTCGCCCTCTGCTTCAGCCCCTCTGTTTCTCGCTCTCTGTTTAAGCCCCTCTGTTTCTCGCCCTCTGTTTCAGCCCCTCTGTTTCATCCCCTCTGTTACAGCCCCTCTGTTTCAGCCCCTCTGTTTCAGCCCCTCTGTTTTTCGCACTCTGTTTCTCGCCCTCTGTTTCTCGCCCTCTGTTTCTCGCCCTCTGTTTCAGCCCCTCTGTTTTAGCCCCTCTGTTTCTCGCCCTCTGTTTCAGCCCCTCTGTTTCAGCCCCTCTGTTTCAGCACCTCTGTATCTCGCCCTCTGTTTCAGCCCCTCTGTTTCTCTTCCTCTGTTTCAGCCCCTCTGTTTCAGCCCCTCTGTTTCTCGCCCTCTGTTTCAGCCCCTCTGTTTCGCGCCCTCTGTTTCTCGCCCTCTGTTTCAGCCCCTCTGTTGCAGCCCCGCTGTTTCTCGCCCTCTGTTTCAGCCCCTCTGTTTCAGCCCCTCTGTTTCAGCCCCTCTGATTCAGCCCCTCTGTTTCTCGCCCTCTGGTTCTCGCCCTGTGTTTCTCGCCCTCTGTTTCTCGCCCTCTGTTTCTCGCCCTCTGTTTCAGCCCCTCTGTTTCAGCCCCTCTGTTTCAGCCCCTCTGTTTCAGCCCCTCTGCTTCTCGCCCTCTTTTTCTCGCCCTCTGTTTCAACCCCTCTGTTTCAGCCCCGCTGTTTCTCGCCCGCTGTTTCAGCCCCTCTGTTTCAGCTCCTCTGTTTCAGCCAGTCGGTTTTAGCCCCTCTGTTTCAGCCCCTCTGTTTCTCGCCCTCTGTTTCTCGCTCTCTCTTTCTCGCCCACTGTTTCTCGCCCTCTGTTTCTCGCCCTCTGTTTCAGCCCCTCTGTTTCAGCCCCTCTGTTTCAGCCCCTCTGTTTCTCGCCCTCTGTTTCTCGCCCTCTGTTTCAGCCCCTCTGTTTCTCCCCCTCTGTCTCAGCCCCTCTGTTTCAGCCCCTCTGTTTCAGCCCCTCTGTTTCTCGCCCTCTGTTTCTCGCCCTTGTTTCTCGCCCTCTGTTTCTCGCCCTCTGTTTCTCGCCCTCTGTTTCAGCCCCTCTGTTTCAGCCCCTCTGTTTCTCGCCTCTGTTTCTCGCCCTCTGTTTCTCGCCCTCTGTTTCTCGCCCTCTGCTTCAGCCCCTCTGTTTCTCGCTCTCTGTTTCAGCCCCTCTGTTTCTCGCCCTCTTTTTCAGCCCCTCTGTTTCAGCCCCTCTGTTACAGCCCCTCTGTTTCAGCCCCTCTGTTTCTCGCCCTCTGTTTCTCGCCCTCTGTTTCTCGCCCTCTGTTTCTCTCCCTCTGTTTCTCGCCCTCTGTTTCAGCCCCTCTGTTTCAGCCCCTCTGTTTCAGCCCCTCTGTTTCTCCCCCTCTGTTTGAGCCCCTCTGTTTCAGCCCCTCTGTTTCTCGCCCTCTGTTTCAGCCCCTCTGTATCTCGCCCTCTGTTTCAGCCCCTCTGTTTCTCGCCCTCTGTTTCAGCCCCTCTGTTTCAGCCCCTCTGTTTCAGCCCCTCTGTTTCAGCCCCTCTGTTTCTCGCCCACTCTTTCAGCCCCTCTGTTTCAGCCCCTCTGTTTCAGCCCCTCTGTTTCAGCCCCTCTGTTTCTCGCTATCTGTTTCAGCCCCTCTGTTTCAGCCCCTCTGTTTCTCGCCCTCTGTTTCAGCCCCACTGTTTCTCGCCCTCTGTTTCTCGCCCTCTGTTTCTCGCCCTCTGTTTCTCGCCCTCTGTTTCTCGCCCTCTGTTTCAGCCCCTCTGTTTCAGCTCCTCTGTTTCAGCCCCTCTGCTTCTCGCCCTCTGTTTCTCGCCGTCTTTTTCAGCCCCTCTGTTTCTCGACCTCTGTTTCAGCCCCTCTGTTTCAGCCCCTCTGTTTCAGCCACTCTGTTTCTCGCCCTCTGTTTCTCGCCCTCTGTTTCTCGCCCTCTGTTTCTCGCCCTCTGTTTCTCGCCCTCTGTTTCAGCCCCTCTGTTTCTCGCCCTCTGTTTCTCGCCCTCTGTTTCAGCCCCTCTGTTTCAGCCCCTCTGTTTCTCGCCCTCTGTTTCAGACCATCTGTTTCAGCCCCTCTGTTTCATCCCCTCTGTTTCAGCCCCTTGGTTTCAGCACCTCTGTTTCAGCCCCTCTGTTTCAGCCCCTCTGTTTCAGCCCCTCTGTTTCTCGCCCTCTGTTTCAGCCCCTCTGTTTCTCGCTCTCTGTTTCAGCCCCTCTGTTTCTCGCCCTCTGTTTCAGCCCCACTGTTTCAGGCCCTCTGTTTCAGCCCCTCTGTTTCAGCCCCTCTGTTTCAGCCCCTCTGTTTCCGCCCCTCAGTTTCTCGCCCTCTGTTTCAGCCCCTCTGTTTCTCGCTCTCTGTTTCAGCCCCTCTGTTTCTCGCCCTCTCTTTCAGCCCCTCTGTTTCAGCCCCTCTGTTTCAGCCCCTCTGTTTCTCGCCCTCTGTTTCTCGCCCTGTGTTTCTCGCCCTCTGTTTCTCGCCCTCTGTTTCTCGCCCTCTGTTTCAGCCCCTCTGTTTCAGCCCCTCTGTTTCAGCCCCTCTGTTTCAGCCCCTCTGCTTCTCGCCCTCTTTTTCTCGCCCTCTGTTTCAACCCCTCTGTTTCAGCCCCGCTGTTTCTCGCCCGCTGTTTCAGCCCCTCTGTTTCAGCTCCTCTGTTTCAGCCACTCGGTTTTAGCCCCTCTGTTTCAGCTCCTCTGTTTCTCGCCCTCTGTTTCTCGCCCTCTCTTTCTCGCCCACTGTTTCTCGCCCTCTGTTTCTCGCCCTCTGTTTCAGCCCCTCTGTTTCAGCCCCTCTGTTTCAGCCCCTCTGTTTCTCGCCCTCTGTTTCTCGCCCTCTGTTTCAGCCCCTCTGTTTCTCCCCCTCTGTCTCAGCCCCTCTGTTTCAGCCCCTCTGTTTCAGCCCCTCTGTTTCTCGCCCTCTGTTTCTCGCCCTCTGTTTCTCGCCCTCTGTTTCTCGCCCTCTGTTTCTCGCCCTCTGTTTCAGCCCCTCTGTTTCAGCCCCTCTGTTTCAGCTCCTCTGTTTCAGCCCCTCTGTTTCTCGCCCTCTGTTTCTCGCCGTCTGTTTCAGCCCCTCTGTTTCTCGCCCTCTGTTTCAGCCCCTCTGTTTCAGCCCCTCTGTTTCAGCCCCTCTGTTTCTCGCCCTCTGTTTCTCGCCCTCTGTTTCTCGCCCTCTGTTTCTCGCCCTCTGTTTCAGCCCCTCTGTTTCTCGCCCTCTGTTTCTCGCCCTCTGTTTCAGCCCCTCTGTTTCTCGTCCTCTGTTTCAGCCCCTCTGTTTCAGCCCCTCTGTTTCATCCCCTCTGTTTCAGCCCCTTGGTTTCAGCACCTCTGTTTCAGCCCCTCTGTTTCAGCCCCTCTGTTTCACCCCCTCTGTTTCTCGCGCTCTGTTTCAGCCCCTCTGTTTCTAGCTCTCTGTTTCAGCCCCTCTGTTTCTCGCCCTCTGTTTCAGCCCCACTGTTTCAGGCCCTCTGTTTCAGCCCCTCTGTTTCAGCCCCTCTGTTTCAGCCCCTCTGTTTCCGCCCCTCTGTCTCTCGCCCTCTGTTTCAGCCCCTCTGTTTCTCGCTCTCTGTTTTAGCCCCTCTGTTTCTCGCCCTCCGTTTCAGCCCCTCTGTTTCAGCCCCTCTGTTTCAGCCCCTCTGTTTCAGCCCCTCTGTTTCAGCCTCTCTGTTTCTCGCCCTCTGCTTCAGCCCCTCTGTTTCTCGCTCTCTGTTTAAGCCCCTCTGTTTCTCGCCCTCTGTTTCAGCCCCTCTGTTTCATCACCTCTGTTACAGCCCCTCTGTTTCAGCCCCTCTGTTTCAGCCCCTCTGTTTTTCGCACTCTGTTTCTCGCCCTCTGTTTCTCGCCCTCTGTTTCTCGCCCTCTGTTTCAGCCCCTCTGTTTTAGCCCCTCTGTTTCTCGCCCTCTGTTTCAGCCCCTCTGTTTCAGCCCCTCTGTTTCAGCACCTCTGTATCTCGCCCTCTGTTTCAGCCCCTCTGTTTCTCTTCCTCTGTTTCAGCCCCTCTGTTTCAGCCCCTCTGTTTCTCGCCCTCTGTTTCAGCCCCTCTGTTTCGCGCCCTCTGTTTCTCGCCCTCTGTTTCAGCCCCTCTGTTGCAGCCCCGCTGTTTCTCGCCCTCTGTTTCAGCCCCTCTGTTTCAGCCCCTCTGTTTCAGCCCCTCTGATTCAGCCCCTCTGTTTCTCGCCCTCTGTTTCTCTCCCTGTGTTTCTCGCCCTCTGTTTCTCGCCCTCTGTTTCTCGCCCTCTGTTTCAGCCCCTCTGTTTCAGCCCCTCTGTTTCAGCCCCTCTGTTTCAGCCCCTCTGCTTCTCGCCCTCTTTTTCTCGCCCTCTGTTTCAACCCCTCTGTTTCAGCCCCGCTGTTTCTCGCCCGCTGTTTCAGCCCCTCTGTTTCAGCTCCTCTGTTTCAGCCAGTCGGTTTTAGCCCCTCTGTTTCAGCCCCTCTGTTTCTCGCCCTCTGTTTCTCGCTCTCTCTTTCTCGCCCACTGTTTCTCGCCCTCTGTTTCTCGCCCTCTGTTTCAGCCCCTCTGTTTCAGCCCCTCTGTTTCAGCCCCTCTGTTTCTCGCCCTCTGTTTCTCGCCCTCTGTTTCAGCCCCTCTGTTTCTCCCCCTCTGTCTCAGCCCCTCTGTTTCAGCCCCTCTGTTTCAGCCCCTCTGTTTCTCGCCCTCTGTTTCTCGCCCTTGTTTCTCGCCCTCTGTTTCTCGCCCTCTGTTTCTCGCCCTCTGTTTCAGCCCCTCTGTTTCAGCCCCTCTGTTTCTCGCCTCTGTTTCTCGCCCTCTGTTTCTCGCCCTCTGTTTCTCGCCCTCTGCTTCAGCCCCTCTGTTTCTCGCTCTCTGTTTCAGCCCCTCTGTTTCTCGCCCTCTTTTTCAGCCCCTCTGTTTCAGCCCCTCTGTTACAGCCCCTCTGTTTCAGCCCCTCTGTTTCTCGCCCTCTGTTTCTCGCCCTCTGTTTCTCGCCCTCTGTTTCTCTCCCTCTGTTTCTCGCCCTCTGTTTCAGCCCCTCTGTTTCAGCCCCTCTGTTTCAGCCCCTCTGTTTCTCCCCCTCTGTTTGAGCCCCTCTGTTTCAGCCCCTCTGTTTCAGCCCCTCTGTATCTCGCCCTCTGTTTCAGCCCCTCTGTTTCTCGCCCTCTGTTTCAGCCCCTCTGTTTCAGCCCCTCTGTTTCAGCCCCTCTGTTTCTCGCCCACTCTTTCAGCCCCTCTGTTTCAGCCCCTCTGTTTCAGCCCCTCTGTTTCAGCCCCTCTGTTTCTCGCTATCTGTTTCAGCCCCTCTGTTTCAGCCCCTCTGTTTCTCGCCCTCTGTTTCAGCCCCACTGTTTCTCGCCCTCTGTTTCTCGCCCTCTGTTTCTCGCCCTCTGTTTCTCGCCCTCTGTTTCTCGCCCTCTGTTTCAGCCCCTCTGTTTCAGCTCCTCTGTTTCAGCCCCTCTGCTTCTCGCCCTCTGTTTCTCGCCGTCTTTTTCAGCCCCTCTGTTTCTCGACCTCTGTTTCAGCCCCTCTGTTTCAGCCCCTCTGTTTCAGCCACTCTGTTTCTCGCCCTCTGTTTCTCGCCCTCTGTTTCTCGCCCTCTGTTTCTCGCCCTCTGTTTCTCGCCCTCTGTTTCAGCCCCTCTGTTTCTCGCCCTCTGTTTCTCGCCCTCTGTTTCAGCCCCTCTGTTTCAGCCCCTCTGTTTCTCGCCCTCTGTTTCAGACCATCTGTTTCAGCCCCTCTGTTTCATCCCCTCTGTTTCAGCCCCTTGGTTTCAGCACCTCTGTTTCAGCCCCTCTGTTTCAGCCCCTCTGTTTCAGCCCCTCTGTTTCTCGCCCTCTGTTTCAGCCCCTCTGTTTCTCGCTCTCTGTTTCAGCCCCTCTGTTTCTCGCCCTCTGTTTCAGCCCCACTGTTTCAGGCCCTCTGTTTCAGCCCCTCTGTTTCAGCCCCTCTGTTTCAGCCCCTCTGTTTCCGCCCCTCAGTTTCTCGCCCTCTGTTTCAGCCCCTCTGTTTCTCGCTCTCTGTTTCAGCCCCTCTGTTTCTCGCCCTCTCTTTCAGCCCCTCTGTTTCAGCCCCTCTGTTTCAGCCCCTCTGTTTCTCGCCCTCTATTTCAGCCCCTCTGTTTCAGCGCCTCTGTTTCAGTCCCTCTGTTTCAGCCCCTCTGTTTCAGCCCCAATGTTTCTCGCCCTCTGTTTCTCGCCCTCTGTTTCTCGCCCTCTCTTTCTCGTCCTCTGTTTCTCGCCCTCTGTTTCCGCCCCTCTGTTTCAGCTCCTCTGTTTCAGCCCCTCTGTTTCTCGCACTCTGTTTCTCGCCATCTGTTTCAGCCCCTCTGTTTCTCGCCCTCTGTTTCTCGCCCTCTGTGTCAGCCCCTCTGTTTCAGCCCCTCTGTTTCTCGCCCTCTGTTTCGGCCCCTCTGTTTCAGCCCCTCTGTTTCATCCCCTCTGTTTCAGCCCCTTGGTTTCAGCACCTCTGTTTCAGCCCCTCTGTTTCAGCCCCTCTGTTTCAGCCCCTCTGTTTCTCGCCCTCTGTTTCAGCCCCTCTGTTTCTCGCTCTCTGTTTCAGCCCCTCTGTTTCTCGCCCTCTGTTTCAGCCCCACTGTTTCAGGCCCTCTGTTACAGCCCCTCTGTTTCAGCCCCTCTGTTTCAGCCCCTCTGTTTCAGCCCCTCTGTTTCTCGCCCTCTGTTTCAGCCCCTCTGTTTCTCGCCCTCTCTTGCAGCCCCTCTGTTTCAGCCACTCTGTTTCAGCCCCTCTGTTTCAGCCCCTCTGTTTCTAGCCCTTCTGTTTCAGCCCTTCTGTTTCAGCCCCTCTGTTTCAGTCACTCTGTTTCAGCCCCTCTGTTTCAGCCCCAATGTTTCTCGCCCTCTGTTTCTCGCCCTCTGTTTCTCGCCCTCTGTTTCAGCCCCTCTGTTTCAGCCCCTCTGATTCAGCTCCTCTGTTTCAGCCCCTCTGTTTCTCGCCCTCTGTTTCTCGCCGTCTGTTTCAGCCCCTCTGTTTCTCGCCCTCTGTTTCAGCCCCTCTGTTTCAGCCCCTCTGTTTCAGCCCCTCTGTTTCTCGCCCTCTGTTTCTCGCCCTCTGTTTCTCGCCCTCTGTTTCTCGCCCTCTGTTTCAGCCCCTCTGTTTCTCGCCCTCTGTTTCTCGCCCTCTGTTTCAGCCCCTCTGTTTCTCGCCCTCTGTTTCAGCCCCTCTGTTTCAGCCCCTCTGTTTCATCCCCTCTGTTTCAGCCCCTTGGTTTCAGCACCTCTGTTTCAGCCCCTCTGTTTCAGCCCCTCTGTTTCACCCCCTCTGTTTCTCGCGCTCTGTTTCAGCCCCTCTGTTTCTCGCTCTCTGTTTCAGCCCCTCTGTTTCTCGCTCTCTGTTTTAGCCCCTCTGTTTCTCGCCCTCCGTTTCAGCCCATCTGTTTCAGCCCCTCTGTTTCAGCCCCTCTGTTTCAGCCCCTCTGTTTCAGCCCCTCTGTTTCTCGCCCTCTGCTTCAGCCCCTCTGTTTCTCGCTCGCTGTTTAAGCCCCTCTGTTTCTCGCCCTCTGTTTCAGCCCCTCTGTTTCATCCCCTCTGTTACAGCCCCTCTGTTTCAGCCCCTCTGTTTCAGCCCCTCTGTTTCTCGCCCTCTGTTTCTCGCCCTCTGTTTCTCGCCCTCTGTTTCTCGTCCTCTGTTTCAGCCCCTCTGTTTCAGCCCCTCTGTTTCTCGCCCTCTGTTTCTCGCCCTCTGTTTCAGCCCCTCTGTTTCAGCCCCTCTGTTTCATCCCCTCTGTTTCAGCCCCTTGGTTTCAGCACCTCTGTTTCAGCCCCTCTGTTTCAGCCCCTCTGTTTCAGCCCCTCTGTTTCTCGCCCTCTGTTTCAGTCCCTCTGTTTCTCGCTCTCTGTTTCAGCCCTTCTGTTTCTCGCCCTCTGTTTCAGCCCCACTGTTTCAGGCCCTCTGTTTCAGCCCCTCTGTTTCAGCCCCTCTGTTTCCGCCCCTCTGTTTCTCGCCCTCTGATTCAGCCCCTCTGTTTCACCCCCAATGTTTCTCGTCCTCTGTTTCTCGCCCTCTGTTTCTCGCCCTCTGTTTCTCGCCGTCTGTTTCAGCCCCTCTGTTTCTCGCCCTCTGTTTCAGCCCCTCTGTTTCAGCCCCTCTGTTTCAGCCCCTCTGTTTCTCGCCCTCTGTTTCTCGCCCTCTGTTTCTCGCCCTCTGTTTCTCGCCCTCTGTTTCAGCCCCTCTGTTTCTCGCCCTCTGTTTCTCGCCCTCTGTTTCAGCCCCTCTGTTTCTCGCCCTCTGTTTCAGCCCCTCTGTTACAGCCCCTCTGTTCCATCCCCTCTGTTTCAGCCCCTTGGTTTCAGCACCTCTGTTTCAGCCCCTCTGTTTCAGCCCCTCTGTTTCAGCCCCTCTGTTTCTCGCGCTCTGTTTCAGCCCCTCTGTTTCTCGCTCTCTGTTTCAGCCCCTCTGTTTCTCGCCCTCTGTTTCAGCCCCACTGTTTCAGGCCCTCTGTTTCAGCCCCTCTGTTTCAGCCCCTCTGTTTCAGCCCTTCTGTTTCCGCCCCTCTGTCTCTCGCCCTCTGTTTCAGCCCCTCTGTTTCTCGCTCTCTGTTTAAGCCCCTCTGTTTCTCGCCCTCCGTTTCAGCCCCTCTGTTTCAGCCCCTCTGTTTCAGCCCCTCTGTTTCAGCCCCTCTGTTTCAGCCCCTCTGTTTCTCGCCCTCTGCTTCAGCCCCTCTGTTTCTCGCTCTCTGTTTCAGCCCCTCTGTTTCTCGCCCTCTGTTTCAGCCCCTCTGTTTCATCCCCTCTGTTACAGCCCCTCTGTTTCAGCCCCTCTGTTTCAGCCCCTCTGTTTCTCGCCCTCTGTTTCTCGCCCTCAGTTTCTCGCCCTCTGTTTCTCGCCCTCTGTTTCTCGCCCTCTGTTTCAGCCCCTCTGTTTCAGCTCCTCTGTTTCTCGCACTCTGTTTCTGCTCCTCTGTTTCTCGCTCTCTGTTTCAGCCCCTCTGTTTCTCACCCTCTATTTCAGCCCCTCTGTTTCAGCGCCTCTGTTTCAGTCCCTCTGTTTCAGCCCCTCTGTTTCAGCCCCAATGTTTCTCGCCCTCTGTTTTTCGCCCTCTGTTTCCGCCCCTCTGTTTCTCGCCCTCTGTTTCAGCCCCTCTGTTTCAGCCCCTCTGTTTCAGCCCCTCTGTTTCTCGCCCTCTGTTTCTAATCCTCTGTTTCTCGCCCTCAGTTTCAGCCCCTCTGTTTCTCGCCCTCTGTTTCTCGCCCTCTGTTTCAGCCCCTCTGTTTCAGACTCTCTGTTTATCGCCCTCTGTTTCAGACCCTCTGTTTCAGCCCCTCTGTTTCATCCCCACTGTTTCAGCCCCTCTGTTTCAGCCCCTTGGTTTCAGCTCCACTGTTTCAGCCCCTCTGTTTCAGCCCCTCTGTTTCAGCCCCTCTGTTTCTCGCCCTCTGTTTCAGCCCCTCTGTTTCTCGCTCTCTGTTTCAGCCCCTCTGTTTTTCGCCCTCTCTTTCTCCCCCACTGTTTTAGGCCCTCTGGTTCATCCCCTCTGTTTCAGCCCCTCTGTTTCAGCCCCTCTGTTTCCGCCCCTCTGTTTCTCGCCCTCTGTTTCAGCCCCTCTGTTTCTCGCTCTCTGTTTCAGCCCCTCTGTTTCTCGCCCTCTGTATCAGCCCCTCTGTTTCAGCCCCTGTGTTTCAGCCCCTCTGTTTCTCGCTCTCTGTTTCAGCCTCTCTGTATCTCGCTCTCTGTTTCAGCTCCTCTGTTTCAGCCCCTCTGTTTCAGCCCCTCTGTTTCAGCCCCTCTGTTTCTCGCCCTCTGCATCAGCCCCTCTGTTTCTCGCTCTCTGTTTTAGCCCCTCTGTTTCTCGCCCTCTGTTTCAGCCCCTCTGTTTCAGCCCCTCTGTTACAGCCCCTCTGTTTCAGCCCCTCTGTTTCAGCCCCTCTGTTTCTCGCCCTCTGTTTCTCGCCCTCTGTTTCTCGCCCTCTGTTTATCGCCCTCTGTTTCTCGCCCTCTGTTTCAGCCCCTCTGTTTCAGCCCCTCTGTTTCAGCCCCTCTGTTTCTTGCCCTCTGTTTCTCGCCCTCTGTTTCTCGCCCTCTGTTTCAGCCCCTCTGTTTCAGCCCCTCTGTATCTCGCCCTCTGTTTCAGCCCCTCTGTTTCTCGCCCTCTGTTTCAGCCCCTCTGTTTCAGCCCCTCTGTTTCAGCCCCTCTGTTTCTCGCCCTCTGTTTCAGCCCCTCTGTTTCTCGCCCTCTCTTGCAGCCCCTCTGTTTCAGCCCCTCTGTTTCAGCCCCTCTGTTTCAGCCCCTCTGTTTCTAGCCCTTCTGTTTCAGCCCTTCTGTTTCAGCCCCTCTGTTTCAGTCACTCTGTTTCAGCCCCTCTGTTTCAGCCCCAATGTTTCTCGCCCTCTGTTTCTCGCCCTCTGTTTCTCGCCCTCTGTTTCAGCCCCTCTGTTTCAGCCCCTCTGATTCAGCTCCTCTGTTTCAGCCCCTCTGTTTCTCGCCCTCTGTTTCTCGCCGTCTGTTTCAGCCCCTCTGTTTCTCGCCCTCTGTTTCAGCCCCTCTGTTTCAGCCCCTCTGATTCAGCCCCTCTGTTTCTCTCCCTCTGTTTCTCGCCCTCTGTTTCTCGCCCTCTGTTTCTCGCCCTCTGTTTCAGCCCCTCTGTTTCTCGCCCTCTGTTTCTCGCCCTCTGTTTCAGCCCCTCTGGTTCTCGCCCTCTGTTTCAGCCCCTCTGTTTCAGCCCCTCTGTTTCATCCCCTCTGTTTCAGCCCCTTGGTTTCAGCACCTCTGTTTCAGCCCCTCTGTTTCAGCCCCTCTGTTTCACCCCCTCTTTTTCTCGCGCTCTGTTTCAGCCCCTCTGTTTCTCGCTCTCTGTTTCAGCCCCTCTGTTTCTCGCCCTCTGTTTCAGCCCCACTGTTTCAGGCCCTCTGTTTCAGCCCCTCTGTTTCAGCCCCTCTGTTTCAGCCCCTCTGTTTCCGCCCCTCCGTCTCTCGCCCTCTGTTTCAGCCCCTCTGTTTCTCGCTCTCTGTTTTAGCCCCTCTGTTTCTCGCCCTCCGTTTCAGCCCATCTGTTTCAGCCCCTCTGTTTCAGCCCCTCTGTTTCAGCCCCTCTGTTTCAGCCCCTCTGTTTCTCGCCCTCTGCTTCAGCCCCTCTGTTTCTCGCTCTCTGTTTAAGCCCCTCTGTTTCTCGCCCTCTGTTTCAGCCCCTCTGTTTCATCCCCTTTGTTACAGCCCCTCTGTTTCAGCCCCTCTGTTTCAGCCCCTCTGTTTCTCGCCCTCTGTTTCTCGCCCTCTGTTTCTCGCCCTCTGTTTCTCGCCCTCTGTTTCAGCCCCTCTGTTTCAGCCCCTCTGTTTCTCGCCCTCTGTTTCTCGCCCTCTGTTTCAGCCCCTCTGTTTCAGCCCCTCTGTTTCATCCCCTCTGTTTCAGCCCCTTGGTTTCAGCACCTCTGTTTCAGCCCCTCTGTTTCAGCCCCTCTGTTTCAGCCCCTCTGTTTCTCGCCCTCTGTTTCAGTCCCTCTGTTTCTCGCTCTCTGTTTCAGCCCCTCTGTTTCTCGCCCTCTGTTTCAGCCCCACTGTTTCAGGCCCTCTGTTTCAGCCCCTCTGTTTCAGCCCCTCTGTTTCCGCCCCTCTGTTTCTCGCCCTCTGATTCAGCCCCTCTGTTTCAGCCCCAATGTTTCTCGCCCTCTGTTTCTCGCCCTCTGTTTCTCGCCCTCTGTTTCTCGCCGTCTGTTTCAGCCCCTCTGTTTCTCGCCCTCTGTTTCAGCCCCTCTGTTTCAGCCCCTCTGTTTCAGCCCCTCTGTTTCTCGCCCTCTGTTTCTCGCCCTCTGTTTCTCGCCCTCTGTTTCTCGCCCTCTGTTTCAGCCCCTCTGTTTCTCGCCCTCTGTTTCTCGCCCTCTGTTTCAGCCCCTCTGTTTCTCGCCCTCTGTTTCAGCCCCTCTGTTACAGCCCCTCTGTTTCATCCCCTCTGTTTCAGCCCCTTGGTTTCAGCACCTCTGTTTCAGCCCCTCTGTTTCAGCCCCTCTGTTTCAGCCCCTCTGTTTCTCGCGCTCTGTTTCAGCCCCTCTGTTTCTCGCCCTCTGTTTCAGCCCCACTGTTTCAGGCCCTCTGTTTCAGCCCCTCTGTTTCAGCCCCTCTGTTTCAGCCCCTCTGTTTCCGCCCCTCTGTCTCTCGCCCTCTCTTTCAGCCCCTCTGTTTCTCGCTCTCTGTTTAAGCCCCTCTGTTTCTCGCCCTCCGTTTCAGCCCCTCTGTTTCAGCCCCTCTGTTTCAGCCCCTCTGTTTCAGCCCCTCTGTTTCTCGCCCTCTGCTTCAGCCCCTCTGTTTCTCGCTCTCTGTTTCAGCCCCTCTGTTTCTCGCCCTCTGTTTCAGCCCCTCTGTTTCATCCCCTCTGTTACAGCCCCTCTGTTTCAGCCCCTCTGTTTCAGCCCCTCTGTTTCTCGCCCTCTGTTTCTCGCCCTCAGTTTCTCGCCCTCTGTTTCTCGCCCTCTGTTTCTCGCCCTCTGTTTCAGCCCCTCTGTTTCAGCTCCTCTGTTTCTCGCACTCTGTTTCTGCTCCTCTGTTTCTCGCTCTCTGTTTCAGCCCCTCTGTTTCTCGCCCTCTGTTTCAGCCCCTCTGTTTCAGCCCCTCTGTTTCAGCCCCTCTGTTTCAGCCTCCCTGTTTCAGCCCCTCTGTTTCAGCCCCTCTGTTTCAGCCAGTCTATTTCTCGCCCTCTGTTTCTCGTCGTCTGTTTCTCGCCCTCTGTTTCAGCCCCTCTGTTTCAGCCCCTCTGTTTCTCGCCCTCTCTTTCAGCCCTTCTGTTTCAGCCCCTCTGTTTCTCGCCCTCTGTTTCAGCCCCTCTGTTCCTCGCCCTCTGTTTCAGCCCCTCTGTTTCAGCCCCTCTGTTTCAGCCCCTCTGTTTCAGCCCCTCTGTTTCAACCCTTCTGTTTCAGCCCCTCTGTTTCTCACACTCTGTTTCTCGCCCTCTCTTTCAGCCCCTCTGTTTCATCCCCGCTGTTTCTCGCCCTCTGTTTCAGCCCCTCTGTTTCAGCCCCTCTGTTTCAGCCCCTCTGTTTCAGCCCCTCTGTTTCTCGCCCTCTGTTTCTCGCCCTCTGTTTCTCGCCCTCTGTTTCAGCCCCTCTGTTTCAGCCCCTCTGTTTCAGCCCCTCTGTCTCAGCCCCTCTGTTTCAGCCCCTCTGTTTCAGCCGCTCTGTTTCTCGCCCTCTGTTTCTCGCCCTCTGTTTCAGCCCCTCTGTTTCAGCCCCTCTGTTTCAGCCCCTCTGTCTCAGCCCCTCTTTTTCAGCCCCTCTGTTTCAGCCGCTCTGTTTCCCGCCCTCTGTTTCTCGCCCTCTGTTTCTCGCCCTCTGTTTCTCGCCCTCTGTTTCAGCCCCTCTGTTTCAGCCCCTCTGTTTCAGCCCCTCTGTCTCAGCCCCTCTGTTTCAGCCCCTCTGTTTCAGCCGCTCTGTTTCAGACCCTCTGTTTAAGCCCCTCTGTTTCTCGCCCTCTGTTTCTCGCCCTCTGTTTCTGCCCCTCTGTTTGAGCCCCGCTGTTTCTCGCCCTCTGTTTCTCGCCCTCTGTTTCTCGCCCTCTGTTTCAGACACTCTGTTTCAGCCCCTCTGTTTCAGCCCCTCTGTTTCAGCCCCTCTGTTTCTCGCCCTCTGTTTCTCGCCCTCTGTTTCAGCCCCTCTGTTTCTCGCCCTCTGTTTCAGCCCCTCTGTTTCAGCCCCTCTGTTTCAGCCCCTCTATTTCAGCCCCTCTGTTTCAGGCCCTCTGTTTCAGCCCCTCTGTTTCAGCCCCTCTGTTTCTCGCCCTCTGTTTCAGCCCCTCTGTTTCAGCCCCTCTGTTTCATCCCCTCTGTTTCAGCCCCTTGGTTTCAGCACCTCTGTTTCAGCCCCTCTGTTTCAGCCCCTCTGTTTCTCGCCCTCTGTTTCTCGCCCTCAGTTTCTCGCCCTCTGTTTCTCGCTCTCTGTTTCAGCCCCTCTGTTTCTCGCCCTCTGTTTCAGCCCCACTGTTTCAGGCCCTCTGTTTCAGCCCCTCTGTTTCAGCCCCTTTGTTTCCGCCCCTCTGTTTCTCGCCCTCTGATTCAGCCCCTCTGTTTCGCGCTCTATGTTTCAGCCCCTCTGTATCTCGCTCTCTGTTTCAGCCCCTCTGTTTCAGCCCCTCTGTTTCAGCCCCTCTGTTTCAGCCCCTCTGTTTCAGCCCCTCTGTTTCTCGCCCTCTGCATCAGCCCCTCTGTTTCTCGCTCTCTGTTTCAGCCCCTCTGTTTCTCGCCCTCTGTTTCAGCCCCTCTGTTTCAGCCCCTCTGTTACAGCCCCTCTGTTTCAGCCCCTCTGTTTCAGCCCCTCTGTTTCTCGCACTCTGGTTCTCGCCCTCTGTTTCTCGCCCTCTGTTTATCGCCCTCTGTTTCTCGCCCTCTGTTTCAGCCCCTCTGTTTCAGCCCCTCTGTTTCAGCCCCTCTGTTTCTTGCCCTCTGTTTCAGACCATCTGTTTCAGCCCCTCTGTTTCAGCCCCTCTGTTTCAGCCCCTCTGTATCTCGCCCTCTGTTTCAGCCCCTCTGTTTCTCGCCCTCTGTTTCAGCCCCTCTGTATCAGCCCCTCTGTTTCAGCCACTCTGTTTCAGCCCCTCTGTTTCAGCCCCTCTGTTTCTCGCCCTCTCTTTCAGCCCCTCTGTTTCAGCCCCTCTGTTTCAGCCCCTCTGTTTCTCGCCCTCTGTTTCAGCCCCACTGTTTCAGGCCCTCTGTTTCAGCCCCTCTGTTTCAGCCCCTCTGTTTCAGCCCCTCTGTTTCAGCCCCTCTGTTTCTCGCCCTCTGTTTCAGCCCCTCTGTTTCTCGCCCTCTCTTGCAGCCCCTCTGTTTCAGCCCCTCTGTTTCAGCCCCTCTGTTTCAGCCCCTCTGTTTCTAGCCCTTCTGTTTCAGCCCTTCTGTTTCAGCCCCTCTGTTTCAGTCACTCTGTTTCAGCCCCTCTGTTTCAGCCCCAATGTTTCTCGCCCTCTGTTTCTCGCCCTCTGTTTCTCGCCCTCTGTTTCAGCCCCTCTGTTTCAGCCCCTCTGATTCAGCTCCTCTGTTTCAGCCCCTCTGTTTCTCGCCCTCTGTTTCTCGCCGTCTGTTTCAGCCCCTCTGTTTCTCGCCCTCTGTTTCAGCCCCTCTGTTTCAGCCCCTCTGTTTCAGCCCCTCTGTTTCTCGCCCTCTGTTTCTCGCCCTCTGTTTCTCGCCCTCTGTTTCTCGCCCTCTGTTTCAGCCCCTGTGTTTCTCGCCCTCTGTTTCTCGCCCTCTGTTTCAGCCCCTCTGTTTCTCGCCCTCTGTTTCAGCCCCTCTGTTTCAGCCCCTCTGTTTCATCCCCTCTGTTTCAGCCCCTTGGTTTCAGCACCTCTGTTTCAGCCCCTCTGTTTCAGCCCCTCTGTTTCAGCCCCTCTGTTTCTCGCGCTCTGTTTCAGCCCCTCTGTTTCTCGCTCTCTGTTTCAGCCCCTCTGTTTCTCGCCCTCTGTTTCAGCCCCACTGTTTCAGGCCCTCTGTTTCAGCCCCTCTGTTTCAGCCCCTCTGTTTCAGCCCCTCTGTTTCCGCTCCTCTGTCTCTCGCCCTCTGTTTCAGCCCCTCTGTTTCTCGCTCTCTGTTTTAGCCCCTCTGTTTCTCGCCCTCCGTTTCAGCCCATCTGTTTCAGCCCCTCTGTTTCAGCCCCTCTGTTTCAGCCCCTCTGTTTCTCGCCCTCTGCTTCAGCCCCTCTGTTTCTCGCTCGCTGTTTAAGCCCCTCTGTTTCTCGCCCTCTGTTTCAGCCCCTCTGTTTGATCCCCTCTGTTACAGCCCCTCTGTTTCAGCCCCTCTGTTTCAGCCCCTCTGTTTCTCGCCCTCTGTTTCTCGCCCTCTGTTTCTCGCCCTCTGTTTCTCGTCCTCTGTTTCAGCCCCTCTGTTTCAGCCCCTCTGTTTCTCGCCCTCTGTTTCTCGCCCTCTGTTTCAGCCCCTCTGTTTCAGCCCCTCTGTTTCATCCCCTCTGTTTCAGCCCCTTGGTTTCAGCACCTCTGTTTCAGCCCCTCTGTTTCAGCCCCTCTGTTTCAGCCCCTCTGTTTCTCGCCCTCTGTTTCAGTCCCTCTGTTTCTCGCTCTCTGTTTCAGCCCTTCTGTTTCTCGCCCTCTGTTTCAGCCCCACTGTTTCAGGCCCTCTGTTTCAGCCCCTCTGTTTCAGCCCCTCTGTTTCCGCCCCTCTGTTTCTCGCCCTCTGATTCAGCCCCTCTGTTTCACCCCCAATGTTTCTCGCCCTCTGTTTCTCGCCCTCTGTTTCTCGCCCTCTGTTTCTCGCCGTCTGTTTCAGCCCCTCTGTTTCTCGCCCTCTGTTTCAGCCCCTCTGTTTCAGCCCCTCTGTTTCAGCCCCTCTGTTTCTCGCCCTCTGTTTCTCGCCCTCTGTTTCTCGCCCTCTGTTTCTCGCCCTCTGTTTCAGCCCCTCTGTTTCTCGCCCTCTGTTTCTCGCCCTCTGTTTCAGCCCCTCTGTTTCTCGCCCTCTGTTTCAGCCCCTCTGTTACAGCCCCTCTGTTTCATCCCCTCTGTTTCAGCCCCTTGGTTTCAGCACCTCTGTTTCAGCCCCTCTGTTTCAGCCCCTCTGTTTCAGCCCCTCTGTTTCTCGGGCTCTGTTTCAGCCCATCTGTTTCTCGCTCTCTGTTTCAGCCCCTCTGTTTCTCGCCCTCTGTTTCAGCCCCACTGTTTCAGGCCCTCTGTTTCAGCCCCTCTGTTTCAGCCCCTCTGTTTCAGCCCCTCTGTTTCCGCCCCTCTGTCTCTCGCCCTCTGTTTCAGCCCCTCTGTTTCTCGCTCTCTGTTTAAGCCCCTCTGTTTCTCGCCCTCCGTTTCAGCCCCTCTGTTTCAGCCCCTCTGTTTCAGCCCCTCTGTTTCAGCCCCTCTGTTTCAGCCCCTCTGTTTCTCGCCCTCTGCTTCAGCCCCTCTGTTTCTCGCTCTCTGTTTCAGCCCCTCTGTTTCTCGCCCTCTGTTTCAGCCCCTCTGTTTCATCCCCTCTGTTACAGCCCCTCTGTTTCAGCCCCTCTGTTTCAGCCCCTCTGTTTCTCGCCCTCTGTTTCTCGCCCTCAGTTTCTCGCCCTCTGTTTCTCGCCCTCTGTTTCTCGCCCTCTGATTCAGCCCCTCTGTTTCAGCTCCTCTGTTTCTCGCACTCTGTTTCTGCTCCTCTGTTTCTCGCTCTCTGTTTCAGCCCCTCTGTTTCTCGCCCTCTATTTCAGCCCCTCTGTTTCAGCGCCTCTGTTTCAGTCCCTCTGTTTCAGCCCCTCTGTTTCAGCCCCAATGTTTCTCGCCCTCTGTTTTTCGCCCTCTGTTTCCGCCCCTCTGTTTCTCGCCCTCTGTTTCAGCCCCTCTGTTTCAGCCCCTCTGTTTCAGCCCCTCTGTTTCTCGCCCTCTGTTTCTCGCTCTCTGTTTCTCGCCCTCTGTTTCTAATCCTCTGTTTCTCGCCCTCAGTTTCAGCCCCTCTGTTTCTCGCCCTCTGTTTCTCGCCCTCTGTTTCAGCCCCTCTGTTTCAGACTCTCTGTTTATCGCCCTCTGTTTCAGACCCTCTGTTTCAGCCCCTCTGTTTCATCCCCACTGTTTCAGCCCCTCTGTTTCAGCCCCTTGGTTTCAGCTCCTCTGTTTCAGCCCCTCTGTTTCAGCCCCTCTGTTTCAGCCCCTCTGTTTCTCGCCCTCTGTTTCAGCCCCTCTGTTTCTCGCTCTCTGTTTCAGCCCCTCTGTTTTTCGCCCTCTCTTTCTCCCCCACTGTTTTAGGCCCTCTGGTTCATCCCCTCTGTTTCAGCCCCTCTGTTTCAGCCCCTCTGTTTCCGCCCCTCTGTTTCTCGCCCTCTGTTTCAGCCCCTCTGTTTCTCGCTCTCTGTTTCAGCCCCTCTGTTTCTCGCCCTCTGTATCAGCCCCTCTGTTTCAGCCCCTGTGTTTCAGCCCCTCTGTTTCTCGCTCTCTGTTTCAGCCTCTCTGTATCTCGCTCTCTGTTTCAGCCCCACTGTTTCAGCCCCTCTGTTTCAGCCCCTCTGTTTCAGACCCTCTGTTTCTCGCCCTCTGCATCAGCCCCTCTGTTTCTCGCTCTCTGTTTTAGCCCCTCTGTTTCTCGCCCTCTGTTTCAGCCCCTCTGTTTCAGCCCCTCTGTTACAGCCCCTCTGTTTCAGCCCCTCTGTTTCAGCCCCTCTGTTTCTCGCCCTCTGTTTCTCGCCCTCTGTTTCTCGCCCTCTGTTTATCGCCCTCTGTTTCTCGCCCTCTGTTTCAGCCCCTCTGTTTCAGCCCCTCTGTTTCTTGCCCTCTGTTTCTCGCCCTCTGTTTCTCGCCCTCTGTTTCAGCCCCTCTGTTTCAGCCCCTCTGTATCTCGCCCTCTGTTTCAGCCCCTCTGTTTCTCGCCCTCTGTTTCAGCCCCTCTGTTTCAGCCCCTCTGTTTCAGCCCCTCTGTTTCTCGCCCTCTGTTTCAGCCCCTCTGTTTCTCGCCCTCTCTTGCAGCCCCTCTGTTTCAGCCCCTCTGTTTCAGCCCCTCTGTTTCAGCCCCTCTGTTTCTAGCCCTTCTGTTTCAGCCCTTCTGTTTCAGCCCCTCTGTTTCAGTCACTCTGTTTCAGCCCCTCTGTTTCAGCCCCAATGTTTCTCGCCCTCTGTTTCTCGCCCTCTGTTTCTCGCCCTCTGTTTCAGCCGCTCTGTTTCAGCCCCTCTGATTCAGCTCCTCTGTTTCAGCCCCTCTGTTTCTCGCCCTCTGTTTCTCGCCGTCTGTTTCAGCCCCTCTGTTTCTCGCCCTCTGTTGCAGCCCCTCTGTTTCAGCCCCTCTGTTTCAGCCCCTCTGTTTCTCGCCCTCTGTTTCTCGCCCTCTGTTTCTCGCCCTCTGTTTCTCGCCCTCTGTTTCAGCCCCTCTGTTTCTCGCCCTCTGTTTCTCGCCCTCTGTTTCAGCCCCTCTGGTTCTCGCCCTCTGTTTCAGCCCCTCTGTTTCAGCCCCTCTGTTTCATCCCCTCTGTTTCAGCCCCTTGGTTTCAGCACCTCTGTTTCAGCCCCTCTGTTTCAGCCCCTCTGTTAACACCCCCTCTGTTTCTCGCGCTCTGTTTCAGCCCCTCTGTTTCTCGCTCTCTGTTTCAGCCCCTCTGTTTCTCGCCCTCTGTTTCAGCCCCACTGTTTCAGGCCCTCTGTTTCAGCCCCTCTGTTTCAGCCCCTCTGTTTCAGCCCCTCTGTTTCCGCCCCTCTGTCTCTCGCCCTCTGTTTCAGCCCCTCTGTTTCTCGCTCTCTGTTTTAGCCCCTCTGTTTCTCGCCCTCCGTTTCAGCCCATCTGTTTCACCCCCTCTGTTTCAGCCCCTCTGTTTCAGCCCCTCTGTTTCAGCCCCTCTGTTTCTCGCCCTCTGCTTCAGCCCCTCTGTTTCTCGCTCTCTGTTTATGCCCCTCTGTTTCTCGCACTCTGTTTCAGCCCCTCTGTTTCATCCCCTTTGTTACAGCCCCTCTGTTTCAGCCCCTCTGTTTCAGCCCCTCTGTTTCTCGCCCTCTGTTTCTCGCCCTCTGTTTCTCGCCCTCTGTTTCTCGCCCTCTGTTTCAGCCCCTCTGTTTCAGCCCCTCTGTTTCTCGCCCTCTGTTTCTCGCCCTCTGTTTCAGCCCCTCTGTTTCAGCCCCTCTGTTTCATCCCCTCTGTTTCAGCCCCTTGGTTTCAGCACCTCTGTTTCAGCCCCTCTGTTTCAGCCCCTCTGTTTCAGCCCCTCTGTTTCTCGCCCTCTGTTTCAGTCCCTCTGTTTCTCGCTCTCTGTTTCAGCCCCTCTGTTTCTCGCCCTCTGTTTCAGCCCCACTGTTTCAGGCCCTCTATTTCAGCCCCTCTGTTTCAGCCCCTCTGTTTCCGCCCCTCTGTTTCTCGCCCTCTGATTCAGCCCCTCTGTTTCACCCCCAATGTTTCTCGCCCTCTGTTTCTCGCCCTCTGTTTCTCGCCCTCTGTTTCTCGCCGTCTGTTTCAGCCCCTCTGTTTCTCGCCCTCTGTTTCAGCCCCTCTGTTTCAGCCCCTCTGTTTCAGCCCCTCTGTTTCTCGCCCTCTGTTTCTCGCCCTCTGTTTCTCGCCCTCTGTTTCTCGCCCTCTGTTTCAGCCCCTCTGTTTCTCGCCCTCTGTTTCTCGCCCTCTGTTTCAGCCCCTCTGTTTCTCGCCCTCTGTTTCAGCCCCTCTGTTACAGCCCCTCTGTTTCATCCCCTCTGTTTCAGCCCCTTGGTTTCAGCACCTCTGTTTCAGCCCCTCTGTTTCAGCCCCTCTGTTTCAGCCCCTCTGTTTCTCGCGCTCTGTTTCAGCCCCTCTGTTTCTCGCCCTCTGTTTCAGCCCCACTGTTTCAGGCCCTCTGTTTCAGCCCCTCTGTTTCAGCCCCTCTGTTTCAGCCCCTCTGTTTCCGCCCCTCTGTCTCTCGCCCTCTCTTTCAGCCCCTCTGTTTCTCGCTCTCTGTTTAAGCCCCTCTGTTTCTCGCCCTCCGTTTCAGCCCCTCTGTTTCAGCCCCTCTGTTTCAGCCCCTCTGTTTCAGCCCCTCTGTTTCTCGCCCTCTGCTTCAGCCCCTCTGTTTCTCGCTCTCTGTTTCAGCCCCTCTGTTTCTCGCCCTCTGTTTCAACCCCTCTGTTTCATCCCCTCTGTTACAGCCCCTCTGTTTCAGCCCCTCTGTTTCAGCCCCTCTGTTTCTCGCCCTCTGTTTCTCGCCCTCAGTTTCTCGCCCTCTGTTTCTCGCCCTCTGTTTCTCGCCCTCTGTTTCAGCCCCTCTGTTTCAGCTCCTCTGTTTCTCGCACTCTGTTTCTGCTCCTCTGTTTCTCGCTCTCTGTTTCAGCCCCTCTGTTTCTCGCCCTCTGTTTCAGCCCCTCTGTTTCAGCCCCTCTGTTTCAGCCCCTCTGTTTCAGCCTCCCTGTTTCAGCCCCTCTGTTTCAGCCCCTCTGTTTCAGCCAGTCTATTTCTCGCCCTCTGTTTCTCGTCGTCTGTTTCTCGCCCTCTGTTTCAGCCCCTCTGTTTCAGCCCCTCTGTTTCTCGCCCTCTCTTTCAGCCCTTCTGTTTCAGACCCTCTGTTTCTCGCCCTCTGTTTCAGCCCCTCTGTTCCTCGCCCTCTGTTTCAGCCCCTCTGTTTCAGCCCCTCTGTTTCAGCCCCTCTGTTTCAGCCCCTCTGTTTCAACCCTTCTGTTTCAGCCCCTCTGTTTCTCACACTCTGTTTCTCGCCCTCTCTTTCAGCCCCTCTGTTTCATCCCCGCTGTTTCTCGCCCTCTGTTTCAGCCCCTCTGTTTCAGCCCCTCTGTTTCTCGCCCTCTGTTTCTCGCCCTCTGTTTCTCGCCCTCTGTTTCAGCCCCTCTGTTTCAGCCCCTCTGTTTCAGCCCCTCTGTCTCAGCCCCTCTGTTTCAGCCCCTCTGTTTCAGCCGCTCTGTTTCTCGCCCTCTGTTTCTCGCCCTCTGTTTCAGCCCCTCTGTTTCAGCCCCTCTGTTTCAGCCCCTCTGTCTCAGCCCCTCTGTTTCAGCCCCTCTGTTTCAGCCGCTCTGTTTCCCGCCCTCTGTTTCTTGCCCTCTGTTTCTCGCCCTCTGTTTCTCGCCCTCTGTTTCAGCCCCTCTGTTTCAGCCCCTCTGTTTCAGCCCCTCTGTCTCAGCCCCTCTGTTTCAGCCCCTCTGTTTCAGCCGCTCTGTTTCAGACCCTCTGTTTAAGCCCCTCTGTTTCTCGCCCTCTGTTTCTCGCCCTCTGTTTCTGCCCCTCTGTTTGAGCCCCGCTGTTTCTCGCCCTCTGTTTCTCGCCCTCTGTTTCTCGCCCTCTGTTTCAGACCCTCTGTTTCAGCCCCTCTGTTTCAGCCCCTCTGTTTCAGCCCCTCTGTTTCTCGCCCTCTGTTTCTCGCCCTCTGTTTCAGCCCCTCTGTTTCTCGCCCTCTGTTTCAGCCCCTCTGTTTCAGCCCCTCTGTTTCAGCCCCTCTATTTCAGCCCCTCTGTTTCAGGCCCTCTGTTTCAGCCCCTCTGTTTCAGCCCCTCTGTTTCTCGCCCTCTGTTTCAGCCCCTCTGTTTCAGCCCCTCTGTTTCATCCCCTCTGTTTCAGCCCCTTGGTTTCAGCACCTCTGTTTCAGCCCCTCTGTTTCAGCCCCTCTGTTTCTCGCCCTCTGTT